>NC_089840.1:94844799-95173549 GCF_035609145.1 Eleutherodactylus coqui
CGCGGAAAACGCTGCGTTTTTCACGCATGGAAATCGCAAACGCCAGTGGGTGGGCGCCCTAATTGTAGATGGTTTTTCAGGAAAATCTTCAGCTGAACCTATGCCACAATCAGAACTTGAAACGCATGTTATGACAATCATTGCCTCTACCGAGCTGCCATGTGCATTATGTGGAAAAGAAATCCTAAAAGACACCAAGAACTGTGTATTGTGGAAATCCATTATCATCCTAAATATTTAGTTTCACATATATTGGACTATTACGCGCATTATCTCTTATATTGTTTATACTAATACTACTGGCATATACTAAACCAATGTATGTAACCTTATATTGAATATACATGTTATAACATAGACTAGGGCTGAACTGACCAGATGTGCTGAAAGATCCAGTATTCATCTTTGGGGCAGACCTTGGGATAGGCAGGGAAAGAGCAGGTATCTTCCTTGTCCTTTTAGAGGTTAAGCCCTTATGCTTTAGAAATGATAAAAAGAAGGGAAATGGCAAAGTCATTTGGTAGCCTTTAGGGTGCATTCACACGAACGTATATCGGCTCTGTTTTCACGCCAAGCCGATATACGTTGTCCTCATGTGCAGGGGGGGGAGGCTGGAAGAGCCCAGGAGCTGGAACTGAGCTCCTGCCCCCTCTCTGCCTCCTCCCCACCCCCTCTCCGCCCCTCTGCACTATTTGCAATGAGAGGAGGCGAGACGAGGGCGGGGCTACGTGCTGCAAATTAGCCCCGCCCCCATCCCGCCTCTCCCCATTGCAAATAGTGCAGAGGGGCGGAGAGGAGGCAGGAGCTCAGTTCCTGCTCCTGGGCTCTTCCAGCCTCCCCCTCCCCCCCCCCCCCCCCCTCACACGAGGACGACGTATATCGGCTCGGCGTGAAAACCGAGCCGATATACGTTCGTGTGAATGCACCCTTAAGAATACTGATGTCTTTAACCCAGAATAATTGAGGAATCTCCTACAACATTGATTCAATGCGATCATAGGAATTCTCTACTTCATCAGACAGCACTATCCCAATAAGGGTAGTGAGTATTTTCTAAGATATTGCTCCCATTTACTGTAACAGACTTTTGTCCAGATTCTATGACTATATTGATTGCTTTCAGTACATCTGCTCCAATTAAATTAACGGGCCAATTTTCAGCCCCCAACATTTAAGTACATAAGTCAAAAGTGTTTGTTAGACTCACCTGGAGTAGCTTTGGTTGTCTTAATCGACAAGGTCAATTTACACCCATTCCCCTTATTTATCCTTTTTCTATTAAATTTGGCAATCTATAAGTTCTGCAGTCACACACACATACAGAGAGAGTTACAAAAAGGTTTTTCACTTCTCTCTGATTGGCTGGGACTCCTACTGTATTTCAGAATTTGCATACAGCCTCTGATTGGTTATGACTCTAGATGAGCGAGTATACTCGCTAAAGGCAATTGCTCGAGCGAGCATTGCCTTTAGCGAGTATCTTCCCCGCTCGAGACTGCAGGTTCGGGTGCCGTCAGCGGGCACGGAGCTGCGGGGGAGAGCGGGGCGGAACGGAGGGGAGATCTCTCACTCACTCACTCTCTCACACTCTCACACTCTCACCAGAACCTGCAGTCTCGAGCGGGGGAGGTACTCGAGCAATTGCCTTTAGCGAGTATACTCGCTCATCTCTAGTTTTGACCCTTTCTGTGAACTGTAATAATGATCCAGTCTGATAGGAACTGCACTGGTTGGTTGGTAACTGCTCAAACCCTGCTGTCCTCCTTCTAACCATGGCAGACAAAGGGTTTCTATGTACTGCAGTAAGCCAAAAAATCTGACCACATCACACATTTATCTGTATATATTGAGGAGAAAACACCTCATATCTAGGACCTACCCATCTGAATATATTTGCAAAAAAATCGCAATACAAAAGCAAATATTAAAGCGACCCTCTGGGCCTGGGGAAAGAAATATGGCTGAATATCTTTTCTGACTTCCACGCTGTGCATAGTATGCATTGTCTCAGGAACTACATACCGATCGATCTGGTCAGTGCTGGTTAATAAAAGCAGGTGTAGTGATTTAGACTAATGATGAAAACTAGTACACAGCGTACATCAGGCAGTCAGAGAAGCTGTTGTGGCCATCTTTGTTTCTCCAGGTCCAGAGGGTCGCTTTAATTAAAATACCTTCGTAAAGCCACTGGTGAGAGATAAAATTTCTGGGTGTAACAACCTAGCCATTTTTCTTTTCTCTTCGTGAAAGGACTGTACGTTACCCTGTTTTCCCGAAAATAAGACGCGTCTTATATAAATTTTTGCTCCCAAATATGCGCTACGTCTTATTTTCAGGGGGTGTCTTATTTTGCCGTGGCAAATCTGTCTGTGGCCGCTAATCCCTCAATTGGCCAGCTTTGTGGACGAAATTTCTCAGAAATCTCGTCCACATGGGACAGCAAATCTGTCACGGCAAAGCTGGGAGAAGCCAGTGTTGTGGTGCGGATTCACCGGCCACAGAAACTGAAAAGCGTGCAGCCAGGTCGCTTCAAAACAAGCGGCTGAGTGCCGTGGGTTTTGAAGCAGTGCTTTCCCATCGGAAATCTCGCTGTTTATCGCTGTGGCCCAACTGCGAGATTTCCGCTGGAAATACGCTCTGTGAGAACTCAGCCTTAAGAATCACACACAGGTTGCCTGACTCACAGAGCCATAAAAAAATAAGGGCTGTAAAGTAACGTACCTGTCTGCAGACAGAAGTTCCTGTACCACTTGTAAGCAGGGATGGTATTGCAGCTTCCGGCCACCAGGGGGAGCTCATCATAGCAGACATGTACAGCAGGAACAGAACGTACAGTATGGACTTTTCCAGCCAGCAAGGGGAGCTCACAACAGCACACTCGTACAGCACAGCAGGGACAGGATAACAGCAGACTGTCTGCAGATCTACCTATACATCTGGAGGTAGGAGACAACGGGGATGGCAGCAGCGGACAGGCCTCTTGACTTGCCTGTACACTTTACTATGCCTTACTATTGGGGGTGCCTTATATTTGGGACTTCTGCAAATTTCAGGGGGTGCCTTATTTTCGGGGAAACATGGTATTATGTTTATTATGTTGGCTTTATATTAGTAGCAAAGAACACACAAGAAGGAAACGGTTACATGAAACAGACCCATGCAATGTTTGATAATTCTTCTAGTACTGTATATTCACTGTCAGGATTCTTATCAATGCTAAACATAACTTTTAATAATTTAAATCTTTTAAAAATACTTCTATTAAAGTCTGACACAAGACACACGAGAAAAAAAAAGAAAATAAGAAAATGTTTCCTGAACTCCGCAATTTTAGTGGAGGGAGGAGCACAGGGGACTAGAGATATAGGCCCTACAATCAATAAAGGACCTTCTATTGTCCAATCTAGTAAAAATTATCTTCTGGATGTGTGAGGTCAGCTAATTAAAGACTGACATCGGTCCTCAATTGCATATAATGTTCCTGTGGTCCCATGTATGTAAAATGATCAAAGAATCATAATGTATTACGGAAAAGTCATCCAGCAATAGATAAGGGCTGGTGCTGCTGCCTTTTTTTTTGTTTTTGTTCCTGCTTGGGATCTGGGTGGGGTGTGAATGCTGCAGTAACCGAACGTCTATCCCTCACCCTTATATTAGATACCTGGTTTCTATAGGAAATTAGGTTTCAGCAATTTTGAAGTAGTGCTGTTATGAATGGGTTCCTCAGGAACCCATCTGTGAATGGTGGAAACATGTCAAACCTTTGATATGAATCTCGAACCTCATAGTGTGAGAGAACTTGCATTTTTGGTACGGATCTCGAACCTTCTAGGATGAGAGAATCCGGAATCCATCTCTATTTTTTTTTTGAGATTAGAACCTGAACAACTTCCTGTTCTATTGCTGGATGACTTTTCCATAATACATTATGATTCTTTGATCCCTTTACATATATGGGACCACAGGAACATTTTATGCAATTGAGGACCGATGTCAGTCTGTAATTAGCTGACCTCACACATCCAGAAGAGAATTTTTACTGGATTGGACAACAGAAGGTCCTTTATTGATTGTAGGGGCTATATCTCTAGTCCCCTTTGCTCCTCACTCTACTAAAATTGCAGAACTCAGGAAACAATTTCTTATTTTCTTTTTTTTTTTTCCCGTGTGTCTTGTGTCAGACTTTAATAGAAGTCTTTTTAAAAGATTTAAATTATTAAAGGTTATGTTTTAGAGTTGATAAGAATCCTGACAGTGAAAATTATTCTCGACCATCCAGTTTATTCTTCTGCGTCAGTGAAAAATGCTAGTACTGTATAGAATCATATCTGAATATGCATTTTGTTCCCCCACAATTTTCTTATTGGCTCATTTTTTAATTCATTTTTAACTTTATTAATAAAAGTAGCATTTTGTGTCCTTATATATTTGTCTGTTATGCTTTATTCACATACGAATGTTGTGACGGTGAACTTGTAGTAGTAGGATTGCAGTTCAGCTCATGCCCCTCTCATAAAGGTTCTTCCTCACCATACTGGATTAGAATAAATATAACTATGTATTCATCTATTTTCTAGCCCTTTCCTGCCAATCTTTGATTACACCGGCCTACAAAACATATCTTTTTTTCACAAGAATATATAATGGTGATTCTAGTATATTTCACCTCCTGAATTCAAATCTGTTACAATTTGTCCATTAGTCAGAGTTTTTTGTGACACATTTCAAGATTTATGAAATTAGTACTTATGTAAGTCAACATCATGTGAAATACAGTTTAACAAGGAAGTTTTTAATGAGGATTTCAGGGAATATTTTGCCCTGGGATGTCTATCTTCATTGTCCAGCAGTAGTCAGCCAACATACTCGGACTCATTTGCCTTGGTACCTCTGTTACATCAAAGAAATCTGCTGATGGAAAGGCTCGCCACGAGAGATGAGCGAACGTACTCGTCCGAGCTTGATAATCGTTCGAGTATTAGCCTGTTAGAGATGCTCTTAATTCGAAAGGAACACCATGCGATGTTCGAGTTACTTTCACTTTCATCTCTGAGACGTTAGCGCGCTTTTCTGGCCAATAGAAAGACAGGGAAAGCATTACAACTTCCCCCTGCAACGTTCAAGCCCTATACCACCCCCCTGCAGTGAGTGGCTGGCGAGATCAGGTGTCACCCGAGTATATAAATCGGCCCCTCCCGCGGCTCGCCACAGATGCATTCTGACATTGTTCAGGGAAAGTGCTGTCTTGCTGGAGTTGCTATAGGGAGAGTGTTAGGAGTTATTTTAGGCTTCAAGAACCCCAACGGTCCTTCTTAGGGCCACATCTGACCGTGTGCAGTGCTGTTGAGGCTGCTTTTTGCAGTGTTGCACTTTTTTTTTTTTGTATATCGGCAGTGCAGAGCATTGCGTCCTGCAGTAATTTTACATAGTCCAGGGCCAGTAGTGGTGAGGCAGGGACAGAAGACATATACAGTCTATATAGGCAGTGGGCTTTTCCAAAAAAATTTGGAAAATTTTTTTTATTTGGGCTGCCTGTGACCGTCCTCAGTGTACTGCGTCTCTGCTGGGGGAAGTTGTCCTAATTCATACGCAGCCAGCAAAGTGTTAAAGCAGGCTTGCGCAAAATTCTTTCCTGGCTCTGCTGTGCGTTCCGTAAGCGAAGTCAGCCTCCAACCACAGGCCAATAAGTGGCACATTTAATTACAGCATTCTGTTTCTGCACTTCTGGTAATACACCATGCTGAGGGGTAGGGGTAGGCCTAGAGGACGTGGACGCGGGCGAGGACGCGGAGGCCTAAGTCAGGGTGTGGGCACAGGCCGAGCTCCTGATCCAGGTCTATCGCAGCCGACTGCTGCGGGATTAGGAGAGAGGCACGTTTCTGGCGTCCCCACATTCATCTCACAATTAATAGGTCCACGCGGTAGACCTTTATTAGAAAATGAGCAGTGTGAGCAGGTCCTGTCGTGGATGGCAGAAAGTGCATCCAGCAATCTATCGACCACCCAGAGTTCTGCGCCGTCCACTGCTGCAACTCTGAATCCTCTGGCTGCTGCTCCTCCTTCCTCCCAGCCTCCTAACTCCATTACAATGACACATTCTGAGGAGCAGGCAGACTCCCAGGAACTGTTCTCGGGCCCCTGCCCAGAATGGGCAGCAATGGTTCCGAATCCTCTCCCACTGGAGGAGTTTGTCGTGACAGATGCCCAACCTTTGGAAAGTTCCCGGGGTTCGGGGGATGAGGCTGGGGACTTCCGGCAACTGTCTCAAGAGCTTTCAGTGGGTGAGGAGGACGATGACGATGAGACACAGTTGTCTATCACTTAGGTAGTAGTAATTGGAGTAAGTCCAAGGGAGGAGCGCACAGAGGATTCGGAGGAAGAGCAGCAGGACGATGAGGTGACTGACCCCACCTGGTTTGCTACGCCTACTGAGGACAGGTCTTCAGAGGGGGAGGCAAGGGCAGGGCAGGTTGCAAGAGGCAGTGCGGTGTGTAGGGGTAGAGGCAGGGCCAGACCGAATAATCCACCAACTGGTTCCCAAAGCGCCCCCTCGCGCCATGCCACCCTGCAGAGGCCGAGGTGCTCAAAGGTCTGGTAGTTTTTCACTGAGAGTGCAGACGACCGACGAACAGTGGTGTGCAACCTGTGTCGCGCCAAGATCAGCCGGGGAGCCACCACCACCAGCATGCGCACACATATGATGGCCGAGCACCCCACAAGGTGGGACGAAGGCCGTTCACCGCCTCCGGTTTGCACCGCTGCCTCTCCCCCTGTGCCCCAACCTGCCACTGAAATCCAACCCCCCTCTCAGGACACAGGCACTACTGTCTCCCGGCCTGCACCCACACCCTCACCTCCGCTGTCCTTGGCCCCATCCACCAATGTCTGTCAGCGCACCGTCCAGCCGTCACTAGCGCAAGAGCAAGTACGCCGCCACGCACCCGCATGCTCAAGCGTTAAACGTGCACATAGCCAAATTTATCAGCCTGGAGATGCTGCCGTATAGGGTTGTGGAAACGGAGGCTTTCAAAGGTATGATGGCGGCAGCGGCCCCGCGCTACTTAGTTCCCAGTCGCCACTACTTTTCCCGATGTGCCGTCCCAGCCCTGCATGACCACGTCTCCCGCAACATTGTACGCGCCCTCACCAACGCTGTTACTGCCAAGGTCCACTTAACAGCGGACACGTGGACAAGCACAGGCGGGCAGGGCCACTATATCTCCCTGACGGCACATTGGGTGAATTTAGTGGAGGCTGGGACAGAGTCAGAGCCTGGGACCGCTCACGTCCTACCCACCCCCAGAATTGCGGGCCCCAGCTTGGTGGTGGTATCTGCGGCGGTTTATGCTTCCTCCACTGAACCACCCTCCTCCTCCTCCGCAACCTCTGTCTCACAATCAAGATGTGTCAGGAGCAGCACGTCGGCAGCAGTCGGTGTCGCGCGGCGTGGCAGCACAGCGGTGGGCAAGCGTCAGCAGGCCGTGCTGAAACTACTCAGCTTAGGAGATAAGAGGCACATGGCCCACGAACTGCTGCAGGGT
This sequence comes from Eleutherodactylus coqui, assembly GCF_035609145.1. Taxonomy (NCBI): domain Eukaryota; kingdom Metazoa; phylum Chordata; class Amphibia; order Anura; family Eleutherodactylidae; genus Eleutherodactylus; species Eleutherodactylus coqui. Next base: position 94,852,341 of record NC_089840.1, read on the forward strand.
CTGACAGAGCAGACCGACCGCTGGCTTGCGCCGCTGAGCCTCCAACCGGGCATGGTCGTGTGTGACAATGGGCGTAACCTGGTGGCGGCTCTGCAGCTCGGCAGCCTCACGCACGTGCCATGCCTGGCCCACGTCTTTAATTTGGTGGTTCAGCGCTTTCTGAAAAGCTACCCACGCTTGTCAGACCTGCTCGGAAAGGTGCGCCGGCTCTGCGCACATTTCCGCAAGTCCCACACGGACGCTTCCACCCTGCGCACCCTGCAACATCGGTTTCATCTGCCAGTGCACTGACTGCTGTGCGACGTGCCCACACGATGGAACTCTACGCTCCACATGTTGGCCAGGCTGTATGAGCAGCGTAGAGCTATAGTGGAATACCAACTCCAACATGGGCGGCGCAGTGGGAGTCAGCCTCCTCAATTCTTTACATAAGAGTGGGCCTGGTTGGCAGACATCTGCTGGGTCCTTGGAAACTTTGAGGAGTCTACCCAGATGGTGAGCGGCGATCCTGCAATCATTAGCGTCACCATTCCTCTGCTATGCCTCTTGAGAAGTTCCCCGCAAAGCATAAAGGTAGACGCTTTGCGCTCGGAAACAGAGGTGGGGAAAAACAGTATATCGCTGGGAGGGGGGGGGGGAGAGAGGAGGAGGAGTTGTGAGGAGTTGCGTACAGGTACCCTGGCACACATGGCTGACTTCATGTTAGGATGCCTTTCTCGTGACCCTCGCGTTACACGCATTCTGGCCATTACGGATTACTGGGTGTACACACAGCTCGACCCACTGTATAAGGAGAACCTTTGCACTCTCATACCCGAAGAGGAAAGGGGTTCGAGAGTGCTGCTATACCACAGGACCCTGGCGGACAAGCTGATGGTAAAATTCCCATCCGACAGCGTTAGTGGCAGAAGGCGCAGTTCCGAGGGCCAGGTAGCAGGGGAGGCGCGGATATCAGCATGTACAGCACATGTACAGCATGTACAGCACAGGCAAGGGAACACTCTCTAAGGCGTTTGACAGCTTTCTGGCTCCCCAGCAAGACTGTGTCACCGCTCCCCAGTCAAGGCTGAGTTAGCGGGAGCACTGTAAAAGGATGGTAAGGGAGTACGTAGCCGATTGCACGACCGTCCTCCGTGACGCCTCTGCCCCCTACAACTACTGGGTGTCGAAGCTGGACACGTGGCCTGCACTCGCGCTGTATGCCCTGGAGGTACTTGCTTGTCCTGCGGCTAGCGTCTTGTCAGAGAGGGTGTTTAGTGCGGCTGGGGGAATCATCACGGATAAGCGTACCCGCCTGTCAACCGACAGTGCCGACAGGCTTACACTCATCAAGATGAACAAAGCCTGGATTTCCCCAGACTTCTCTTCTCCACCAGCGGACAGCAGCGATACCTAAACAATACGTAGGCTGCACCCGCGGATGGAAGCATTGTTCTCTATCACCATCAAAAACGTGGACCTTTTAGCTTCATCAATCTCTGTATAATATTCATCCTCCTCCTCCTGCTCCTCCTCCTGAAACCTCACATAATCACGCCGAACGGGCAATTTTTCTTAGGCCCACAAGGCTCAGTTATATAATTTTTGTAAACAATTCTTATACTCATTAAAGCGTTGAAACTTGCACCTGAACCAATTTTTATTTTAACTGGGCTGCCTCCAGGCCTAGATACCAAGTAAGCCACATGAACCAAAGCGATTAATGGGTTTCACCTGCCCTCTTGGTTGGGCATGGGCAATTTTTCTGACGTACATTAGTACTGTTGGTACACCAATTTTTTGGGGCCCTCGCCTACAGTGTAATCCAATTAATTTTTTGCCCACCTGCATTAAAGCTGACATTACATCAGCTGTGCTGGGCACTGCAATGGGATATATTTATGTACCGCCGGTGGCTTTCTGGCACCCACCCATGCTGTCGGTCCACACGGAGTTGTAACTGCATGTGTCCACTTCTAAAGAACCCCAGTCTGACTGGGGCATGCAGTGTGGGCCGAAGCCCACCTGCATTAAACATGACATTACCTCAGCTGTGCTGGGCACTGCAGTGGGATATATTTATGTACCGCCGGTGGCTTCCTGGCACCCATCCATGCTGTCGGTCCACACGGAGTTGTAACTGCATGTGTCCACTTCTAAAGAACCCCAGTCTGACTGGGGCATGCAGTGTGGGCCCAAGCCCACCTGCATTAAACATGACATTACATCAGCTGTGCTGGGCACTGCAATGGGATATATTTATGTACCGCCGGTGGCTTCCTGGCACCCACCCATGCTGTCGGTCCACACGGAGTTGTAACTGCATGTGTCCACTTCTAAAGAACCCCAGTCTGACTGGGGCATGCAGTGTGGGCCCAAGCCCACCTGCGTTAAACATGACATTACCTCAGCTGTGATGGGCAATGCAATGGGATATATTTATGTACCGCCAGTGGCTTCCTGGCACCCACCCATGCTGTCGGTCCACAGGGACTTCACAATAGGGAGTTGTACCTGCCTGTGTCTATGAATTAAAAACCCCGGTCAGGTTGGGGCATGCAGTGTGGGCCGAAGCCCACCTGCATTTAATCTGACGTTAGCTCTGCTGTCCAGGGCACTGCAATGGGATACATTTATGTACAGCCGGTGGGTTCCAGGGAGCCACCCATGCTGTGGGTGCACACGGAATTCCCATTGCGGAGTTGTACCTGCCTGTGACTATTTATAAAAAAACGCGGTCTGACTGGGGCATGCAGACACCTTGACAGAATGACTAGTGTGTGGCACATAGGTTCCCCATTGCTATGCCCACGTGTGCAGCTCCTGATGGCGGTGGCACAGGATTATATTTCTCATTGCTTCTGTACAGCATTGTGGGCTGTCGCCCCGCCCCTTTTAAAGAGGGTCGCTGCCTAGCCATGCCAACCCTCTGCAGTGTGTGCCTGCGGTTCCTCCTCATGGCAGAGGCACTTATAAATAGACATGAGGGTGGTGTGGCATGAGGGCAGCTGAAGGCTGCGCAGGGACACTTTGGTGTGCGCTGTGGACACTGGGTCGTGCGGGGGGGGGGGGGGGGAGGCAGCATGTAACCCAGGAGAAGTGGCAGCGGAGTGTCATGCAGGCAGTGATTGTGCTTTGTTGGAGGTAGTGTGGTGCTTAGCTAAGGTATGCATTGCTAATGAGGGCTTTTCAGAAGTAAAAGTTGTTGGGAGGGGGGGCCCACTCTTGCCGCTCTTGTGGCTTAATAGTGGGACCTGGGAACTTGAGATGCAGCCCAACATGTAGCCCCTCGGCTGCCCTATCCGTTGCTGTGTCGTTCCCATCACTTTCTTGAAGTGCCCAGATTTTCACAAACGAAAACCTTAGCGAGCATCGGCGATATACAAAAATGCTCGGGTCGCCCATTGACTTCAATGGGGTATGTTATTCGAAACGAACCCTCGAGCATCGCGAAAATTTCGTCCCGAGTAACGAGCACCCGAGCATTTTGGTGCTCGCTCATCTCTACTCGCCATGCTTGTCACTAACAGCCCTATGATTTTCTGAGAAGAAGTCCACGTGGGAGTCCAAGAAGTGAAGTTTTAGAGACATATTGCCTCCCACACCTTGGTATGATTTCACAAGAAAACTCCTTAGATCGCAATAGTTTTCTGATTTCTGATTTCCAAGTAAAGGAAACATTTCTGAATGACAACCAGGCTGCTCTTTGCAATGATTTGCATAGTTCCTGAAATTTTCCATCATCCATCATTGATCTTATTTGTGGCCCTATAAAAATTCCTTCTTTCAATTTCACATCACTAACTTTGGGAAATTTAGATTTCGAATGTAGAAATGCTGCAGAATTTCTATCAATTGCCTTTACAAATAATTTGATCAGCCCCAGTTTTATATGCAGCGGAGGCAAATACACTTTTTCATGACTCACTAAAAGTACATTTGTCCAGGAATAAGAGATGCACGTTTAGGCCATTGTTTCCGGATATAGTGAGACTTCCTGTCCCCGCTGTCCCATTCACATAAGAAACAGCAGAATTTAGTGACCCAAGATGCATTCCAAGCAATAAGGCCTCAGTCACACGGGCGCATCAGCACCCGTACACGGGCGCCGATGCACCCGTGTGACTGAAAGTTAGAAGACGGCCGTACCTGAAGACGGCCGTCTCTCTCCAGCGCTGCTGAAAGAACACATAACCGGCAATGAAGCCGGTCACATGTTCTTTCCGCCGGCGCTGCAGAGAGACGGCTGTCTTCAGGTACGTCCGTCTCCTTCCTGCAGTAACACGGGCACCGATGCGCCCGTGTAACTGAGGCCTTAAAGGGGTTGTCCCGAGGCAGCAAGTGGGTCTGTACACTTCTGCATGGCCATAATAATGCACTTTGTAATGTACATTGTGCATTAATTATGAGCCATGCAGAAGTTATAAAAAGTTTTATACTTACCTGTTCCGTTGCTGGCGTCCTCGTCTCCATGGTGCCGACTAATTTTCGCCCTCCGATGGCCAAATTAGCCGCGCTTGCGCAGTCCGGGTCTTCTGCAGTCTTCTATGGGGCTCCGTGTAGCTCCGTGTAGCTCCGCCCCGTCACGTGCCGATTCCAGCCAATCAGGAGGCTGGAATCGGCAATGGACCGCACAGAAGAGCTGCGGTCCACGGAGGAAGAGGCCATCTTCAGCGGTGAGTAGAGAAGTCACCGGAGCGCGGGGATTCAGGTAAGCGCTCCGGTGAGCTTTCTTTACCTCCCTGCATCGGGGTTGTCTCGCGCCGAACGGGGGGGGGGTTAAAAAAAAAAAAAAAACCCGTTTCGGCGCGGGACAACCCCTTTAAGCAATGACCCTCAGATCTCCATAGATATTCCAGTTATAGTTTTCATACTGGATTTTTTCTAACGGTTTCATATTTTTGTATGTCTCTTTCATATCCGCAGCATGCGCTACAGGTATTAATGTGAATTGGATACCAATGTGACAAAATAAGTGTCAGGATTTTTCCATCAGGCAGGGTTTTATTGTAATATTTGAATTCAGGTGGTGAAATACTGCTAGAATCACCATTAAATATTCTTGTCTAAATAATCCTGTTGACCAATGTAATCTACTCTTTCCCTTATACCTCTTCATTAGAGATGAGCGAGCACCAAAATGCTCGGGTGCTCGTTACTCGAGACGAACTTTTCGCGATGCTCGAGGGTTCGTTTCGAGTAACGAACCCCATTGAAGTCAATGGGCGACCCGAGCATTTTTGTATATCGCCGATGCTCGCTAAGGTTTTCGTTTGTGAAAATCTGGGCACTTCAAGAAAGTGATGGGAACGACACAGCAACGGATAGGGCAGGCGAGGGGCTACATGTTGGGCTGCATCTCAAGTTCACTGGTCCCACTATTAAGCCACAATAGCGGCAAGAGTGCCCCCCCCCCCAACAACTTTTACTTCTGAAAAGCCCTCATTAGCAATGGATACCTTAGCTAAGCACCACACTACCTCCAACAAAGCACAATCACTGCCTGCATGACACTCCGCTGCCACTTCTCCTGGGTTACATGCTGCCCAACACCCCCCCCCCCCCCCGCACGACCCAGTGTCCACAGCGCACACCAAACTGTCCCTGCGCAGCCTTCAGCTGCCCTCATGCCACGCCACCCTCATGTCTATTTATAAGTGCGTCTGCCAGAGGAAAAGCAGGCATACACTGCAGAGGGTTGGCACGGCTAGGCAGCGACCCTCTTTAAAAGGGGCGGGGCGATAGTCCACAATGCTGTACAGAAGCAATGAGAAATCCAATCCTGTGCCACCTCCATCTGGAGCTGGACACGTGGGCATAGCAATGGGGAACCTATGTGCCACACACTAGTCATTCTGTCAAGGTGTCTGCATGCCCCAGTCAGACCGCGTTTTTTTATAAATAGTCACAGGCAGGTACAACTCCGCAATGGGAATTCCATGTGCACCCACAGCATGGGTGGCTCCCTGGAACCCACCGGCTGTACATAAATGTATCCGATTGCAGTGCCCTGGACAGCAGAGCTAACGTCAGATGAAATGCAGGTGGGCTTCGGCCCACACTGCATGCCCCAGTCAGACTGGGGTTCTTTAGAAGTGGACACATGCAGTTACAACTCCCTGTGGACCCACAGCATGGGTGGCTCCCTGGAACCCACCGGCGGTACATAAAAATATCTCATTGCATTGCCCATCACAGCTGAGGTAATAATGTCATGTTTAATGCAGGTGGGCTTCGGCCCACACTGCATGCCCCAGTCAGACTGGGGTTCTTTAGAAGTGGACAGATGCATTTACAACTCCCTGTGGACCCACAGCATGGGTGGGTGCCTGGAAGCCACCGGCGGTACATAAATATATCCCATTGCAGTGCCCAACACAGCTGATGTAACGTCAGCTGTAATGCAGGTGGGCTAAAAATTAATTTGATTACACTGTAGGCGAGGGCCCCCTAAAATTGGTGTATCAACAGTACTAATGTACCTCTGAAAAATTGCCCATGCCCAACCAAGAGGGCAGGTGAAACCCATAAATCGCTTTGGTTAATGTGGCTTAATTGGTAACTAGGCCAGGAGGCAGCCCAGTTAAAATAAAAATTGGTTGAGGTGAAAGTTTCAACGCTTTAATGAGCATTGAAACGTATAAAAATTGTTTAGAAAAATTATATGACTGAGCCTTGTGGGCCTAAGAAAAATTGCCCGTTCGGCGTGATTATGTGAGGTTTCAGGAGGAGGAGCAGGAGGAGGAGGAGGAATATTATACACAGATTGATGAAGCGAAAAGGTCCCCGTTTTTGATGGGGATAGAGAACGATGCTTCCATCCGCGGGTGCAGCCTACGTATTGCTTAGGTATCGCTGCTGTCCGCTGGTGGAGAAGAGAAGTCTGGGGAAATCCAGGCTTTGTTCATCTTGATGAGTGTTAGCCTGTCGGCACTGTCGGTTGACAGGCGGGTACGCTTATCTGTGATGATTCCCCCAGCCGCACTAAACACCCTCTCTGACAAGACGCTAGCCGCAGGACAAGCAAGCACCTCCAGGGCATACAGCGCGAGTTCAGGCCACGTGTCCAGCTTCGACACCCAGTACTTGTAGGGGGCAGATGCGTCACGGAGGACGGTCGTGCGATCGGCTAGGTGCTCCCCCACCATCCTTTTACAGTGCTCCCGCCGACTCAGCCGTGACTGGGGAGCGGTGACACAGTCTTGCTGGGGAGCCATAAAGCTGTCAAGGACCTTAAAGAGTGTTGCCCTGCCTGTGCTGTACATGCTGCCTGATCTCCGCGCCTCCCCTGCTACCTGGCCCTCGGAACTGCGCCTTCGGCCACTAGCGCTGTCGTATGGTGATTTTACCATCAGTTTGTCTGCCAGGGTCCTGTGGTATAGCAACACTCTCGAACCCCTTTCCTCTTCGGGTATGGGAGTGGAAAAGTTCTCCTTATACCGTGGGTCAAGCAGTGTGTACACCCAGTAATCCACAGTGGCCAGAATGCGTGTAACGCGAGGGTCACGAGAAAGGCATCCTAACATGAAGTCAGCCATGTGTACCAGGGTACCTGTACGCAACACATGGCTGTCCTCACTAGGAAGATCACTTTCAGGATCCTCCTCCTCCTTCTCAGGCCATACACGCTGAAAGGATGACAGGCCAGCAGCATGTGTACCCTCACCAGTGGGCCAAGCTGTCTCTTCCCCTTCCTCCTCCTCCTCCTCCTCCTCCTCCTCCTCCTCCTCCTCACCGCGCTGAGATATAGACAGGAGGGTGCTCTGACTATCCAGCGACATACTGTCTTCCCCCGGCTCTGTTTCCGAGCGCAAAGCGTCTGCCTTTATGCTTTGCAGGGAACTTCTCAAGAGGCATAGCAGAGGAATGGTGACGCTAATGATTGCAGCATCGCCGCTCACCACCTGGGTAGACTCCTCAAACTTTCCAAGGACCTGGCAGATGTCTGCCAACCAGGCCCACTCTTCTGAAAAGAATTGAGGAGGCTGACTCCCACTGCGCCGCCCATGTTGGAGTTGGTATTCCACTATAGCTCTACGCTGCTCATAGAGCCTGGCCAACATGTGGAGCGTAGAGTTCCACCATGTGGGCACGTCGCACAGCAGTCGGTGCACTGGCACATTAAACCGATGTTGCAGGGTGCGCAGGGTGGCAGCGTCCGTGTGGGACTTGCGGAAATGTGCGCAGAGCCAGTGCACCTTTCCGAGCAGGTCTGACAAGTGTGGGTAGCTTTTCAGAAAGCGCTGAACCACCAAATTAAAGACGTGGGCCAGGCATGGCACATGCGTGAGGCTGCCAAGCTGCAGAGCCGCCACCAGGTTATGGCCGTTGTCACACACGACCATGCCCGGTTGGAGGCTCAGTGGCGCAAGCCAGCGGTCGGTCTGCTCTGTCAGACCCTGCAGCAGTTCGTGGGCTGTGTGCCTCTTATCTCCTAAGCTGAGTAGTTTCAGCACAGCCTGCTGACGCTTGCCCACCGCTGTGCTGCCACGCCGCGCGACACCGACTGCTGGTGACGTGCTGCTGCTGACACATCTTGATTGCGAGACAGAGGTTGCGTTGGAGCAGGAGGAGGAGGAGGGTGCTTTAGTGGAGGAAGCATACACCGCCGCAGATACCACCACCGAGCTGTGGCCTGCAATTCTGGGGGGTGGGTAGGACGTGAGCGGTCCCAGGCTCTGACTCTGTCCCAGCCTCCACTAAATTCATCCAATGTGCCGTCAGGGAGATATAGTGGCCCTGCCCGCCTGTGCTTGTCCACGTGTCCGTTGTTAAGTGGACCTTGGCAGTAACCGCGTTGGTGAGGGCGCGTACAATGTTGTGGGAGACGTGGTCATGCAGGGCTGGGACGGCACATCGGGAAAAATAGTGGCGACTGGGAACTGAGTAGCACGGGGCCGCCGCCGCCATCATACTTTTGAAGGACTCCGTTTCCACAACCCTATACGGCAGCATCTCCAGGCTGATAAATTTGGCTACGTGCACGTTTAACGCTTGAGCGTGCGGGTGCGTGGCGGCGTACTTGCGCTTGTGCGCAAACAGTTGCGCTAGCAATGGATGGACGCTGCGCTGACAGACATTGCTGGATGGGGCCGAGGACAGCGGAGGTGAGGGTGTGGGTGCAGGCCAGGAGACGGTAGTGCCTGTGTCCTCAGAGCGGGGTTGGATCTCAGTGGCAGGTTGGGGCACAGAGGGAGAGGCAGCGGTGCAAACCGGAGGCGGTGAACGGCCTTCGTCCCACCTTGTGGGGTGCTTGGCCATCATATGTCTGCGCATGCTGGTGGTGGTGAAGCTGGTGGTGGTGGCTCCCCGGCTGATCTTGGTGCGACAAAGGTTGCACACCACTGTTCGTCGGTCGTCTGCACTCTCAGTGAAAAACTGCCAGAGCTTTGAGCACCTCGGCCTCTGCAGGGTGGCATGGCGCGAGGGGGCGCTTTGGGAAACAGTTGGTGGATTATTCGGTCTGGCCCTGCCTCTACCCCTGGACACCGCACTGCCTCTTGCAACCTGCCCTGCTGCTGCCCTTGCCTCCCCCTCTGAAGACCTGTCCTCAGTAGGCATAGCAAACCAGGTGGGGTCAGTCACCTCATTGTCCTGCTGCTCTTCCTCTGAATCCTCGGTGCGCTCCTCCCTCGGACTTACTGCCCTTACTACTACCTCACTGATAGACAACTGTGTCTCATCGTCATCGGCCTCCTCACCCACTGAAAGGTCTTGAGACAGTTGCCGGAAGTCCCCAGCCTCATCCCCCGGACCCCGGGAACTTTCCAATGGTTGGGCATCAGTCACGATAAACTCCTCTGGTGGGAGAGGAACCACTGCTGCCCAATCTGAGCAGGGGCCCGAGAACAGTTCCTGGGAGTCTGCCCGCTCCTCAGAATGTCTCATTTTCATGGAGTGAGGAGGCTGGGAGGAAGGAGGAGTTGCAGCCAGAGGATTCTGAGTTGCAGCAGTGGACGGCGCAGAACTGTGGGTGGACGATAGGTTGCTGGAAGCACTTTCTGCCATCCACGACAGGACCTGCTCACACTGCTCATTTTCTAATAAAGGTCTACCGCGTAGACCCATTAAATGTGCGATGAATGTGGGGACACCAGAAACGTGCCTCTCTCCTAATCCCGCAGCAGTCGGCTGCGATAGACCTGGATCAGGAGCTCGGCCTGTGCCCACACCCGGACTAGGGCCTCCGCGTCCTCGGCCGCGCCCACGTCCTCTAGGCCTACCCCTACCCCTCAGCATGCTGTATTACCAGTAATGCAGAAACAGAACGCTGTAATTAAATGTGCCGCTTATTGGCCTGTGGTTGGAGGCTGAGTTCGCTTACGGAACGCCAGGAAATAATTTGGCGCAAGCCTGCTGTAACACTTAGCTGGCTGCGTATGATTTTGTAGAACTACTACACCCAGCACACACAGACCCAGAACACTGAGCACAGTGACAGGCAGGCCAAATAGATTTTTTGCCCAATATTTTTTAGAAAAGGCCCACTGCCTATATTCAATCAATAATATGTCTTCTGTCCCTGCCTCCACACTTCTGTCCCTGGAGTGTGTCACAGAACTGCAGAGTGTTGCACTGTTAACTGCAACACAGCGGTGATTTCAGAGCCCAGACAGAGCCAGGAAATAATTTGGCGCAAGCCTGCTGTAACACTTAGCTGGCTGCGTATGATTTTGTAGAACTACTACACCCAGCACACACAGACCCAGAACACTGAGCACAGTGACAGGCAGGCCAAATAGATTTTTTGCCCAATATGTTTTAGAAAAGGCCCACTGCCTATATTCAATCAATAATATATGTCTTCTGTCCCTGCCTCCACACTTCTGTCCCTGGAGTATTACTGCAGGGCGCAATGCTCTGCACGGCCGATATACCAAAAAAAAAAAAAAAATGTGCAACACTGCAAAAAGCAGCCTCCACACTACTGCACACGGTTAGATGTGGCCCTAAGAAGGACCGTTGGGGTTCTTGAAGCCTACAATAACTCCTAACGCTCTTTCTGCCTAAGCACTTCTGTCCCTGGAGTATTACTGCAGGGCGCAATGCTCTGCACGGCCGATATACCAAAAAAAAAAAAATAGTGCAACACTGCAAAAAGCAGCCTCCACACTACTGCACACGGTTAGATGTGGCCCTAAGAAGGACCGTTGGGGTTCTTGAAGCCTACAATAACTCCTAACACTCTCCCTACAGCAGCTCCAACACGATACCACTTTCCCTCAGCTATGTCACAACGCATCTGTGGCGAGCCGCGGGAGGGGCCGATTTTTATACTCGGGTGACACCTGATCTCGCCAGCCACCCACTGCAGGGGGGTGGTATAGGGCTTGAACGTCGCAGGGGGAAGTTGTAATGCCTTGCCTGTCTTTCAATTGGCCAGAAAAGCGCGCTAACGTCTCAGAGATGAAAGTGAAAGTAACCCGAACATCGCGTGGTGCTCGTTACGAGTAACGAGCATCTCAAACACGCTAATACTCGAACAAGTATCAAGCTCGGACGAGTACGTTCGCTCATCTCTACTCTTCACAGATCCTATTCCGGAATTTTCTCAAGACACACAAATTGACAACAGCACAATTTCTTGATCACCAGGGTCTAAAACCCCTCTTAGTCAGATCAGTGGTGTTGCCACTACCAAATCTTGGGGTAGTAGCACCAAAACCAAACCAACTGAGGGGCTTGAAATACCTATTGGCAGTTAGGTAGACTGACATGTTTTTTCACTCCCCCTAGAGAATCTTTTCTTAGAACTCTGAGCTGCTCCCCTGCTATTCCTCCCAAAAGTGAGTGAAAGAATGACAACTGGGCGCCATTAGTAGGGCAAATCACTGCTGACGTCATGGATTCACCTTACTGACAAGGGGAACAGTAACACAAAGCTGTTAATTCCTACATTCCCAGGAGCAATGCCATAAATAATTCAAAATATAATTACTAATCCGTGCTATTTAGAATATAATTACAGCAGAAGCCTTAAATCCAGGTGATTATGAGAGCTCTTAATAAGAATGTTTCTTCTTTTGCTATCCTAGCAAGCAGTGCTTTTTCGTCCCATGAATATTGGCAAATTGCTGGCTGGAAATTGAACGAACCCCCTATTATATTCAATGAAGGGGCTGTTTAGTTCTGTCATAAGAATGAATCTGTTACGCCTGTCAGCTCATAGTTGATTTTGCCAGCACTCCTTGTTCTGTCCAGACAATCCAGGGTTAACAGCTCCTGTGCCTTTCAGTCAGGTTCATTACCCTGCTATGTGTCTGAGAGGTGTGCTGGTGATTGGCAGGTCTATCTACCAATCAGCTCCTTCCATCTTCCTATAATATCCAGCTCTGGCTGCCTGGGAGTTGCCGTACCTAGGCACCCCACTAGTACCGTAACATAATGATCTGCCCAAACAAACTGCGCTAGACGCAGTGTGGATCCGGTTCAGGCTCTTTCCAGCCAGTTGAGTATCATGTCTGTACAGGATCCAATGCAAGTCCTGGCTCAGCAAGTGCTGGCGTTATCGCAGCAGATGGCGGACATCATGCAGCAGCTGTCTGCCATTAAGTCTGTGCCTCCAGCATCTGACTTATCAGCGCAATCTGAACCCAGGCTTGAACTACCAGACCGTTTTTCTGGCAAACGGAGTGAATTTGTTTCTTTCCGTGAGGCCCGTAAGTTATATTTTCGTTTAGGGCCAGTTTCCTCTGGGAATGAGGTCCAGCATGTGGGCATAGTTATCTCCCGGTTACAGGAAGACCCTAAGGCCTGGGCATTTTCCCTTTCTCCTGCCTCACCTACTCTGTCTTCTGTTGACGTTTTTTCTCAGCGCTAGGAGTGCTCTATAATGATCCAGATCGTGTGGCCCTCGCTCAAAGTAAAATCTGCATGACTCTACAAGGAACCGTCCTGCTGAGGACTACTGTGCGGAATTCCGCCCCAGGGCAAACGAAACCCAGTGAAACGATCCAGCTTTGAGAAGTCAGTTTTGTTTTAGTTTGACAGCCAGGGTTAACCCTTTCCAATCCACTGTCTGACGTCTGAAGACATTCTGATTGAAGGCTGTACAGCTCCAATGTCGGTAAATGTCCGGCAGGGTATTCTTACTATAGATTACTGGCTGCTCTGTTGTCGGGGGCCTCTCCAGCATGTCCCATACTGCAGTACTGGCTCTAGCCAGCAGATGGCACCATTGTATAATGGCAGAAAGAAAAAGCCCGCCAGGAAACCCTGAATCCAAAATTGGATTGCAAAGGGTTAAGAATGCTATGGTTCAGTATGCTACACCTTGCATGTTGGAGGATGCTATGGCCTTGGCGATTAGGATTGATCGCCGCCTACAGGAGAGAAAGCAGGAGACTATGTTTGAATCTCCTTCCTCATCGTCAGTCTCCTGAAGAGATTGCAGAGGAACCTATGGAGATAGGGACAGTCTCTACTAATAAAGCTCGTAGGGATATTCGTCTAAAGAAAGGTTTGTGCTTTTATTGTGGGCATGACCGGCATTTTATTTGCAGTTGTCCAAGGAGACCCTGGAACAAGCAACCAGTGATCCACAAGTTGCTTGGTTGACTAAATCCAGGTAAGACGTCTCTGCTGAGGTAATATTAGATGATAACGTCATATCTGCTGGTGTTTGTCTAGATAGCGGGTCAGACATTAATGTGATTAATTCTCAGTTTGTCCTAAAAGCTGGTCTGAAGATAAAGACCCTCCCTAAACCAATGTTATTTTACCACTGTAGACTCGTCTCCGTCGCGTCTGAGACACATTGCGCCAGACATGTGTTTAAAGGTCAGGCATTTTCATGTGGAAACTATATCCTTGTATGTATGTGAGGGTCTGCCCTCTGATATAATCCCTGGATTACCATGGTTTAAAATTCATAACCCGATTGTCGACTGGGTCTCTAATAAGATTTCTGCGTGGGGAATCCATTGTGTAAGCAGGTGCATTCCTGTGAACACCTCTGTCAGGGACTATTAGCCCCATTCTGGTTCTGGGAAAATTTTTTAATTTTTTTTTTTGGTGACCTTTTGTACTACATCTGTTCAAGGTGTATGTATATTTCCGCTTCTTATTGTGACTGTTATGCACTATTTCAGGCCGTATTCATAGGTCCTGTAAGACGTGCGTCCATTGAAGGAGTTGGTATTTCTATATATTTTTGTTTACCTAAAGGGTCTGGCAGCCCTTTTTTTTTGAGGGTGGATAATGTTACGCCTGTCAGCTCATAGTTGATTTTGCCAGCACACTTTGTTCTGTCCAGACGATCCAGGGTTAAAGGGGTTGTCCCGCGCCGAAACGGGTTTGTTTTTTTTTTCAACCCCCCCGTTCGGCGCGAGACAACCCCGATGCAGGGGTTAAAAAAGAACACCGGACAGCGCTTACCTTAATCCCCGCGCTCCGGTGACTTCTTACTTACCCGGTGAAGATGGCCGCCGGCATCTTCTCCCTCGGTGGACCGCAGGGCTTCTGTGCGGTCCATTGCCGATTCCAGCCTCCTGATTGGCTGGAATCGGCACGTGACGGGGTGGAGCTACACGGAGCTACACAGAGCCCCATTGAGAAAGTAGAAGACCCGGACTGCACAAGCGCGTCTAATTTGGCCATTAGACGGCGAAAATTAGACGGCAACCATGGAGACGAGGACGCCAGCAACAGAGCAGGTAAGTGAAAAACTTTTGATAACTTCTGTATGGCTCATAATTAATGCACAATGTACATTACAAAGTGCATTAATATGGCCATACAGAAGTGTATAGACCCACTTGCTGCCGCGGGACAACCCCTTTAACAGCTCCTTTGCCTTTCAGTCAGGTTAATTACCCTGCTTTGTGTCTGAGAGGTGTGCTGGTGATTGACAGGTCTATCTACCTATTGGCTCCTCCCATCTTCCTAAAATATCCAGCTCTGGCTGCCTGGGAGTTGCCGATTATTGTTCAGGGTTCAGTGGTTGCTGGTTAGTCCAGCTACTCTGATCTGCTGGTAATCTGGCCCTGGTACTTTGTGCCATTCCCTCAGTCTGCTAGCTTGTCCGCTAGACCTCCCTGTTATCAGCCAGGTTTTCCAGTCTGGCTCTGTTTGTATCCTGCTTCTGTCAGCTAGTCCGCTAGACCTCACTGTTATCAGCCAGGGCCTTACCATCGGCCTGGGTCCTGTTTGTACTGTTCGTGTTAGTTTTGTCATCTGCCTTTCCTATCGGTGCTAGTGGGTAGTAGTCTCTTGCATAGTTATGCCGGTCCCTGCCTGTCCTCCCCTAGGAAGCGTAGGGTCAGAGTTAGCGGCCAGGACGTATCCACCATCAGGGTTATCTCCAGGAAGGGACAGGGGTGTGGGTGAAGATCAGGGAGCCCCATGCTGCGCATACCTAGGCACCCCACTAGTACCATAACAGAATCTTTCAGCCAAGGGCTGTTGTTTTCCTGCTCCCACACTGCAGGAAAACAGAATACCCTAACGCTGATGGGAACAAGCCCTAATTAATTACACAATCATCTCAAATTGCAGTGTAAACCTATAATTTTGACTGGAATTTATCTGTAGGAGGCATTGATGACATTAAAGTATTATAAATCAGTGCATTATATCACCTACTACACCTACTAGTGTTATAAAACATGTCATTAGCTGGTGCACATCTGATGTGCTATGAGAGGTGTTTTTCACCATTTGTCATCCACAGTCAGTGATGTTCATATTTAATATATCCTTCACAGATATAGATTAAAATTAAAATTAATAACTTTTATTCACAACTAGTTAAAATTAGGGCCACATAAATCATATAACAAACAAACAAACGTGGACTGACAACATGGATCGTACTATGTGACTCAGTGACCAGATGGAATGAGGGTCTAAATTCCCCTCGAATATCCAGTCGGGTTAACCCCTATTGACAAAATTAGGGGACTGGGTCACTGGTTAGTAGCGGTACGTCACAATAAGAAGGATGGTCAGAAGATATCAGGTTTCCAGTCTAGGATAATAATTCATCGTTGGAGACCCATCGACCATTTCTATCGCTACTTTCAATAAGGATCATATGGTTAATCAGAAGTATGTGTTACACCATACTAGATAGACAATCACTCAGGGTTTGTGTATTTCAACGTTGACGATAGGGGAATTGTTCCACACAGTGGGTAATCACTCAGATATTAGTGTAAGTGTTCCAACGTTGATGGCCGAGTAGTCACTCAGTAATTACTCAAACATTCTGAAGTGTTTGAATGTTTGGGAGTGAGGTAATTACTCCGCAGGTAGGTGACTACTCGAGTGTCTTTCAACATTCCAACTCTATTTAAGGTATTGACTCAGAGTTGTATATTCGTTTCACACAGTGAGTGACTGCTCATGTATTAGTGTACGTATTTTGAATAGTCACTCAGTGATCGTTCAAACATTCATAAGTCTTAAGGAGCGGGATAATCGCACCAAAGGTAAGTGATCACTACAGTGGCTCTTCGTAGTTCAATTCCTTTAGGAATAGGATATTAGCTCTTTTTCAGAATAAGATATTGGCTCTTTCAATTCTTTTAGGGATAGGATATTGGCACATTAGCAATCAATCAGAAAAAACTGGATGACTTGATAGCCAAAACCAAAACATTTTCCTCAGACCCAGACTTTCCTGCTAAGGAAAGAACTCTTCAGACCAATATTGAGAAATTCACTCTACAAATTAAAGAACGTAAACACGTACAATTTAATAGAGACTTACAGGATTTTCGTGAGAATCGGGTCTATACGGATAGGGGCAGATTCTCTGAGACAGATATTAGCTCTTCAGAGCCTGAGCAATCAGACAGTGAGAGAAACAGCAACAGACGACCCCCGCGACCACAAAGATGAGGCCCATTTGCGCAACAATCGAGGAGACGTGGGAGACCAACACAACCCGCCGGTTTTTTAGAACAACCGATCTCTCAATACTTCCTGAGGGGGAGGAGAGATCAGTGATCAGAAAAGCAATTAACAGATCTAGAACTGGTAGGAAACCACCACAATATCAACCCACTACTCCTCTGGGCCCCAACGTGGTGGGGAGTACATCTACAAACAAACTACAGGTGGTGAATCTGTCAGACCACCACCTCACTCTGGACGAAAAACGAGTTTTGGAGAGGGGGCTGTCCTTCGTCCCCACGACGCAATACGACCCGTTCGTGTGGGTGAAGGACATCTCCCTCTTCACTCGTAAGTTGCGGTGGCATAAATACTTCGGCACCAAAAACCGAGAACGCGCTAAAGAACTGGGGCTTGCTGTCACAGACCTACCTGGCCTGGACACACTTCAAGCCTTGGAGGACGAAAACATGAGAGAAATAGGAACCGGTCCCTTTACGGACCTTAAGGTACCTAACACCTCAAATCCTCCGGCATGTCCATGTCCAGAGATTGATATTTTTGAGCACCTAGTTACGGAGGACCTGAAGATTTTTAAGCCCCACAAAAAATGTTCCAATTTATCGCGAGGGGAGAGTGAAGCACTACAAAGACTCAAAGCAAATGAAGACTTAATAATTAAACCAGCGGATAAGGGGGGCAATGTCGTTGTCATGAACAGGGACAAATATAAACAGATGTGTCACCATCTGCTTAGTGATCCTGCTACCTATAAAGTCCTGACTACTGATCCAACAACACACTTCCAGAGGGAACTAAGGGAACTTCTCTATAAGGCCCGAGAGACAGAATGCATCGATAGAAATGAATTTACATATATGAATCCAACACATCCAATTGTGGCTACCTTTTACGCTCTACCTAAGGTCCACAAAGGGACGGACCCCCTTCGTGGAAGACCCATTGTGTCGGCCATTGGGAACCTTACACAGAATATGAGCACTTACGTAGACAAGATACTACGTCCCTTCGTAACATCCCTGAGATCCCATGTTAGAGACACCATGGATGTTCTCAAAATCATCGATGGGATTTCTGTCGATTCTGACACACTTCTCGCCACACTTGATGTGGAATTTTTGTACAGTTCCATCCCCCATGAGGGAGGTATAATGGCCACACGGTTCTTTTTGGAACAGAGGGGGACACAGTTTCTGCAACATAATCAGTGCGTTCTGAATTTTCTATCGTTTATTCTGACCCACAATTTCTTTCTGTTCGATACCCAGTACTTCCACCAGCTCAGGGGGACGGCGATGGGGACATCTTGTGCCCCATCGTACGCCAATCTCTACCTGGGCTGGTGGGAGAAAAAGTACATATACCCAAACGAAGAATGGTCTGAAAACATCACCCTCTGGTTGTGCTTTATTGATGATATCTTGGTCTTCTGGAGAGGTTCTGAGGTATCTTTCCACAGATTCGTTGAAACACTTAACACCAACAATTTAAATCTCAAACTCACCTCGGAAATCAATAGCAAATCAATTGCCTTCCTTGATTTATTGATTCAGAAAAATATTGATGGATCAATTACATCGACTCTGCATCGTAAGGCAACGGCTACGAATAGCCTTCTTAAATGGGATAGTTACCACCCCTTTACCCTAAAGAAAGGAATCCCAAAAGGGCAGTTCCTCAGAGTTAAACGGAACTGTTCTAGGGAGGAAGATTTCCAAAGAGAGAGCGAAGGACTCAAGCAACGTTTCTTGGAGAGAGACTACCCAAGTAATATAATTGAAGACGCACTGAAACATGCAGAATTACAACCTAGACGGGATCTCCTAGTCCCTCGACAACGCAACAATTTAAGAACCTCAAGGATCATCGGGACCTTCGATACAGGAACGAGAGAGGTTCGGCACATCCTGGAACACTACTGGACCATCCTCTCCAATGACCCTGACCTGAGAGACATTATACCAGCATACCCGATGATAACATTCCGGAGGGGTCATAACCTCAGGGATCATCTTGTCAAGAGCCATCTAACCCCTTGCCTGAAGGAAAATTGGTTGGGTAGCCTAAAACCATGTGGGACATTTCCCTGCCATGACTGTGAGGCGTGTACCTTTATACTGAAGAGCAAGACGTTTACAAGTGCCAGTACTAACAGAACCTACTCCAACAGGAGTTTTATTAACTGTAAAACACGGAATATCGTTTACATGGCGTCTTGCCCATGCCCCAGGAACTACGTCGGGAAGACTATCCAGGAATTCCGGCGTCATATCCTGGGGCATGTGGGAAATATCCGACGCCGGGAAAAAACACCACTGGCAGATCACTTCCTAACAGTGCATAATGGCAATCTGGCTGATTTGAAATTCCAAGGAATTGAAAACCTACGAACGAACGCCAGACGGGGTAACATTGACAAGATGCTTCTCAAAAAAGAAGCGGCCTGGATCTTTAGGTTAAATACGGTAACCCCCGCGGGCCTAAATGCGACCCTAAACTTTAATTGCTTCCTCTAAACTCTGTATCGCTGATGCTGGATTTATAACATCTTCTAAAATTTACAACCTCTCTTGCACCTTCTTGTTACTCCTGACCTATGTCGGATTTATTCCCGCCCTATCGTGGGATAAACAGGGGATTAGCTTCATACAATTCGAGCATCTTTCAGAACAATATGCGATAAATTTCTCGCATGTTGTTCTTGTCTATGACAGTTTCCCCGCCTGACTTTGATTTACATGTAGGTAGTGATATATCTTGCTGGTTCATACCGATCCCCCCTACCTACATGTAGAAATTATAATTCTGACCATTAAAATCTATAAATTTGGGGTATACATACTTGATATAACTAACATCCCAGAAACTATCACTAAATGGGAGATATATACTTTGGGCTCCCTGCCACGAGTAGTCCGTTACCCATAGCAACCTGGTGCAAATTTGATCATCATTACCCCTCTAGAGGGCGTTAATATCGGACATCACGAATTCAAACTACCTTTTGAATCCGAACGGTGCCCCATCTACTACCGGTTCTATACACCGAGCATGTGGGGGCGGAGTGACAGCGGTGCAACCACTCCCACGCTGCCTGTGTCACTTATTCTACCTCGTACCTGCATATTCCGCCCACGGATTCAGTCTTCCAATGACTGTATCGCGCTGCCGCCCTCTCGGTTAATGGGTGTGTATGGAGCGCGATGACGTCATCCCGCAACGTCGGATGCGTTCCAGCGTGGAACGCGGAAGTGCCACTGTACAGAATGTGGAGGCGGCGACAAAGTGGGGTAACCACCCCCAGGCTGCCTGAGTGACTTACTTCTCCCTGTACTTGCTCCGCCCACCGATACAGCCTCCAACTGACGACATCGTGGTGCCGTCCTCCCGTCCAATGGGGGTGTACGGTGCGCGATGACGTCACCAGGCAACGGTGCATGCGTTCCAGCGTGGAACGCGGAAATGCTGTACTACTGCCTGTGTTGCCGATCGTGGCCCCTTATTAAAGAATCGTGATGTTGCTTTGGATGCACGTTTAACAGCACTATGGCCCGGACTACAATTTGCACTATGACAGGTGACATGGGCAGTGTGGGGATGGATTGAATGCACTGCCATTCACCTTGTTAAGTGCAAATCCGCCCCACAAGGGAACCCATTGGTTGACTACTGACAGGCCCCCGGAAATAGGAGGAGCCATATCCCTTCTTAATCCCTGCTGTGAGTTCTGGGACTTCATTGCCAGCCGCTCACCATCAGAGCCGCAGGCGCTATACCTTTTCTCTCTTTTTCCCGCAACTTACCTTCCCTTACTATAAGGGCTGCGTAGCTCTGCCCGGCATTTGGGGCAGCACTGCTTACCTATTTTTGGCGCATTGGATGATTGATCCAACCCTATCAGTGGCCCAGGAACTAGACTACCCTTTACAGGCTACAAGCTGTAATAGGGCATTGGTCCAGTACCTATAGACTTGGACCAACGGGTCTATTTGACTAGCCCTTCATGTTTGGGCACGATTTATATTGCGCCTTAGAAGGAATTGTCTTTTGAGACTCCTTCTGGGAACGGGGAGCTGAGATACTTAACTCCCTCCTATTTGCCGTGAGACTCATATACGCTAATTGGTCTCGCTGCAATTAGAAAAGTTGCCAGACAAATACTTATAGGCTATCATTGGTCCCTCTGCCATTCTATCTAGCAAGGTGACCTTCTACACTAAGCCTCTAAGCCGAGACGGGGGAAGTAATAGGAGGAGAACTTTGCTTGTTTTATTCCCTTCTAATAAAAATAAGGACTACCAACAAGGGTCTTATTCACTATAATAGGGCAATCCTCGGCCCTGCTCCTGAAGAACCGCCCCAGACAGGGACGGAGAAACGCGTTGAGCCAATATCCTATCCCTAAAAGAATTGAAAGAGCCAATATCTTATTCTGAAAAAGAGCTAATATCCTATTCCTAAAGGAATTAAACTACGAAGAGCCACTGTAGTGATCACTTACCTTTGGTGCGATTATCCCGCTCCTTAAGACTTATGAATGTTTGAACGATCACTGAGTGACTATTCGAAATACGTACACTAATACATGAGCAGTCACTCACTGTGTGAAACGAATATACAACTCTGAGTCAATACCTTAAATAGAGTTGGAATGTTGAAAGACACTTGAGTAGTCACCTACCTGTGGAGTAATTACCTCACTCCCAAACATTCAAACACTTCAGAATGTTTGAGTGATTACTGAGTGACTACTCGGCCATCAACGTTGGAACACTTACACTAATATCTGAGTGATTACCCACTGTGTGGAACAATTCCCCTATCGTCAACGTTGAAATACACAAACCCTGAGTGATTGTCTATCTAGTATGGTGTAACACATACTTCTGATTAACCATATGATCCTTATTGAAAGTAGCGATAGAAATGGTCGATGGGTCTCCAACGATGAATTATTATCCTAGACTGGAAACCTGATATCTTCTGACCATCCTTCTTATTGTGACGTACCGCTACTAACCAGTGACCCAGTCCCCTAATTTTGTCAATAGGGGTTAACCCGACTGGATATTCGAGGGGAATTTAGACCCTCATTCCATCTGGTCACTGAGTCACATAGTACGATCCATGTTGTCAGTCCACGTTTGTTTGTTTGTTATATGATTTATGTGGCCCTAATTTTAACTAGTTGTGAATAAAAGTTATTAATTTTAATTTTATTCTATATCTGTGAAGGGCATCTCTATGACTATATAGATTTGGAATACCACTGTGATTTTTGTCATATTTAATATATGGTCAAAGAATCTGATTGGTCATAGAGCAAAATGACAGCAACTTATGCTCTTAATAATAGGAGTTAAAATATCTACATTCTGCCCATAGAAACAATCACCTCAGCAAACACACATATAATACTGGAGGCGGCCTAAGGCTGTGTTCATGCAACATTCTCTACATCTCAGAGTTCCATCTGAATCTCCAAAAACAGGATTAAGACATAACTGGAACGGTAGGTTTTCATTGTTTAGACTCATAAGGTCTCTATAAGCGGCTTCTCGCTGCTCTTCCAGCACTTGTACTGTACAGAAGATTATAGTCAACAATGTTATTCTATCTGGCACAAATGCTAGAGAGGAATGGAAACTATATCAAATGTAGACTTTATTGGTCTACGTTTGAACAATGAAAGCCTATGGCTCCATCCCAAGCTTCCTTCTGTATCTCATTATCGGTGATTCACACAGAACCCTGAATGGGCAATGTAATACTATGTGAGCACAGCCTGAGCAACAATCTAGAGAGCACTTTGGGTCATGGCACACACTGCTTTTATTTTCTTTTAAAAATGCTGTTGCAGTTTTTGATATCATTTTTTGAGCCAAAACCAGAAGTGGGTCCAGTAGAAATACTTAGAGCAGCCTTTCCTATGCAGAGCCCCAGATGGGGGTGCAGATGATAAGGTAAGTGTTTTGTAGTTTATGTTGGTTTGCATAGGTCTCCTCTTACGTTAACTAGAGGTGTGGCTTGTAAAATAAAATTTTCAAAAATGCCAACACCAAAACTACGGCTAAGAGATTGTCAAATGAAATTATATATTTATATATATATATAAATATATCCAGAAGTCATAGAAAATAATAGAGGTATGCATTTTATTATCCCTCTACTCAGTCAGATCTGTGCCTAATCGTAAGACTGCGTTGAGCCCCTAGGAAGTTTTGTTTGTTAGGGCCCCTGTAATAGGCCTATTCTTTCTCCAGGCCTAGCATGAGGAACTAACTTCCTGCGTGTGTTTTTTATATCAAGAGTTAACAGTCACTCATAAATGTGTATTCTCCTCTATTCCAAATCCAGTCTCAAAAGAGTAGTCACATAGTTTTACTTTCAGGTGACTGTCGGAAAAAAATGTTTGGAACAGAGATTTAATGGACCATAAGAGATCCAGTTGACGACTGCCACTTCAGTTAAATTGGAAGCAAAAGACAACTGGATACATGCTAGCCGCTGCAAGAGAGTTCTCGCTCCTGAATAAGAAAAACACTCATAACTATTGTTATGTGCTGCCATACACACATGGACTCAATAATGTGTTGAAAGATGTTCAATAAGTTTGTTAAAAATCATGAAATACTTGTTGGAACATTTGCAGAAAAAATGAAAAATTGTTTAATGTGTACTCATTTCCCTGCAGTGTCCTCTTCTACGCCCTTTGTGGCTATATCTCTCACTGTGGAGGAAATCAAGTCATAGTTTGACAAAATTTTTGGTACCCCAGAGCTGTCACAAAAACACCAGAGCACAACTACCCTAATAATGGTTGGAGCATGGCTCGGTGACCCTTGGTTAGTTCTTAATTGCTCATTGATTGGGGGTCATCATGTGATCTCATTTGCCCTGAAAAATGCCCCTATAGACTGTTATTTCATCTGGACAAAGTGTGTTTCAGTGGAGGTTCTAAATTATGGGGAAAGTCTGTTTCCAAAACATACCCCCTACTGGGATTGCAAGGGGCTACCTAGTAAACGTGTACAATCTGTGGGACAATTTTAATAGTAAGACTGTAGAAAATCAGGTGTGAGCGTAGGATGTCCTGCTCTTTGGATGACAAGTAGAGATGAGCGAGCACCAAAATGCTCGGGTGCTCGTTACTCGGGACGAAAATTTCGCGATGCTCGAGGGTTCATTTCGAATAACAAACCCCATTGAAGTCAATGGGCGACCCGAGCATTCTTGTATATCGCCGATGCTCGCTAAGGTTTCCATTTGTGAAAATCTGGGCAATTCAAGAGAGTGATGGGAACGACACAGCAACGGATAGGGCAGGCGAGGGGCTACATGTTGGGCTGCATCTCAAGTTCACAGGTCCCACTATGAAGCCCCCCCCTCCCAACAATTTTTACTTCTGAAAAGCCCTCATTAGCAATGCATACCTTAGCTAAGCACCACACTACCTCCAACAAAGCACAATCACTGCCTGCATGACACTCCGCTGCCACTTATCCTGGGTTACATGCTGCCCAACCCCCCCCCCCCCCCGCACGACCCAGTGTCCACAGCACACACCAAAGTGTCCCTGCGCAGCCTTCAGCTGCCCTCATGCCACGCCACCCTCATGTCTATTTATAAGTGTGTCTGCCATGAGGAGGAACTGCAGGCACACACTGCAGAGGGTTGGCACGGCTAGGCAGCGACCCTCTTTAAAAGGGGCAGGACGATAGCCCACAATGCTGTACAGAAGCAATGTGAAATATAATCTTGTGCCACCGCCATCAGTAGCTGCACACGTGGGCATAGCAATGGGGAACCTATGTGCCACACACTATTCATTCTGTCAAGGTGTCTGCATGCCCCAGTCAGACCGCGGTTTTTTATAAATAGTCACAGGCAGGTACAACTCCGTAATGGGAATTCCGTGTGCACCCACAGCATGGGTGGCTCCCTGGAACCCACGGGCTGTACATAAATAAATCCCATTGCATTGCCCATCACAGCTGAGGTAACGTCAGGTTTAACCCCTTGAGTAGCACGCCCGGAAATTTTCCGGGACAAGCTCTACTGCTCATAGCGACATAGCCCGGAAGATTTCCGGGCTATGTATCACTATGGGAGCTGCAGAGCACAATGCCACAAGCTGTGGCAGTGTGCTCTGCCTGCACAGACCCACAGAGAACAAAGCAAGGGCTTTGAAAAACCAGCAGAAGATATTGCCGATATGTCGGCAATCTCATGCTTTGTTTACAGGTTGCCATAGAGACCCTCGGCTTGTCAGAAGCAAGCCGATGGTCTCTGTGGCAGGGAGAGCTGGTTGTTAGCTGTCAGAGGACAGCTAGGTATTAGCTCTTACAGCAGAGATCAGAGAAAACCTCTGATCTCTGCTGTTAACCCCTTTCATGCTGCAGTTTATGTGACTGCAGCATGTAAAGGGCTGTCACTGCAGCATGTAAAGGGCTGTCACCATCGGACCCCCGGAATGTGATCAGGGGTCCTGATGGGTCCCTGTGGAAGTCCCCTAAAGGGACAAAAAAAAAAAATAAAAAAAAAAAAAGTTACAAAATTATTAAAAAAATAATAAAAACACTTGTCTCCCTTCACTTTGTAAAAAAAATCAAAAATACAATCACACATGTGGTATCCATGCGTCGTAATGACCCAGAGAAGGAAGTTAATGCATTATTTAACCCCTTAATGACATGGCCCTTTTTTTTTCTTTTTTCCCCATTTCTTTTTTTCCTCCCCCGTTTAAAAAATCACAACTTGTCCCACAAAAAACAAGCCCTTATACGGCCATGTCAATGGAAAAATGAAAAAGTTATGGCTCTTGAGACGCAACTGCAAAATTAGTTGAAATTCAATGATTAGAGCATTTTAAAAAACCTGCCCTGGTGGGCACGACAGGGTGGTAGGAAACCCGCCACTTAAGGGGTTAATGCAGGTGGGCTTCGGCCCACACTGCATGCCCCAGTCAGACTGGGGTTCTTTAGAAGTGGACACATGCAGTTACAACTCCGTGTGGACCGACAGCATGGGTGGCTCCCTGGAACCCACCAGTGGTACATAAATATATCCCATTGCAGTGCCCTGGACAGAAAAGCTAATGTCAGGTTTAATGCAGGTGGGCTTCGGCCCACACTGCATGCCCCAGTCAGACTGGGGTTCTTTAGAAGTGGACACATGCAGTTACAACTCTGTGTGGACCGACAGCATGGGTGGGTGCCAGGAAGCCACCGGCGGTACATAAATATATCTCATTGCAGTGCCCAGCACAGCTGAGGTACTGTCATGTTTAATGCAGGTGGGCTTCGGCCCACACTGCATGCCCCAGTCAGACTGGGGTTCTTTAGAAGTGGACACATGCAGTTACAACTCCGTGTGGACCGACAGCTCCCTGGAACCCATCGGCGGTACATAAATATATCCCATTGCAGTGCCCAGCACAGCTGATGTAACGTCAGCTTTAATGCAGGTGGGCAAAAAATTAATTGGATTACACTGTAGGCGAGGGCCCCCAAAAATTGGTGTACCAACAGTACTAATGTACCTCAGAAAAATTGCCCATGCCCAACCAAGAGGGCAGATGAAACCCATTAATCGCTTTGGTTAATGTGGCTTAATTGGTAACTAGGCCTGGAGGCAGCCCAGTTAAAATAAAAATTGGTTCAGGTGCAAGTTTCAACGCTTTAACCCCTTAACGACCAGCCCATAGTGTTTTTACGTCCTCCCGAAGTGGGCTCTATTCTCTGAGGACGTAAAAACATGCTTCCTGCAGAGAATAGTGCCCCTCGGGCTGTGGACGTGACAGCTCCATGCTGTCGGTGTCCGCAGGTAGCTGACAGCATGGAGCTGTCATCCCGGGCTGTTCGGAGCCCCCCCCCCGGCATTGCGATCGGCGCTATGCAATGGATAGCGCCGATCGCAAAAAAAGTAAATAAAAGTACATAAAAGTTAAAGATTCAGCTGCTCTGATGGATCGGATCCATCGGAGCAGCTGAAATTACTCACCGAGGTCTGGCACGCTGCTCCCCGCTCTCCTGCCGCTCCGGGGCCCGAAGCCGGTCTTCTGCGCATGCGCGCCAGTCGGCATTACGTCAGCCGCATGCGCAGAAGGCCCGGCGGCGCGGGAGATTTAAAATCTCCTGGCTCCCGGCTCCTGTAGGTAGCCGGGAGGCAGGAGATGTCAGCGGGGACTGCGGTGAGCGGTCCCCGGTACCGCGATCGCCGTTATCCAATGGTTAGCGGCGATCGCGAAAAAGTTAAAAAAAAGTTTTAAAAAAGTCAGTTTCACCTCCCCTCATGGATGGGATCCATGAGGGGAGGTGAAAATACTCACCCCCAGTCCTCAGCGGTGTCCCGATGTCCCGGGACCCGAATCCCCGTCTGCGCATGCGCGCCCGATGATTGACATCGGGCGCGTGAACAGACGGGCTCGAGCCCCGGGAAATTTAAAATCCCTCTGCTCCTAGCTGCCATGTGTAGCTAGGAGCAGAGAGATTATACCGGGGACATGATCACTGTCATCCATTGCCAGGATAATTTAAATTCTCCCTGCTCCTGGCTACAAAACGTAGCCAAGAGCATGGAGATTTAATGGGGGTCCGCGGTGAGCGGTTCCTGGTCACGTGTTCGCCATTATCCAATAATGGCGATCACGTAAAAGTTTTAAAAAAAATTTGAAGTTTCATCTCCCCTCACTGATGCGATCGGTGAGAGGAGATGAATCTTTTTACCGGAGGCCTGCGTATTTGAATCCCGACGCGATCTTCCTCCGTGGACCTTCCAGGATTCTGCACATGCGATTGCCGGCAAAAAGCCGGACACATGCGCAGGAGTCAGGGAGCCCAGGAAACTTAAAATCTCCTTGCTCCCAGCGACCAACGGTCACAGAGAGCCTGGAGCAGTGACGGGTGGCCTCGTTGAGCGGTCCCCGGTCACGTGATAAAAAGGTAGCGATCTACCTTAGGCCGGTCTCACATGACCGGATAGGAATTACGGATTCCGCATGCGTCTGATCCGTGGTAATACGCAGATCAATCGCATTGGATTACACAATTCCGCTCACATTAGCGGGTCAGAATTGCGTAATCCACTCGCAGAAAAGAGAACGCAGCAGGTTCTATTTTACTGCGGATATCGGCAACATAGAGCCCATTGTGCTCCATGGTCGCGGATATACCCGCAGTCCATACGCAACTACATTGTATACGGGCTGCGGGTACCCATGTCATCGCTAAGCGATGGTGCGGGAAATACAAACAAAGGTGTACTGTGCATGACCGCCTGTGTGAGTAGGCAGTTATGCGCAGTACATTACACAGCCGTACGCAGGGTCACAGCCGGGCTCACAGATGGGATCCGCTGTGGGCCTCCGCAAGCGGATTCCGCCTACGGCTGCGTGAGCCCGGCGTTATTCAGACCGCTACCTGTGATACGTATTTTACAAGAAGCCCCGGGAACGCTCGCTTTCCTGCAGTTCCAGGAGCACCTTGTTCAGCGCCTTCTGTGTGAGACTGCCGCACCTCATCAAGCTTACGGAGACTCACGGAACGCCACTTTTTACACCCCATACCCGCCACTGAGGTCATGAAATACCCCCAAAAAGCATGAGAGGAGGGGGGGGGGAATACCCGGTTTTATTGCCCCATGGGCCCATTCCAACCAGCCTCCGTAATTACCCCTGTCTTCGGAAATACTACACAGTTCACATTTTTACTTTTATCTAAGATTTGCGAACGCCAAAAAAGGCGCGGAGGGGGAGGGGGGGGAATTTTTAGGGAGTCAATCTTTATTCTGTACAAATAAGCAATGGGGCCTGGAATTTATTCAGTTGTGCCCTGAAATCCAACAGGTGTTCCGTCCTTTATAGGCCTTGCCATGCGTCCTGTAAGTAGATTAGGGCCACAATGGGTATGTTTCTGAACACGGGACAAACGGGGGTATCCATTTTGGGGTGAACGTCTTCATTCCTATGTGCACTGTACAAAAAAACTGTTTTTAAATTGAAAAAATTGCCAAAAAAATTGAAAATGGTAACTTTTTCCTTCTGCTTTGCTTAGATTCATTCAAATACTGTGGGGTCAAAATACGCAGTACACCCCTAGATGAATTCGTTAAGGGGTCTAGTTTTCAAAATGGGGTCATTTGAGGGGGTTCTTTATAGTTTTGGCCGCTCAATGGCTCTATAAGTGGGCAATGGGGCCTGAAATTTATTCAGTGGTACCCTGAAATCCAACGGGTATTCCTTTCATTGTAGGCCTAGCCATGGGTCCTGTAAGTCTATTAGGGCCACAATGGGTATGTTTCTGAACACGGGACAAACAGGGGTATCCATTTTGGGGTGAAAGCCTTCATTTATATGTGTGCTGTACAAAAAAAACTGTTTTTAAATTGACACCATAGCCCAAAAAATGAAAATCCTATTTTTTTCCTTTTGCTTTGCTTAAATTTATTCAAAAACGGTGGGGTCAAAATATGCAGTACATCCCTAGATAAATTCGTTAAGGGGTCTAGTTTTCAAAATGGGGTCATTTGTGGGGGTTCTATATGGTTTTGGGCGCTCAAGAACTCTACAAGTGGGCAATGGGGCCTAAAAGGACTTCAAGCAAAATCTATGTTCTGAAAGCCACCGATTACTCCTTTTATTTTGGGCCCCGTTGTGCATGCGGACATAAGATTAGGGCCACAATGGGTATATTTCTGAAAACAGCACAAACAGGGGTATCCATTTTGGGGTGTAAGTCTTCCTTCATATGTGTGCTGTACAAAAAAAGCTGTTTTTAAAATGACAGAATTGCCAAAAAAACAAAAATCCAAATTTTTTCCTTTTGCTTTGCTTGAATTTATTCAAAAACTGTGGGGTCAAAATGCGTAGTACACCCCTAGATAAATTCGTTAAGGAGTCTAGTTTTCAAAATGGGGTCATTTGTGGGGGTTCTCTATGGTTTTGGGCGCTCAAGAACTCTACAAGTGGGCAATGGGGCCTAAAAGGACTTCAAGCAAAATTTGTGTTCCGAAAGCCACCGGTCGCTCCTTTCATTTTGGGCTCCGTTGTGTATCCAGACATAAGATTAGGGCCACAATGGGTATGTCTCTGAACACGGGACAAACAGGGGTATCCATTTTTGGGTGCAAGTCTTCCTTCATATGTGTGCTGTACAAAAAAAGCTGTTTTTAAAATGACAGAATTGCCGAAAAAACGAAAATCACAATTTTTTCCTTTTGCTTGGTTTGAATTCATTCAAAAACTGTGGGGTCAAAATATGCAGTACACCCCGAGATAAATTCCTTAAGGGGTCTAGTTTTCAAAATGGGGTCATTTGTGGGGGTTTTCTATGGTTT
The DNA here is from genome assembly GCF_035609145.1 of Eleutherodactylus coqui. Lineage (NCBI taxonomy): Eukaryota > Metazoa > Chordata > Amphibia > Anura > Eleutherodactylidae > Eleutherodactylus > Eleutherodactylus coqui. The sequence goes on from NC_089840.1 coordinate 94,882,512, forward strand.
TGGGCGCTCAAGAACTCTACATGTGTGCTATGGGGCCTAAAAGGACTTCAAGCAAAATTTCTGTTTTGAAAGACACTGACTACTCCTTTCATTTTGGGCCCCGTTGTGGACTCAGATATAACAATAGGGCCACAATGGGTATATTTCTGAACACGGGAGAAATAGGGGTATCCATTTTGGGGTGTAAATCCTGATTTTCATGTAAACTATAGGAAAAAAATATGTCTTTAAAATGACAGATTTGCAAAAATATGAAATTTTACTTTTTCTCCTCTAAATTGAATTAATTCCTGAAAAAAAACTGTGGGGTCAAAATACTCATGACACCCCTCAGTGAATACATTAAGGGGTGTAGTTTTTAAAATGAGGTCATTTGGGGGGGTATCTATTATTCTGACACTCATGAGCCTTTCCAATCTCGGCTTGGTATAGGAAAACAAAGTGTTCCTCAAAATGCTAAAAAGTAATGTTAAATTTGTACGTCTCCTAAATAGTTAAAAAAAAACGAAAGTTTTTCCAATGTGCGCCCAAAATAAAGTAAACGGGTGGAAATATAAATCTTAGCAAAAATTTCTATATTATGTTTGCACATATTTAAGATATTGCAGTTGGAAATGTGAAAAAATGACGATTTTTTCAAAATTTTCCCAATTTTGGCGCTTTTAATAAATAAACACAATTTCTTTCGGTCTATTTTTTCCGCCTAAATGAAGCACAACATGTGGCGAAAAAACAATGTCAGAATCGCTTGGATATGCAAAACCTTTCTGGTGTTTTTCCATGTTAAAGTGACACATGTCAGATTTGCAAAATTTGGCCTGGTCATTAAGGCGCAAACAGGCTTGGTCACTAAGGAGTTAATGAGCATTGAAACGTATAAAAATTGTTTACAAAAATTATATGACTGAGCCTTGTGGCCTAAGAAAAATTGCCCGTTCGGCGTGATTACGTGAGGTTTCAGGAGGAGGAGCAGGAGGAGGAGGATGAATATTATACACAGATTCATGAAGCTAAAAGGTCCCCGTTTTTGATAGTGATAGAGAACGATGCTTCCATCCGCGGGTGCAGCCTACGTATTGCTTAGGTATCGCTGCTGTCTGCTGGTGGAGAAGAGAAGTCTGGGGAAATCCAGGCTTTGTTCATCTTGATGAGTGTAAGCCTGTCGGCACTGTCGGTTGACAGGCGGGTACGCTTATCCGTGATGATTCCCCCAGCCGCACTAAACACCCTCTCTGACAAGACGCTAGCCGCAGGACAAGCAAGCACCTCCAGGGCATACAGCGCGAGTTCAGGCCACATGTCAAGCTTCGACAGCCAGTAGTTGTAGGGGGCAGAGGTGTCACGGAGGACGGTCGTGCGATCGGCTACGTACTCCCTCACCATCCTTTTACAGTGCTCCCGCCGACTCAGCCTTGACTGGGGAGCGGTGACACAGTCTTGCTGGGGAGCCAGAAAGCTGTCAAAGGCCTTAGAGAGTGTTCCCCTGTCTGTGCTGTACATGCTGCCTGATCTCCACGCCTCCCCTGCTACCTGGCCCTCGGAACTGCGCCTTCGGCCACTAGCGCTGTCGGATGGGAATTTTACCTTCAGTTTGTCCGCCAGGGTCCTGTGGTATAGCATCACTCTCGAACCCCTTTCCTCTTCGGGTATGAGAGTGGAAAGGTTCTCCTTATACCGTGGGTCGAGCAGTGTGTACACCCAGTAATCCGTAGTGGCCAGAATGCATGTAACGCGAGGGTCACGAGAAAGGCATCCTTACATGAAGTCAGCCATGTGTGCCAGGGTACCTGTACGCAACACATGGCTGTCCTCACTAGGAAGATCACTTTCAGGATCCTCCTCCTCAGGCCATACACGCTGAAAGGATGACAGGCAAGCAGCATGGGTACCCTCAGCAGTGGGCCAAGCTGTCTCTTCCCCCTCCTCGTCATCCTCTTCATGCTCCTCCTCCTCCTCCTCAACGCGCTGAGATATAGACAGGAGGGTGCTCTGACTATCCAGTGACATACTGTCTTCCCCTGCCTCCGTTTCCGAGCGCAAAGCGTCTGCCTTTATGCTTTGCAGGGAACTTCTCAAGAGGCATAGCAGAGGAATGGTGACGCTAATGATTGCAGCATCGCCGCTCCCCATCTGGGTAGACTCCTCAAAGTTTCCAAGGACCTGGCAGATGTCTGCCAACCAGGCCCACTCTTCTGTAAAGAATTGAGGAGGCTGACTCCCACTGCACCGCCCATGTTGGAGTTGGTATTCCACTATAGCTCTACGCTGCTCATAGAGCCTGGCCAACATGTGGAGCGTAGAGTTCCACCGTGTGGGCACGTCGCACAGCAGTCGGTGCACTGGCAGATTAAACCGATGTTGCAGGGTGCGCAGGGTGGCAGCGTCCGTGTGGGACTTGTGGAAATGTGCGCAGAGCCGGCGCACCTTTCCGAGCAGGTCTGACAAGTGTGGGTAGCTTTTCAGAAAGCGCTGAACCACCAAATTCAACTGTGATTAAGTCATGAAAAGAATCTTGAGTTTATAGGCTTTAGTGGGGTCACCCAGAGTTTTGAAGCATTTTTATTATGTTTGTCAAGAAAATGTCATGAGACACTATGCTTAGTGTAACCCATCAGGACATTAAACCTATGTTTGTTCATGCAGGAACTCAGTGGGTTGATCATACGCCCTATATATTTAAAAATATTTAAGCCACATGGGTATTTTATAGGAAAAACTATGTAATCCAAGCCACAGTTCAGGAATTGCTTTCATTTTGATAGTTCTTTGTTCACGATCTACCCCCGCCCCCCCCCCCACCATGGGTTCTAAGAAAAGGATATTTCTCATGAAGGCACCAAAATATTTCACAGCATCTTATTCTTTTGAATGGTGACCATCGGAGTTTCCTGAATCTCAGTCTGTAGGAACGGGTCTCCTCTCAGGGTGTGCCATTTTTCCTTCAATAATTTTTTAATCTGGCTATGTTGGAAGCACTGACGTAACTATAGAGGATGCAGGGGATGCGCTTGCTCCCGGGCCTATAACCCTTAGGGGGGCCCATAACCTACTCCGTATAGCTAGCCTAGTGTTAAAGCACTATATAAAGCACTATAGTTGGGGGGCCCTGTTACAGATTTTGCATTGGGGCCCCGAATCTTTAAGTTATGCCTCTGGTTGGGAACTATACTTGGTGGTAAACCGAGTCTTATGACTGAGATAATTTTTTTTTCAGATTTTGACTCTCTTTTCTTGTTTGCGGCATTGGTTCTATCAATACCTTCTCACGGGCAGAATTTATCAGTGTTTGTCGGTACCCCTTATCTCTAAAATGTTTCTTCAGGATTAGAGCTTGTTCTTTAAAAAACATCTTTCAAGGAACAATTTCTTCTGATATGTCTGAATTGTCCATATGGAATATCAGTTTTCTAGCCTTTTAAGCAAGACGGGAAGAAACCAATAGCACAATTTTTATGCTGTTTCCAAGATATGCACAGTCACTTGATGGGTCCAATCTAGAAATGAGCGAGCATGCTCGGATAAGTCAGTTACTCGAGCGAGCCTTACTCTTCTCGAGTAACTGCATTCTTGTCTGAGCGTGCTCGGGGGGACAATGGGGGTTAACGGGGGAGAGAGTGAGAGAGAAATCTCACCATATTAGGTTTATATTAACGAGGGCTGCTATTATAGCTTCATAACCGCAAAAGTCACCTCTCATATGTATGATGGAATATAATAAATATGCTCATACTTTAACACTACAAACTCCTAATTTAGGAATTACGCCCTCTGCCATCCATTAAGGAAAAAAAATAATTTTTTATGAAAAGCCCTTTGAATATTCCCAACATACCCAAGTATATTAAAATACAGGTGAATGAGACCAATCGTGTTAATTAATTCTAGTTTTATTAATTAACATTAATTATCCAACAGCAATCTCTCAGATATTCATGTAGATTAAATTAAAACTCATTGACTTATTAGTTTCTTTATTAATTTTTACAATGATTTTCTCTCAAATCTATATATATGCGGGACATGTACCTAACGCCTGGATATAACCCAATAAAGATATTGGACCATCACGAAGCTGAAGATTCTCGCCATGACCACAACTAGTGTCAACTGTAGAGATGAGCGAGCGTACTCGGAAAAGCACTACTCGCTCGAGTAATTTGCTTTATCCGAGTATCGCTGTGCTCGTCCCTGAAGATTCGGGTGCCGCTGCGGCTGACAGGTGAGTCGCAGCGGGGAGCAGGGGAGAGCGGGCGGGAGAGAGGGAGAGAAAGATCTCCCCTGCAGCTCCCCGCTCCGTGCCGGCACCCGAATCTTCAGGGACGAGCACAGCGATACTCGGATAAAGCAAATTACTCGAGCGAGTAATGCTTTTCCGAGTACGCTCGCTCATCTCTAGTCAACTGTAAATAAAAATAAAAACAAGACAAATGTAAATAAAATTGCACATAAATGTTTGGGTTGCTCGTGCTGTGGGAATTTGGTGAAGGGGGACAAATTTTATCATTCCCAAACAGGTGCTGCTTTTCAGATTAAAGATCGCTATACCCGTTCCTCATCTTACTTAATATACTTGATGACATGTCCATGTGGACTTCAGTATGTGAGGAAACTACCATAGAGGTGAGGAGCAGGATAGTTAAGTATACTTTGGTACCTTCACATTGGAACGGACGTTGCGTTCCATGGTATCATGTGACCCACGTTTCTCCGTCAGTTGACTATCTCCTCCTCTGATGATGCCATATGCTAATCAGCTTGGCGCTCAGCGTGTTGATCAAGATTGAGTGCATTACATTTATAATATATGTTGGTTCAGTTTTATGTGTCATGTTTTATTGCTTGAAAAAGGCGATGGTTGTTATACACTGAAACGGGTTGCAATAAAGTACGGTGTAATTGACTTCTCCAAGAGGCAATTGGCAAAAAGTGTAGCAATTAAGGTGATGAGAATAAAAGTGTGGGTTGCATATGTGCTTTGCCCATTAAATAAAGGCACACAAAGCCTCATAAGTGACAAATGTGGTATTTTCAAGCAAGATGGGTTTGTGTGAACCATACATAATGCAAACAACTATAACCCCTTGAGTACATGTTTCATTTGTTTTTCCTCCCCACTTTGAAAAAAACTATAACTTTATCTGGCAAAGTATCTGCTTGAGGGCTTGCCTTTTGTTAGACAAGTTGTGTTTTTCAATGATACTATTTAATGTACCATACAATATACTAAGAACCTTTTTAGAAAATGAAATGAGATGGAAAAAATGTAATTGCACTTTTCTTGATTAACCCTTTCCAATCCACTGTCTGACCTCTGAAGACATTATGGTTTAAGGCTGTACAGCTCCAATGTTGGAAGACATCCGTCGGGGTTTTCTTACTGTATATTGCCAGCCTCTCTGCTGTTGGAGCCTATCCAGCATGTCACCTCATGCAGTACTGGCTTTAGCCAGCATATAGCGCCTCTGTTTAACCGCAGAAAAAGAGTAAGCCCCCTAGACAAACCAGGATACAAATTGGATTGGAAAGGGTTAAACAGCGTACACTTTATGGCAAATATGACATAACTTTATTATGTAAGTCATTCCGATTATAATTACCCTGTTTCCCTGAAAATAAGACATACCCTGAAAATAACACATAGCATTATTTTCCAGAATTTTTAAGGATGCAAAATGATTTTTTCAGGCTTTTTGAGGATGCTTGAAATATAAGCCGTACTCCAAAATTAAGCCCTGCTAACAGTTAGTTAAAAAAGTCAATTTAAATAGTGTCCAGGCAGCTATACATGTAAAAAAGTTAAACCTTTTTGAACACAAATTAATATAAGACACTGTCTTATTTTCGGGGAAACACGGTATGCCAAATAGTGTTGCATTGGTAGTGTAGAATGGAAGTTGTATTAGTTAAAAAAATGTTACTGCTTTAATTTTCAGTATATGGAGCTGTGTGAAAATGTTTCTCCAGCAATATTCTGTGCTTTCTATTGTTACCATTTTGGGGTACATACAGCTTTGATCACACTCTATTCCTTTTTTTTTCTTGGCAATAGGGTGGCCCAAAAGTGTAATTCTGTTTCTGGTTTTTTTTCATTATGCAGGATAAATGGTGTGCTATATCACTAGATCTCAGATGCATACCAAAACAGGGTTAGAAGCAGCACACAACTATAGCTTGTGTCCAAGGAGGGTATCTTCTAAAAAAATTGCTCATGGACACTCAAAGAAATATTTCTGGATCCTGAACCATATATATAGACAGTCCATAGGTGGTGGAGCAGCATCCAGGGGTACTGAAAAGCATGAAAACTTCACTCACATCATCCAATGGAAATAAATCTTTATTGTGCCCATGTCTAACAACGTTTCAACCACTGCTGCGGTCTTTATCAAGTCAGTGCATATACAAACAAAATTTACTTAAATACAAAAACACCATACCCCTATAGCCAATTACTGCACCATATACAAATTAAAATCCGTATTCTTCCAAAACACACCTCATAATTGGATGACTCCAATGTCGGATGCAGGTGTCCTCCATATAAAAAATGATTACCATCATGGCCACCATGCAGTCATTCCACCTGGCGTTGGCGTTTCCTGGGTCTGTATCGCACATGCGCAACCCCAGCTGCTGCTCTCGCGATAACCATCACTGATACGTCACCAACATGTCCACTGCGCATGCACTAGCTCCTCACTAATCAGCCTCAGCAATGCTCACACACTGCGCACGTGTCTAGGGCCAATATCGTACCAGCACAACCCCGGCTGCTACTCTCGCGACAGCCAACACTAGTACGTCACCATTATGTCCACTGTGCATGCGCTAGCCACTCATTGATCGGCTGCAGCAATGTGTACCTACTGCGCATGCGTCTAGAATTACTTACAGTGTGCAATGAGATTAACCCCTTATCGATCAGCACACCGAGCATGCGCGGGAACTGTCGTCCACTCACAATATATCGTACCCCGGGAAAAGCACACCATTCACTGCTATCCATTGTGCCCCACAGTGACATAACCTCACTTGCAGAGCTGTCTTACACTTTGCACCTGGGAAAAGTGAGGAGGAGAGGAAGGGAAGAATGAAGGGGGGAAAAAAGGAAACATCGGAAAAACCATGAATAGAGGGGCAAATGCACCTCTTTAGCCAAACATCCACTTCATAATCATGTACTTCACTCTATCACCCCCTGTATATACATCCTTAGCACCCCATCCCCCTAGCCTTGGTGGAATTCCCCTATCGCACACATGTTACCATTAAGAAAAACCTGTCCCCAACTGGAGTGTCTGCACAAAATATTCTTTATTTTAAATTGACTTAATATAGTTCTTTGTATAAGTGGGATAAATGGCACACAATGCTGCTCAATTAGACGAATAATAACATCCACATTAGTGTTTTGGATTGAAATGTCCACCGCATCCTGCATCTGGCATTCCAGGGTGTCCATGCATACTGGTATCTAAAAGACATACAAAACTAAAATTAACCCTTTCCAATCCAATTTGTATCCTGGTTTTCCTAGGGGGCTTACTCTTTTTCTGCCATTATAAAGCTGTGCTATCTGCTGGCTAAAGCCTCTACTGCATGAGATGACACGTTGGATAGGCTCCGACAGCAGAGAGGCTGGCAATATACAGTAAGAGAACCCCAACGGACGTCTTCCAACATCGGAGCTGTAAAGCCTTATATCATAATGTCTTTAGACGTCAGACAGTGGATTGGAAAGGGTTAAAATCATGTAATCAATAAACGCAAAGAAAACGACTACCTGACCCATAAGCGCATGTTCCGCTCAATTAGAGTACATACAATATAGGGTTGTACTCAATGTTGCGTCCCTTGGGTTGTAGCGTGTCTAACTCAAAGATCCACCTGACTTCCAATAGTCTCAGTTGTCTCTCCCTATCACCACCTATTTGATTTACCGGTACCGCATCCATCACCCTAAAGTGCAATTGGCTTACAGTGTGGCCATGCACGATGAAATGTTTAGGGATGGGTAGTGGACATGTTGGTGATGTATCAGTGATGGTTATCTTGAGAGCAGCGGCCGGGGTTGCGCATGTGCGATACAGACCCAGGAGACGCCAGGTGGAGTGACCGCATGGTGGCCATGATGGTAATCATTTTCATATGGAGGACACCTGCATCCGACATTGGAGTCATTCAATTATGAGGTGTGTTTTGGAAGCATGTGGATTTTAATTTGTATATGGTGCGGTAATTGTTTATAAGGGTGTGATGTTTTTGTACTTAAGTAAACTTTGTTTGTATATGCACTGACTTGACAAAGACCACAGCAGTGGTTGAAAGGTTGTTAGACATGGGCACAATAAAGATTTATTTCCATCGAATGATGTGAGTGAAGTTTTCACGCTTTTAAGTACCCCTGGATGCTGCTCCACCACATATGGACTGGCTGGATCTCAGACTGTTATGGCCATAGCAGTACCAAAAATTTGTATTGTCTTTCTGACTTAGTATCCAAAGGGGATTTTAACTTAAGATTGCTTATATAAAATACTACAATACTTCAATATTACAGTATTTAGATTTCTACAGGCATTGTGTAAAGATCTCTCAATAGCTGATGTACATGTAGCCTTGGGAACCTTCACAAGTATTCTAGGACTGGCATCTTTCAGAAACCCCTCAAATATTTTTCTAATTATTGAAGTCAGACTTACCGGCCTATAGTTACCAGGCTCTCTTCTTGACCCCTTTTTGTATTTTGGAACCACATTGGCAATACGCCAATTGAGTGGTACAATGCCGGTCCCAATAGAATCCATAAATATAAGAAATAGCAGTCTGTCTATTACGTCACTTAGTTCCCTTAGGACCTTCGGGTATTTTCCATCTGGGCCCGATGATTTGTCAATGCTAATCCTTTTGAACTGGCCCTGCACTTCCTCCTGCGTTTGCCAGGTGATATTTAGTGGGGGTTTCGTTTTATCCCCCTGAATCTCATGTAACATTTCTTTTTCCTTTGTAAATACACTTGAGAAAAAAAACTATTTAATAGATTCACCTTCCCACCATCATCTTCTATGGTTTCTCCTGCATTATTTGTTAATGCGCCAGTGCTCTCAGTGCAAATCCTTTTAACGCTTATATAATTGAAAAATAGTTAAGGGTTATTTTTGCTCTTTGGCAATCAGCCTCTCTGCCTCCTCCTTGGCAGTTTTTCCTTACATAGTTTATTTTTTCCCTGTATGTTTTTAGCATTTCTTCACTGCCTTTTTGTTTTAATAATTTAAATGCTTTCCTTTTTTTTTATTATTGCCCCCCTTACAGTCTTGTTGAGCCACATTGGTTTCCTTCTACTTGTAGTTCTTTAATTTTTAAAAGGTATAAACTGCTCACATAAGGTAATTAGGATGTTTTTAAACCTCCCATTTGTCGTCTGTACTGTTATTTTTGAAGACATTGTCCCAATTATGTTGCCAAGTATAAAGGCCCATTTACACATTGTGATGTTCATTCAAAAATCACTCAAACTACATAATAGCTTATTTGTGTGCAAATTAAGCCTTCAGGTGAATGCAGTTAATAGCTGGAGGGTTCTTATGTCCATTCAGCTCCTTTGTTCTCCGACAGGTTTAATAGCCGAAACAATGCTATCCGCATTACCCACGAAAAACTCAGCTTGCGGTCCTGATAAGACCGCACAACGATTTCTAGGCTGGCTTGAATTTAAAAATCAGCTAGCAGTGCACGAAACATGCACGACAACTGCACGTTTAGACGCATTGATTATCGCTCAAACGATCGCTTTTTAGCTATTTTTTTGAGCGATCATTGCTCCGTGTAAATGGGCCTTAATTCTGAGTTGATCAAATTTTGCTTTATTAAAGTTTAGGGGTTTTTTGTTGCTCCCTGATAAGGCTTCCTGTTCAAGGACAGCTAGAAATTAATTATATTGTCATCACTATTTCCCAAGTGTCCCTCAAGCTGCACCCCTGTGATTCTGTCTGGTAATAAATAAGTAAATAAAGTTTAAAACTCTTTCCTCAAATTTATAATACAACATTAAAACAAGAAAACCCACATTTGGTGTTGCTGTGTCTGTAAAAGTACTATCTATGAAAGCAATGCATTCATTATTCTGCACAGTCAACATCATCAAGGAAAAAAAATACACAAATTGCACTTTTATGGGTCACCCCGTCTCCAAGAAAAATTGTAATAAAAAATGATCAAAGTTGTACTCCAAAATGGTACCGATAGAAACTTTAGAATGTCCCACAAAAAAATGAGCCCTCGCATAACTGTCAACAGAAAAATTACCAAAAAAAGTTATGACAGTAAGAAGATAGTTGCAGAACATTTTCAGAAAAAAAAAATAAAAATCTATATATATAAAGACGAAAGCCCTCACTGACTCACTGACTCACTGACTCACTGACTGACTCACTGACTTACTGACTGACTGACTGACTCGCAACTAATTCTCCAACTTCCCAATGTCGTAGAAACATGAAATTTGGCACGAGCATTGATTATGTCCAAAATAGGAAAAGTAAAGGGTTCCAACTCGATTATTCAATTCTAGCGCAAAAGAACTAGCATCCAAATTTTACGTACGGAATCTAATTCTCTTACTTCCCGATGTCGTAGAAACATAAAATTTGGCACAATCATAGACTATGTCTAAAATAGGAAAGGTTAATAGGTCCCAACTCGATTATTCAATTCTAGCACAAAAGAATTAGCCTCCAAATTTTTAGTGCGTAATTTAATGCTCTCACTTCCCGATGTTCTAGAAACATGAAATTTGGCGCGAGCATTGATTATGTCATAAATAGGAGAATCTAATGGGTCCCAACTCGATTATTTAATTCTAGCGCAAAAGAATTAGCGTCAAAATTTTACGTCCGTAATCTAATTCTCTCACTTCCCGATGTCATAGAAACATGAAATTTGGCACAAGCATTGATTATGTCATAAATAGGAGAAGTTAATGGGTCCCAACTCGATTATTCAATTCTAGCGCAAAAGAACTAGCATCCAAATTTTACGTACGGAATCTAATTCTCTTACTTCCCGATGTCGTAGAAACATAAAATTTGGCACAATCATAGACTATGTCTAAAATAGGAAAGGTTAATAGGTCCCAACTCGATTATTCAATTCTAGCACAAAAGAATTAGCCTCCAAATTTTTAGTGCGTAATTTAATGCTCTCACTTCCCGATGTTCTAGAAACATGAAATTTGGCGCGAGCATTGATTATGTCATAAATAGGAGAATCTAATGGGTCCCAACTCGATTATTTAATTCTAGCGCAAAAGAATTAGCGTCAAAATTTTACGTCCGTAATCTAATTCTCTCACTTCCCGATGTCATAGAAACATGAAATTTGGCACAAGCATTGATTATGTCATAAATAGGAGAAGTTAATGGGTCCCAACTCGATTATTCAATTCTAAGCGCAAAAGAATTAGCATCAAAATTTTACGTATATAATCTAACTCTCTCACTTGAAATTTGGCACGAGCATTGATTATGTCATAAATAAGAAAATTAAAGGGGTCCCAACTCGATTATTTAATTCTAAGCGCAAAAGAATTAGCGTCCAAATTTTACGTGCGTAATCTAATGCTCTCACTTCCCAATGTCGTAGAAACATGAAATTTGGCACAATCATAGATTATGTCTAAAATAGGAAAAGCTAATGGGTCCCAACTCGATTATTCAATTCTAGTGCAAAAGAATTAGCGTCCGAATTTTACGTGCGTAATCTAATGCTCTCACTTCCCGATGTCGTAGAAACATGAAATTTGGCATGAGCATTGATTATGTCATAAATAGGAGAATCTAATAGGTCCCAACTCAATTATTGAATTCTAAGCGCAAAAGAATTAGCGTCCAAATTTTACGTACGTAATCTAATTCTCTTATTTCCCGATGTCATAGAAACTTGAAATTTGGCACGAGCATTGATTATGTCATAAATAGGAAAAGCTAATGGGTCCCAACTCGATTATTCAATTCTAGTGCAAAAGAATTAGCGTCAAAATTTTATGTACAAAGTCTAATTCTCTCAATTCCCGATGTTATAGAAACATGAAATTTGGCACGAGCATTGATTATGTCATAAATAGGAAAATCTAATGGGTCCCAACTCGATTATTCAATTCTGAGTGCAAAAGAATTAGCCTCCAAATTTTACGTACGTAATCTATTTCTCTCACTTCCCGATGTCAAAGAAACATGACATTTGGCACAAGCATTGATTGTCATAAATAGGAAAAGTTAATAAGTCCCAACTCGATTATTCAATTCTAAGCGCAAAAGAATTAGCATCAAAATTTTACGTACGTAATCTAATTCTCTCACTTCCCAATGTCATAGAAACTTGAAATTTGGCACGAGCATTAATTATGTCATAAATAGGAAAAGTTAATGGGTCCCAACTCGATTATTCATTTCTAAGTGCAAAAGAATTAGCATCCAAATTTTACGTACGTAATCTAATTCTCTCACTTCCCGATGTCATAGAAACATGAAATTTGGCACGAGCATTGATTATGTCATAAATAGGAAAAATTAATGGGTCTCAACTCGATTATTCAATTCTAAGCGCAAAAGAATTAACAACTAAATTTTACGTACGTAATCTAATTCTCTCACTTCCTGATGTAATTTTATATAAAGAAAACGTTGCATGGTTACTTCCATGTGGTGTTTCCTGGGTAACGCAAAGAACCATGCAGAATGGTGAACATAGTTTTTTTCCTCGGTATATCTAAAGTAACCACGACTTCATAACATTTTCCATGTGAACACTAGATAAACACCAGTACCAAATTAACTCGGGCGAAGCCGGGTATATCAGCTAGTATAATATAAAATAGTACCACTGAAAAATACAAGTCATTACACAAAAAACAAGCCCTCAGATAGCTATTATGATTGAAAAATAAGTTGTCATTTTTTTAAAAGTGGGAAAGAAAAAAAACTAAAATATAATAAAGGCTGCATCATTAAGGTGTTAAACATGGTATATACAGTGTCAAGTCACATTATCACCAGTTAATATCTAGAGTAACTGCCGTGTCCTGACGGACAGCAGTTAAGTAGGTTAGAAGTTACTAAATAAGGTGCTGGTAGGCTTTCACTGGTATCTGGAGCCATGTTGACTGCAGTGCATCTCACAGCTGCTGGAGGGGATGTTGGGGAGGATCCATACAGTGAACACTATGATTGAGGTGGTCCCACAGATGCTCAATTCGGTTCAAGTCTGGGGGAAATAAGTGATATGGAAGTTCTTGTAAGTCTTTGTCATGCTCTGCCAACTACTGTCGGACACTTCTTCTGTGTGATTTACTGCATTACCTTTCTGGAAGATCCTTTGTACCCCGGAAAAGACAAACAGTATGTATGGGTGTACATGATCTGCAGGGATGGATTCATAACCAAATTGGTTCAGAATACCTTCCACATGAATGAGCGGGCCAAGAGAATGCCATGAAAAGATTCCTCCGACCATAACGCCACCACCACTAGCTTGTGTTCTTCCAGCAATGTTTGAAGAGTGTTTGTCTTCTGACGTTTCTCATCTGACATGCAAATGTTCATAGGTTCCCTATGTAGTGTTCACATGTCCATCTTTTACAGGCTCAAAATACTCGTGCCTGCAAAAGATAGGACATCCGTGCACCAGGAAGGTCTGTGCTGTGCGTAAAATATCCCCGCGGGGAGTCCACTCATCACTGAACACTGTGACAGCACTATCACAGTGTTCAGTGACAAGGGGGCTCCCCGCAAGGATGAAGAAATCCCCTGCCACAGCTGTCACAGCTGTGGCAGAGGATCAGGATCTTCTCCCATTGCCTTCAATGGGGCCGGCGCGGCAGCCAGCCCCATTGAAAACAAAGGGATGCAGTCAACCCCTGCAGTGATTTTCGGGGAAGGGCTTGAAATTGAAGCTCTTCCCTGAAAATCATCTCTAGCTGCTGTAAAAAATAAAAAAAAATGTATACTCATTAGAGATGAGCGAACACCAAAATGTTCGGGTGTTCGTTATTCGGAACGAACTTCCCGTGATGCTCGAGGGTTCGTTTCGAACAACGAACCCCATTGAAGTCAATGGGCGACCAGAACATTTTTGTATTTCGCCGATGCTCGCTAAGGTTTTCATGTGTGAAAATCTGGGCAATTCAGGAAAGTGATGGGAATGACACAGTGACGGATAGGGCAGGCGAGGGGCTACGTGTTGGGCTGCATCTCAAGTTCACAGGTCCCACTATTAAGCCACAATACCGGCAAGAGTGCCCCCCCCCCCTCCCAACAACTTTTACTTCTGAAAAGCCCTCATTAGCATGGCATACCTTTGCTAAGCACCACACTACCTCCAACAAAGCACAATCACTGCCTGCATGACACTCCACTGACACTTCTCCTGGGTTACATGCTGCCCAACCGCCCCCCCTCCCCCCCACAGCGCACACCAAAGTGTCCCTGGGCAGCCTTCAGCTGCCCTCATGCCACACCACGCTCATGTCTATTTAGAATTGCGTCTGCCATGACGAGGGACCGCAGGCACACACTGCAGAGGTTGGCACGGCTAGGCAGCGACCCTCTTTAAAAGTGGCGGAGCGATAGCCCACAATGCTGTACAGAAGCAATGAGAAATAGAATCCTGTGCCACCGCCATCAGGAGCTGCACACGTGGGCATAGCAATGGGGAACCTATGTGCCACACACTATTCATTCTGTCAAGGTGTCTGCATGCCCCAGTCAGACCGGGCTTTTTAATTCATAGACACAGGCAGGTACAACTCCCTATTGTGAAGTCCCTGTCGACCCACAGCATGGGTGGCTCCCTGGAACCCACCGGCGGTACACAGAAATATCCCATTGCATTGCCCAACACAGCTGAGGTAGTAATGTCGTGCTTAATGCAGGTGGGCTTCGGCCCACACTGCATGCCCCAGTCTGACTGGGGTTCTTTATAAGTGTACAGATGTAGTAAAAACTCCGTGTGCACCTACAGCATGGGTGGGTGCCAGGAAGCCACCGGCGGTACATAGAAATATCCCATTGCATTGCCCAACACAGCTGAGGTAGTAATGTTGTGCTTAACCCTTTCCAATCCAATTTGTATATGGTTTTCCTAGGGGGCTTACTCTTTTTCTGCTGTTATACAACGGCGCTATATGCTGGCTAAAGCCAGTACTGCATGAGCTGACACGTAGGATAGGCTCCGACAGCAGAGAGGCTGGCAATATACAGTAAGAGAACCCCGACGGACGTCTACCAACAACGGAGCTGTACAGCCTTAAACCCTAATGTCTTCACAGGTCACACAGTGGACTGGAAAGGGTTAATGCAGGTGGGTTTCGGCCCACACTGCATGCCCCAGTCAGACTGGGGTTCTTTACAAGTGGACACATGTAGGTTAAACTCCCTGTGGACCCACTGCCTGGGTGGGTGCCAGGAAGCCACCGGCGGTACATAGAAATATCCCATTGCATTGCCCAACACAGCTGAGGTAGTAATGTCGTGCGTAATACAGGTGGGCTTCGGCCCACACTGCATGCCCCAGTCAGACGGGTTCTTTAGAAGTGTACAGATGTATTAAAAACTCAGTGTGCACCTACAGCATGGGTGGCTCCCTGGAACCCACCGGCGGTACACAAAAATATCCCATTGCATTGCCCAACACAGCTGAGGTAACGTCAGCTGTAATGCAGGTGGCCTAAAAATTAATTTGATTACACTGTAGGCGAGGGCCCACAAAAATTGCTGTATCAACAGTACTAATGTACATCCCAAAAATTGGCCATGGCCAGCCAAGAGGGCAGGTGAAACCCATTAATCGCTTTGGTTAATGTGGCTTAAGTGGTAAGTAGGCCTGGAGGCAGCCCAGTGTAACGAAAAATTGGTTCAAGTTAAAGTTCCAATGCTTTTAAGCGCATTGAAACTTATAAAAATTGTTCTGAAAAATTATTTGAGTGAGCCTTGTGGCCCTAAGAAAAATTGCCCGTTCAGCGTGATTACGTGAGGTTTCAGGAGGAGGAGCAGGAGGAGGAGGAGGAGGAATATTAGACACAGATTGATGAAGCAGAAATGTCCCCGTTTTGGATGGTGAGAGAGAACGTAGCTTCCATCCGCGGGTGCAGCCTACGTATTGCTTACGTATCGCTGCTGTCCGCTGGTGGAGAACAGAAGTCTGGGGAAATCCAGCCTTTGTTCATCTTGATGAGTGTTAGCCTGTCGGCACTGTCGGTTGACAAGCGGCTACGCTTATCTGTGATGATTCCCCCAGCCGCACTAAACACCCTCTCCGACAACACGCTAGCCGCAGGACAAGCAAGCACCTCCAGGGCATACAGCGCTAGTTCAGGCCACATGTCCAGCTTCGACACCCAGTAGTTGTAGGGGGCAGAGGCGTCACCAAGGATGGTCGTGCGATCCGCTACGTACTCCCTCACCATCCTTTTACAGTGCTCCCGCCGACTCAGCCGTGACTGGGGAGCGGTGACACAGTCTTGGTGGGGAGCCATAAAGCTGGCCAGGCCCTTAAAGACTGTTGCACTGCCTGGGATGTACATGCTGCTCGATCTACGCACATCCCCTGCTACCTTGCCCTCGGTACTGCGCCTTCTGCCACTAGCGCTGTCGGCTGGGAATTTTACCATCAGCTTGTCCGCAAGGGTCCTGTGGTATAGCAACACTCTCGAACCCCTTTCCTCTTCGGGAATCAGAGTGGGCAGGTTCTCCTTATAGCGTGGGTCGAGCAGTGTGTACACCCAGTAATCCGTCGTGGCCAGAATGCGTGCAACGCGAGGGTCACGAGAAAGGCATCCTAACATGAAGTCAGCCATGTGTGCCAGGGTACCTGTACGCAACACATGGCTGTCTTCACTAGGAAGATCACTTTCAGGATCCTCCTCCTCCTCCTCCTCCTCAGGCCATACACGCTGAAAGGATGACAGGCAATCAGCCGGTGTACCGTCAGCAGCGGGCCAAGCTGTCTCTTCCCCCTCCTCCTCATCCTCCTCATGCTCCTCCTCCTCCTCCTGTACGCGCTGAGAAATAGACAGGAGGGTGCCCTGACTATCCAGCGGCATACTGTCTTCCCCCGCCCCCGTTTCCGAGCGCAAAGCAGCTGCCTTTATGGTTTGCAGGGAATTTCTCAAGATGCATAGCAGAGGAATGGTGACGCTAATGATTGTAGCATCGCCGCTCACCACCTGGGTAGACTCCTCAAAATTACCAAGGACATGGCAGATGTCTGCCAACCAGGCCCACTCTTCTGAAAGGAATTGAGGAGGCTGACTCCCACTGCGCCGCCCATGTTGGAGTTGGTATTCGACTATAGCTCTACGTTGTTCATAGAGCCTGGCCAACATGTGGAGCGTAGAGTTCCACCGTGTGGGCACGTCGCACAGCAGTCGGTGCACTGGCAGCTTAAAGTGATGTTGCAGGGTGCGCAGGGTGGCAGCGTCCGTGTGGGACTTGCGGAAATGTGCGCAGAGCCGGCGCGCCTTTACGAGCAGGTCTGACAAGCGTGGGTAGCTTTTCAGAAACCGCTGAACCACCAAATTAAAGACGTGGGCCAGGCATGGCACGTACGTGAGGCTGCCAAGCTGCAGAGCCGCCACCAAGTTACGCCCGTTGTCACACACGACCATGCCCGGTTGGAGGCTCAGCGGCGCAAGCCAGCGGTCGGTCTGCTCTGTCAGACCCTGCAGCAGTTCGTGGGCCGTGTGCCTCTTATCGCCTAAGCTGAGTAGTTTCAGCACGGCCTGCTGACGCTTGCCCACCGCTGTGCTGCCACACCGCGCGACACCGACTGCTGGCGAGATGCTGCTGCTAACACATCTTGATTGCGAGACAGAGGAGGAGGAGGAGGAGGAGGGTGCTTTAGTGGAGGAAGCATACACCTCCGCAGATACCAGCACCGAGCTGGGGCCCGCAATTCTGGGGGTGGGTAGGACGTGAGCGGTCCCAGGCTCTGACTCTGTCCCAGCCTCCACTAAATTCACCCAATGTGCCGTCAGGGAGATGTAGTGGCCCTGCCCGCCTGTGCTTGTCCACGTGTCCGTAGTTAAGTGGACCGTGGCAGTAACCGCGTTGGTGAGGGCGCGCACAATGTTGCGGGAGACGTGGTCGTGCAGGGCTGGGACGGCACATCGGGAAAAGTAGTGGCGACTGGGAACTGAGTAGCGCGGGGCCGCCGCCTCCATGATACTTTTGAAGGACTCAGTTTCCACAACCCTATACGGCAGCATCTCAAGGCTGATGAATTTTGCTATGCGGACGGTTAACGTTTGAGCGTGCGGGTGCGTGGCGGCGTACTTGCGCTTGCGCTCGAACACTTGCGCAAGCGACGGCTGAACGGTGCGCTGAACTACACTGCTGGATGGGGCCGAGGACAGCGGAGATGAGGGTGTGGGTGCAGGCCATGAGGCGGTAGTGCCTGTGTCCTGAGAGGGGGGTTGCATCTCAGTGGCAGGTTGGGGCACAGGGGGAGAGGCAGGGGTGCAAACCGGAGGCGGTGAACGGCCTTCGTCCCACCTTGTGGGGTGCTTGGCCATCATATGTCTGCGCATGGTGGTGGTGGTGAGGCTGTTGGTGTTGGCTCCCCGGCTGAGCTTTGCGCAACAAAGGTTGCACACCACTGTTCGTCGGTCGTCAGGCGTCTCTGTGAAAAACTGCCAGACCTTAGAGCACCTCGGCCTCTGCAGGGTGGCATGGCGCGAGGGGGCGCTTTGGGAAACACTTGGTGGATTATTCGGTCTGGCCCTGCCTCTACCCCTGGCCCTGGCCACCGCACTGCCTCTTGCAACCTGCCCTGCTGATGCCCTTGACTCCCCCTCTGAAGACCTGTCCTCCTGAGTACGCGTTGCACACCAGGTGGGGTCAGTCACCTCATCGTCCTGCTGCTCTTCCTCCGAATCCTCTGTGCGCTGCTCCCTTGGACTTACTGCCCTTACTACTACCTCACTGCAAGACAACTGTGTCTGATCGTCATCGTCCTCCTCACCCACAGAAAGTTGTTGAGACAGTTGGCGGAAGTCCCCAGCCTCTTCCCTCGGACCCCGGGAACTTTCGAATGGTTGGGCATCAGTGACGATAAACTCCTCTGGTGGGAGAGGAACCGCTGCTGCCCAATCTAAGCAGGGGCCCGAGAACAGTTCCTGGGAGTGTTCCCGCTGCTGAGCAGGTGTCATTGTAGTGGAGTGAGGAGGCTGGGAGGAAGGAGGAGCAGCAGACAGAGGATTCGGATTTGCAGCAGTGGACGGCGCAGAACTGCGTGTTGACGATAGGTTGCTCGAAGCACTTTCTGCCATCCAGGACAGGACCTGCTCACACTGCTCATTTTCTAATAACCGTCTCCCGCGTGGACCCATTAATTGGGCGATGAATGTGGGGACGCCAGAAACGTGCCTCTCTCCTAATCGCGCAGCAGTCGGCTGCGACACACCGGGATCAGGAGCTCGGCCTGTGCCCACACCCTGACTTGGCCCTCCGCGTCCTCGGCCGCGTCCACGTCCTCTAGGCCTACGCCTACCCCTCAGCATGCTGTATTACCAGTGATTTGATTTCACAGGCAGGAAATAAATTGGCGCAAGACTGCAGGCCAAATATAATTTTTTCCCTCTTTGGAAAACGAAAGGCCCCACTGCCTCTAGTGAATGAATAATCTAAGTTTAATAACTGTGCTGTGTCCCTGCTAATGTGTCACAGAACGTGAGGGTAGCAGAGTTATTATAACTCTGGCAGAGCAGGTATTTTTTTTCCCAATTAAGGAAAGCAAATGGCGAAGCCAGCAGTAAAGCGTAGCTGGGTGCGTATGATTTAGCAATGTTTTTCACGCAGCTCACACGTGTCCACCGCCCGTAAGGACGGACAGAGGCTGGACAAATAGATTTGTTTTCACTTGTTTTTCCACCAAAAGGCAGCACTGCGTATATTCAATGAACATGAGAAGTTTAATAACTGTGCTGTGTCCCTGCTAATGTGTCACAGAACGTGAGGGTAGCAGAGTTATTATAACTCTGGCAGAGCAGGTATTTTTTTTCCCAATTAAGGAAAGCAAATGGCGAAGCCAGCAGTAAAGCGTAGCTGGGTGCGTATGATTTAGCAATGTTTTTCACGCAGCTCACACGTGTCCACCGCCCGTAAGGACGGACAGAGGCTGGACAAATAGATTTGTTTTCACTTGTTTTTCCACCAAAAGGCAGCACTGCGTATATTCAATGAACATGAGAAGTTTAATAACTGTGCTGTGTCCCTGCTAATGTGTCACAGAACGTGAGGGTAGCAGAGTTATTATAACTCTGGCAGAGCAGGTATTTTTTTTCCCAATTAAGGAAAGCAAATGGCGAAGCCAGCAGTAAAGCGTAGCTGGGTGCGTATGATTTAGCAATGTTTTTCACGCAGCTCACACGTGTCCACCGCCCGTAAGGACGGACAGAGGCTGGACAAATAGATTTGTTTTCACTTGTTTTTCCACCAAAAGGCAGCACTGCGTATATTCAATGAACATGAGAAGTTTAATAACTGTGCTGTGTCCCTGCTAATGTGTCACAGAACGTGAGGGTAGCAGAGTTATTATAACTCTGGCAGAGCAGGTATTTTTTTCCCAATTAAGGAAAGCAAATGGCGAAGCCAGCAGTAAAGCGTAGCTGGGTGCGTATGATTTAGCAATGTTTTTCACGCAGCTCACACGTGTCCACCGCCCGTAAGGACGGACAGAGGCTGGACAAATAGATTTGTTTTCACTTGTTTTTCCACCAAAAGGCAGCACTGCGTATATTCTATGAATAATAACTGTGTTGTGGCCCTGCCTATACAATTCTTTCCCTGCAGTATCAATGGAGGGTGCAATGCTCTGCAGAGGCGATTTTGAGAAGCCCAAAAAAAATGCAGCACAGCTAACAGCAGCCTGGACAGTACTGCACACGGATAAATATGGCCCTAGAAAGGACCATTGAGGTTCTTGAAGGCTACACTCACTCCTAACACTCTCCCTGCCTATGCAGCACTTCTGTCCCTAATGCCAGGTGCAACGCTCTGCAGAGCCGATTTTGAGAAAAAAAAAATGCCACTGCTAACAGCAGCCAACACACAGCTATCAGTGGCCCTAATAAGGACCTTTGGGGGGTCTTGAAGCCTACACTAACTACCAATTCTTTCCCTACAGCAGCTCCGGTATAAACAGCACTGTCCCTCATCTAACTCACCAGGCATCTGAGGCGAGCCGCGGGAGGGGCCGACTTTTATATTAGGCGAACACCTGATCTCGCCAGCCACTCACAGCAGGGGGGTGGTATAGGGCTTAAACGTTGCAGGGGGAAGTTGTAATGCCTTCCCTGTCTTTCAATTGGCCAGAAAAGCGCGCTAACGTCTCAGGGAAGGAAGTGAAAGTAACCAGAACACCGCATGGTGTTCGTTACGAATAACGAACATCCCGAACACCCTAATATTCGCACGAATATCAAGCTCGGACGAACGCGTTCGCTCATCTCTAATACTCATGTCTCCGGCGCGTCTTGTCACTTGGTCCCCGGCATTGAATTCAATGAATGTCTGAGCGCTGACTCTGATTGGCTAAGTGCTCAGCCAGTCAGACCAGCACTTTCAAGAGGTGGAGATTTTTAAATCCCCGTCTCTTGAAAGTGCTTTAGATCAGTGCCAGCATTGGAGAGAGAAGACATGCCTTAGCCCGGACAGCGCTGCTAGGTGAGCAATGTGAGTTTTTAAAGCCCTTCACTGAAGGGGGGCCTGCATCTTATTACTTTCATATGGAGCCATGGTTACGCACATTTTGCTAATGTGAGGATCTCTTTTTTTCTGCGCACATAGGTGCGCAAAAAACAATGCTCTTCTGACTGAGCCCTGAGCATACAAACATACAGAGATAACTATAAAATGGGCTTATTGGCATGGCAGGATAAGAAAATGAGAATGTCTAATGGTTTTGTTTATGATAGTGATGACTATGATTGACCCCTTTTTTTCCTATTGCTCATGTTAAGGAGCTGCAGTGCTGCTGGTTGTTGCTTTTATAAATGAGGACAGAAGTGGCCCAGTAAGTTCCCTGCTGTATTCCCTGAGCATGTTGGTCCAGACAGAAGGCAAAGAACGGACGCCATCTGAATATACCAAGCTCCTTATGGACTCTGGCTTCAGGGACATTGAAGTCAAAGTAACTGGAAAGATGTTTGATGCAATATTGGGAAGGAAGTAGTTTTCTGGTAAGAAAACTTTAATGATGCATACAGTTTAAGCTATATTTCTTCGGATGTATCAAATAAAATATCCAGTAGATGTCACCAGCGTTTCAGATTTTGGATTGTACATATCTGGTCATCTATACAAAATGGCTATGAAGTACCTTCTAGGTGAGCAAGAATATTTAATGTACACTTAAAAAAGTGTGTTAACACATTTGCTAAATATTTTATTGATGAGGTCCCTTGCTATAGACTTGCATTCTGAGAAAACTATTTAACAAGGTTGACATATATCCCCTTTCATATTGGAGATAATTGCTTGTGGTTGCCAGGAGCTGGACACAGAAAACAGACTTTACAATTGAAGTTACTGCAGGGATAATTTAGCACCACTCAGATGAATGAACATGCATGTAATACATGTACAGCTCAGGTATGACCATGAGAGATCCAGAAATGGCCCATTTACATAGGCTTTTTTCCTATCAGGATGCTGTCCATACATTTTATAGATAGCAGTTAGACCCATTATAGCCAATTAGGCTATACACCTTTTTTACATGGGCTGATGGTTTGTGTGAAAGCAAATGGCACATGCACTAATTTGGTTCAATTGACAGTCCAGAATCTAACATGCAATGCCCCCTGTCCAGAGGTACTAGCCAGCACACTATGCATCCTTGGGCAGTCTAATGCAACTTGCGCTTGAGATTCTCGGGCATAACTCTCACTCAGCCATGTGAATGCAGCCTTACAGAGCGACCACTCTTACTGGCTCCTAGAGGGGGTCTTAAAGAGGGGACCTCCTTTTGATACCTATATGCCAGAAATATGGATGTTTTAGTTACCGCTGCTTCCCCCCCAAAAATTTTGACCACTCTTTAATGTACCCCAAAATAATACAAAAAAAACCTACAGCTTTCTCTGTAAAAGACGAACCCTCGTACAGCTCAGTTAATCTACCTGACTTTCATATTTCTTTAAGTGATGGTGTCGGCTGCAGTTAGGTTTCCTTTGGACATTAGAACAAACTGCAGAGACATTGGTAGATATCTTATAGTGTAGCACCCCACTAGCAACAGAACACATTGCATAGACATTGGTGAATATTTAATAGAGAAAGAGTTACAAGGGCCTGATCATGTAGGTGATGGAGCTAGGGATATGTCTATAGACCCAAGTAAGAATAAACCTTGACTCCTTCAAGGTATTATGAAACCATTACCACTTACACAAATCCCTCTTGGTGTGTATTTTATAATGCACTCTTGATTTCTACTGTTGATACCTTTTATTTATGAGACACAAGTTAGTCTTCCTGAAGGAGTTTATGCAATGTGTGGAAATAAAACCTATGGGTGGATACCTAAAGGTGCAGGAGGAACATGTTCACTAACAGAATTAGAACCAGCTACATGGGTATGCGAGAATGAGGAGTTTCCTTATCAACACATATGCTATTTTATTGTGATATAGATGAGAAAAAAGTAAATTTCAAGCATACTCATTGGGCATAGAAAACAGGGGCGGCTTTGGGTGGTCCATTTGGAATGTTGTTGAATAGAGATGAGCGAACCTACTCGGCCACGCCCCTTTTTCGCCCGAGTACCGCAATTTTCGAGTTCTTCTGTACTCAGGCGAAAAGATTCGGGGGGCGCCGTGGGTGAGTGGGGGGTTGCAGCGGGGAGTGGGGGGAGAGGGAGAGACAGAGGGATCCCCCCTGTTCCCCACTGCTACCCTCCGCGCTGCCACGCCTCCCCCCGCCCCCGGCACCCCCCGAAACTTTTCACCCGCGTACTGAAGTACTCGAAAATCGCGGTGCTCGATCGAGTAATTACTCGAAACGAGTAGGTTCGCTCATCTCTATTGTTGAATTCATTGAGAAACACTCAGCTTATAGAAGCATTGGGAGACTCTTTTGATAACATTACTCATTCCCTATTTGATGTTATTGACATCCAGAATGCACACACAAAGCAGTTAATATTGGTAACTAATCAACACACTGTAGTTAGAGATGAGCGAACATGCTCGTTCGAGCATTAGCCTGCTTGATGTACTCATTACTCGAACGGAGCACCACGAGGAAATTTCATTTCCCCTCCCTGCATGTTTAATGCCATTTTTTAGCCAATAAACATGCAGGAAAGGCTTTACCACTTTCTGTTGTGACGTGTCAACCCTGTGCATATCTATAGCAGTGACTGGCTGGGCTGATCAGGTGACCTCCAAGTATTAAAACTCTGGTCACCTGAGGCTCGCCTCACATGCATGCTGCATGAGCTGAGGGATAGAGCTGCTGCTATAGGGAAAGCGTTAGGGTAGGGATAAGGTTGCGGTTAGGCAGGGATCCTTGCTTCAAGAACCCAATAGTCCTTTCTAGGACTACAATTTCTCTCATTGTGTGCATCAGTAGTTTAGCTGGCTGGAAGCAGTAGTGTGCACAAATTGTTTCTCAAGCATTCCGTCTGTACACTGCATACTGTTATCGGTTTTATGCAGTATACTGCCAGTGATGTACAGAGAGTAGATTGGAAGTAACAATACCCTTATCAATTTTCTATTTTTAAGCTTTTTTACCTGCTAAAAGCGTACAGTACATACCCGTTTGAGGGTGCTGCCAATCTACGCTATCTAACAACAGTATACACACTTTACATTTTTTGGGGCCTGCTGAAAGCGTACGGTATATATCCGTGTGTTGGTGCTGTCAATTAATGCTATCTAACAACAATATACACTCTTTAAATTTTTGGGGGGCCTGCTGAAAGTGTACGGTATATACCCGTGTGTGGGTGCTGTCAATCTATCCTATCAAACAGTATACACACTTTAAATTTTTGGGGTCTGCTGAAAGCGTACGGTATATGCCTATGTCTTGGTGCTGTCAATGAACGCTATCTAACAACAATATACACTGTTTAAATTCTTTTGAGGCCTGCTGAAAGCGTACGGTATATACCAGTGTGTTGGTGCTGTCAATCAACTCTATCTAAAAACAGTATACACTGTTTATTGTGTCTATTTTGGCCTATAAGCGTATGCAAAATAACTTGCATAATGCATTAAGTGCATTATCCAACACTATGAAGACAAGGGGTAAGGGTCGAGGTCGAGGATGTGGAAGTCGACGTACACGTCCGAATGAGGGTGTGGGCAGAGGCTGAGGTCCTGGGCAGGGTGAAACTGTGCCTGCTGCTGAGGGATTATAGAGTGCCGCGTATCTAGCTTCATCTCACATTTTGCAGGTCCGTGTGGTAGACCCATATTAAAAGCACAAAAGTGCGATCAGGTGATGACGGGGATAGCGGATAACGCGTCCAGTAATTTATCCAACACCCAGTCTTCCACGCAGTCCACTCATGCTAGCCAAGGGACTGCACTTCTGAATCCTCGGGCTGCTCCTCTTTCCTCCTAGCCTGGTTACTCCAGGAAAAGGAGAGATTCTGAACAGGCATACTCCCAGGAACTGTTCTCGGGTCCCTGCTCTGAGTTGGAAAAAATCAGCCACCTGAAGAGTTTTATCGTGACCGATGCCCAAAATTCAGACCTTTCACAGACTCAGGGTGATGAGGGTGATGAGGCTGGGAACTTCCAAGTAGTGTCTCAAGAGCTTTTTGTGGATGATGATGATGAGACACAGTTGTCTGGCAGTGAGGTTGTTGTTAGGGCAGTAAGTCTGAGGGAGGAGCAGACTGAGAATTCAGAGGAAGAGCTGGTGGATGATGAGGTGACTGACGCCACCTGAGTTGCTAACCCTACTGAAGACAGGGCTTCAGAGGGGGAGGCAAGTGCAGCAGCAGAACAGGTTGGAAGTGGCAGTGGGTTGGCCAGAGGGAGAAGCAGGGCCAAAACAAATAATTCCCCAACTGTTCCCCACAGCACCTCCTCGCGGCAAGCCTCCATGCAGAGGGCTAGGTGTTTAAAGGTCTAGAGGCTTCTTATTGAGAGCATGGACGATCAACAAACAGTGGAGTGCAACCTGTGCCGCACCAAGATCAGCAGGGGAGCCACCACTATCAGCCTAACCACCACCAGAATGCACAGGCATATGATAGCTAAGCACCTGACGAGGTGGAACGAAGGCCATTCCCCGCCTGTGGGTCACACCACTGCCTCTTCCCCTGTGTCACATCCTAGCACTAAGATCCAATCCCCCTCCCAATATGCAGGCACAAGCGTCTCCCAGCCTGCACCCACACCTTCACCTCCACGGTCCTCCACTGCCTCCACCAATGTGTCCCAGTGCAGCATTCAGCTGTCAATAACTCAAGCATTGGAATGCAAGCGTAAATATGCTGCCACCCACCCACATGCACAATCGCTAAATTTGCATATTTCCAAACTACTCAGCCTGGAGATGCTGCCGTGTAGGCTGGTAGAAACAGAGGCTTTCCACAACCTCATGGTGGCGGCCTTCCCTCGGTACTCGGTCCCCAGTTGCCACTATCTTTCCCGGTGCGCCATCCCCGCCCTACACCAGCGTGTGTCACGGAATATAAACCATGCCCTCACCAATGCGGTTACTGGGAAGGTCCACTTAACCACCAACACGTGGACAAGAGCTGGCAGGCAGGGACACTACATCTTCCTGATGGCACATTGGGTTAACCTGGTGGAGGCTGGGACTGAGTCTGACCCTGGGTCCGCTCACGTGCTACCAACACTGAGGATTGCGGGTCCTACCTCGCTCATGGTTTCTCCGGCTTATTATGTTGCCTCCTCCAAACTCCCCCCTCCTCCTCCACCTCTCAATTACCATGTGTGAGCACTTCGCCTTCAATCGGTAACTCGAGGCGCTGCAGCACTGCCGCGGGGAAGCGTTAGCAGGCCGTGCTGAAACTCCTGAGCTTACCTGACAAGAGGCACATGACTCAAGAGCTGTAACAGGGTTTGACGGAGCAGACAGATCTGTGGCTTTCGCCGCTGAACCTCCAACCAGGCATGGTGGTGTGTAACAATGGGTGTCACCTGGTGGCGGCTCTGCAGCTTGGCAGACTAACACACGTTACTATGCCCAGCCCACGTGTTCAATCTGGTGGTTCAGCGCTTTCTTAAAAACGACCCCAATTTGTCTGAGCTGCTCAGCAAGGTGCGTTGCATGTGCACACATTTCCGAAAGTCCACCCCCGGTCCTATTGAAAGCAGTGGTTTGTAGCAAACCCTGCAGTATGATTTTCCGGGAAGGGCTTGAAATATAAGCCCTTCCCTGAAAAGCATTAATAAGTGGTAAAAAAAAATTTTTTTAAATTACTCACCTCTCCGACGCGTCTTCCGGCTGGCTCCCCAACACTGCTGTCCAGCACTTTCAGCAGGCGGGGATTTAAAAATCCCCACCTCCGGAAAGGGCTGTGCTGATTGGCTAAGCGCTCAGCCAATAGCAGCTAGCGCTTAGCTATTGGCTGAGTGCTCAGTCAATTACAGATAGTGCTTAGCTATTCATTCATGAATAGCTAAGATAGTGAGCGGCGGAGAGGTGAGTAATTTTATTTTTTTAATTTTTTTACCACTGATTGATGCTTTTCAGGGAAGGGCTTATATTTCAAGCCTTTCCCCAAAAATCATACTGCAGGGTTTGCTACAAACCACTGTTTTCAATGGGACCGGCAGCAGCGCCGATCCCATTGAAAGCAATGGGACAGCAGGCTGCACTTTGACAGCTGTAGCAGAAGTCCGCGGCATTCTCTATATGGCCCCATTGAAAAGACTTGTGATATCCCGGCGTGATCCCGGCTTTTTTCTCACACTGCGCTGCGAGAGTTTTCACTTACTCTCGCAGCGCAGTGGAGAAAAAAAATGCCAGTGGGTGTCTGCCCTAAGAAAGTAACATTTCCTTACATTCTCACTTTTACTACCATCCTTATTCACCTGTTACCGTTGACATACTGCCGATAAGAGTTTAGTAATAAATTAGCATCTGATTTAATAATAATAATATAAATTTAAAAAAAAATGAAAAATATATTTAAAAAGTATAATGAAATGACATATAGCATTGACCTGAAAAGCTTTAATGAAGAAATAGTATGCATGCTTATTGAATGCATCAGCTTATATATATTCAGTCTTTTGACTGCTCGGTAGTACTGAGCAGCGTTTTTCATGCTCTCAACTAGAACAGAATGTGCGTTCATTAGCAATAGAGGAGATTTAAAAAAAAGGCTTTTAGTGGTGTAAAAGAAACAACAGGGGACTTAGTGAAAAAATGATTATAACTTAAGGTTGGGACATCGAAAACCGATATATCGATATATCGCTAATGCTTTGGCTATACTTTTCATCGATATTGTTATGTCCGATATATCGGTAACATCGATAGTTTAAGGCGATGTAATATCGATTTTTGTAAAGAAGAAACGTGTCTTGTGGTCCAGTGACCATATTTTCTTTCTTTACATTCTGCCCTTTCCTCTGTGTTGGTACAGGATGCAGTTTTGCTCGAGGCACTGATGAACTTATAAACAAGTTCTAGAAACTTTTAGAAAGTGTGATGTGACGCTTTGTCACCAGTAAGGTTTGCTCCAGGCAAAACGACTCTCAGAAAAAGTGGTGTCTTAGGCCTCCTTTCCACATGCATTTGTTCCTTATGTTAGACGCAGGCTCTAAACGATTGCGTCAAACGCGATGGCTGTGAGCAATGCTTTCTAAATGAAAGCATTTCCACATGCAGATAGAGGGCAGCGCTGAACGCACGAAGGTCGCTTCCAGAAAAGGAGACGCGACATGTCGTGCGTTCAGCGTCTAACGCGAACACAGTCCCCATAGAAAAGATAGGAGACCCAATGAGATTGGCTCATTAGATAACGATTATTGGGGCCAATGATAAAAAAAAACTTCTTTTCATATACCTAATTATAATTCTATGTTTCATCTGTAATTTTTTATTTTCATTTGTAACTTTAATATATTTTTATGATGTTATTTCTTGTCCTACATCTGGGCAAGAAAAAAGCACATACAGGATGGGAGGAATTGGGCTAAGCAGCAGCACATGAAAAAGACTCGAGTATACTAATAGACCACAGACTGCACATGAGTCAACAATGTGATGTAGCGCCCAAAAATGGCAAACACAATTCTGGAAAGTATTAAGAAAAGCATAGAGTGTAGATCACATGAGGTATTTATTCCCCTCTACTCTTCCTTAGTCAGACCTCATCTGGAATACTGTGTCCAGTTCTGGGCACCCCACTTTAAAGAAGGCATAGACAAACTGGAGCAAGTTCAAAGAAGAGTTAGTTACCAAGATGGTGAGCGGTCTGCAAATCATGTCCTATGAGGAAGGGTTAAAGGATCTGGGAATGTTTAGCTATATGCACAATGAGACCAAAATGAAAGTAGCAGTCGGTGGCTTTCACAACAGAAATTTTGCTTGAAGGCGTTTTAGGCCCCATAGCACACTTGTAGAGCACTTGAGCGGCTAAAACAACAAAGAACCCCCACAAATGACCCCATTTTGAAAATGCGACCCCTTAACGAATTTATCTAGGAGTGAATTGCATATTTTGACACTTACAGTTTTTGAATGATTCTAAGCAAATCAGAAGGTAAAAATTACGATTTTCATTTTTTTGGCAATTGTGTTATCTTAAAAATTGTTTTTTTTGTACAGCACATATATGAATGAAGACTTGTACCCCAAAATGGATACCCCTGTTTGTCCTTTGTTTAGAAACATACCCGTTGTGGCCCTAATATTATGTCTGTATGCACAACAGGGCCCAAAATGAAAGGAGCAGCCGGTGGCTTTCACAACAGACATTTTGCTTGAAGGTGATTTAGGCCCCATTGCCCACTTGTAGAGCCCTTGAGCGACCAAAACAATAGAGAACTCCCACAAATGGCCCCATTTTGAAAACTAGACCCTTTAACGAATTCATCTAGGGGTGCACTGCATATTTTGACCCCACAGTGTTTGAATGAATCTAAGCAAAGCAGAGCAGAAGTAAAAAAAATGCAATTTTTTTTTGGCAATTGTGTAATTTTAAAAACACATTTTTTTGTACATTTCAATGAAGACTTTCACCACAAAATGGATACTCCTGTTTGTCCTGTGTTCAGAGACATACCAATTGTAGCCCCATTCTGCTTACAGGACACATGGTAAGGCCTGTAATGGAGGGAACACCCATTGGATTTCAGGGTACAACTAAATAAATTCCAGCCCCATTGCCCACTTGTGCAGAAAAAAAATTGACTACCTAAAAATAATCCCCACCTACACCCCTATTTTTGGCATTCCCTAAATCTTAGATAAAAGTAATAATGTAAACTGTGTGGTATGTCCAAAGACAGGGGTAATTACAGAGGCGCGGTTGGAATGGGCACATACATAAAACCGAGTATCCCTCCTCTTCGCATGCTTTTTTGGGTGGTATTTCTTGACCTCACCGGCAGGGATTGGGTGTAAGAATTGGCGCTCTGTGAGGCTTTATAAGCTTTCTGAGGTGCAGCGGTCTCAAACAGAATGCGCTCAACAAGCTGCTCCTGGAACTGCAGGAAGGCGAGCGTTCCGAGGACGTCTTGTAAATTACACATTACAGGTAGCGATCTGAATAATGCTAAACTCACACAATGTAGTTGGATATGGGCTGCTGGTATACCACAATGGGCTCTATATTGCAGATATCCGCTGTAAAATAGAACATGCCGCGTTCTGTTTTGTGCAAGTAGATTACATAATTCTGATCCGCCAATGTGAGTGGAATTGTGTAATCCAATGCATTTGATTGATCCGCGTATGACCGCAGATCAAACGCATGCAGAATCCGAAATTTCTATCTGATCCTGTGAAACCGGCCTAAGGTAGATCACTACCTTTTTATCACGTGCTCAGGAACCGCTCAACAAGGCCACTGGTTACTGCTCCAGGCTCTCGGCGAACTTTGGTTGCTGGAAGCAAGGAGATTTTAGATTTCCCAGCCCTCACCAGCTCCTGTCCATGTGCCCAGCATTTTGCTGGCTGGCACATGCGCAGAAGCCAGGGAAGGTCCATGGAAGATGATCGCATTGGCTTTCAAATGCAGAAACATCCAGTAAGAAGTTTCCCCTCCTCTCACCGATTGTATCGATGAGGGGAGATAAAACTTCAACTTTTTTTTTAACTTTTATGTGATTGCCATTATCCATTGGATAACAGCGATCACGTGACTAGGTTCTGCATACCGCAGTAGCCATGACTTCTCCAGGTTCTCAGCTACCTTTAGTAGCCAGGAGCAGGTAGATATTAAATTTACCAGACTTTTGCACATGCATCCGCCATTTTGCTAATGGGCAAATGCACTTAAACTGGAAAAGGTCCGTGGATAAAGATTTGATTGGGGGACAAATCTGGGGACCTTAGATAGGGAGATTTTAAATTTTCCAGGCTCTCCGGCCTTGTGCGCATGAATAGAAGCTGGTTGCAGATCCAGATCGCCGTGGGACATTGCAGAGGACAGAGGTGAGTATTTTCAGCTGCCCTCATGGATCTGATCCATGAGGGGAGCTGAAACTTGAAAAAGTCAACAAAAGTTAATGATGGCCATTATCCATTGGACAACAGTGATCACGGGCCCAGGGACCAGTCACCAAATTCCCCGGTGATATCTCCTGCCTCCCGGCTACCTTCAGTAGCCCAGAAATTTGCCTGGCCTCTCGGCCTTCTGCGAATGTGGCTGACATAATAAAATCTGGCGAGCATGCACAGAAAACCGGCGTCAGGTCCTGGAAGACCTGATTGCCACGGGATATGGTGGAGGATGGAACTGAGTATTTTCAGCTGCTCTCGTGAATCCAATCCATGAGAGGAGCTGAATCTTTAACTTTTTAAAACTTTTGATTTACTTTCATGCCATCACCGTTATCCATTGGATAGTGGCAATCGCATAACCGGGGGAGGGACGGGGGGCTTCTCACAGCCCCACATGACAGCTCCAGGTTTTTGGCTACCTCTGGTAACAGTCAGCATGGAACTGTCATGTCCATGGCCTGCAGGGCTTTAATCCCTGGAGGAAGCGTGTTTTAACAGCCCTGGGGATTAAAGCCCAGCAAACCAGGACGTAAAAAGACTATGGGGTGTTCACTAAGGGGTTAAACAGCACTATATGTCACAAAGGGGAAAAAAAGGAGAAAAAATAATCTTGGGATCTCAAGAAAGAAAATAGGGCCATAAAACTGCCACATGTTCAAAACTACTAAAGTTTCTGGTCCTTAAGGTGTTGAACAGAATTCTAAAATACAGATATCTCAGGATGACACTAAGGGCTTCTTCATATGGGCGTGATTTTGTCTCATTATGTAGATATGATAAGAACGGCCATATAACGGGATGAAACTAAACCATTGATTTCAATGGTTTTGTTTTCATAAGCGGTATTCTTGCCTGTTAATAGTACAGGCAAGAAAAGATAACACGTTAATTCTATGTGCAAGAAAGATGGGGCAGGACCTATCTAGCACAGAGTTTGAAAAGGCTGAGGAAAAAAAAAACATTGATGCTCAACTGCACTCCGTAGCTGCGAGCATAGTTGTGCATACGATCATGTGAGGAAGCCCTAAGACTGTTGTCAATAGTGACTAGGAAACTGATCATAGTTGCCACACGTTGTATGTCTTAAAATACTGAAGCAATGAACTTTATGTACTATAAATAAAATGTATCAGCGGTGACATTTCAGTCTGTCACCTGTCAAATAAGCTCATTTCCACTTTTCCGATTCTAACGTGCATTGTCTTTGATTAAAAGTGACACAAGAAGAGACAGATAATGATGATAAATATTTACTACATCATTCATTTTATACAATTTCAAAGACACTATCATTTAATTAGATGAAAAGAAAATAATCTGTATGATGTTTTCTTATCAGATGGTACTTGTTATCTATCCATACAGCTTTTCACCACCTGCTGTCTGTAATATAAAAAGCAATGGGCTGCACACATAGAACGGTGCTAATAAAAAGTTTCACTGTTGGCACTAACAACCAATCAGGTGACTAACCTAATTAAAGGGGTTGTAACAAAATTAGAGGGGTCGCCCATAGGATAGGCAATAACTTTCTGATTGGTGAGGATTTCACTGATGATACCTCCACCGATTTCCAGAATGGGAGTCCTGTGTTCCACTTTCCTGTCACTGCGGGGATCGCTTCTCCCCGCTGCAGTGACATCACTGTGAATGGAGAGCTGTCCGAGCATGTGTAGTCAGCATTGCATTCATTTCAAGGAAGCCAGAGCTATTCCATACAAAAGGTATACAGACAAAAATGTATACTGCGTGCTTTGCCTTTTTACAATAGGACCCTATGGACAACGTATTCCATTGTATGCATATACAGTGAAATACGTTGCAGCTTTTGTTTGGAGTTATGGAGCGTTCCCACAGCATTTTTTAAGACACTGTGGGATTTCGTCTGGGGGTTCTATCACAGCTGCTGAAAACGTCATTGTGATGGAACCTCCTAGAATTGAACAGAACCATTGTAGCACATGGGAGGAATGGGGATCAGCTTGGGTTCATGGAGGTTATATACTCTGACTCCCATCTGCTATGCTACAAGTAAAAGATGAAATGGTGGATGATGGTGGTTATGGTTCATTATGCCAGTCTGGAGCAGGCCGGAGTAAGGGGCAGCTATAGTTTTATGAATGGTGGGGATAATGGTCCCTGCTCCTAGAAGGTGGTGTAGTATGCTATGTAGTACAGATGTTTCCTAGTGGAAAGGAGCTCCAGGGGTCGGGGTAAGGGTGAATTAGGAAATCTCACTTTTATTTCAGTTCCAGGCAAACAAGGCAACGTGCAAGACAGCCAGTTTTCAGTACATCAGAAACCAGAGTTTGGTAACTGGAGCTTCCACCCTTAGTATAGTGTGTTGTATCTGGCAGCTTTCCTCCTCTTTCCTTTAGACTTAGGGATGGAACTGTCTCTGGTATTTCTTTATCCAGATTTCTTGTTTCCTTTCAGCTTTCTTATTACTAACTTTCTTACTATTTACTACACCTCTCCTTCACCACTGCACTCAGTATCACGTAAAGGGGTTGTCTCACGAAAGCAAGTGGGTCTATGCACTTCTGTATGGCCATATTAATGCACTTTGTAATATACATCGTGCATTAAATATGAGCCATACAGAAGTTATTCACTTACCTGCTCCGTTGCTAGCGTCCCCGTTGCCATGGTTCCGTCTAACTTCGGTGTCTTCTTGCTTTTTTAGACGCGCTTGCGCAGATGGATCTTCTCCCTTCGGCTGGTCTTGGAAGCATCGGCGTTTTGGCTCCGCCCCTTTGTACGCGTCATCGCGTAGCTCCGCCCCCGTCACGTGCCGATTCCAGCCAATCAGGAGGCTGGAACCGGCACACGTCATGGGGCAGAGCTACGCGATGACGCGTACAAGGGGCGGAGCCAAAACGCCGATGCTTCCAAGACCAGCCGAAGGGAGAAGATCCATCTGCGCAAGCGCGTCTAAAAAAGCAAGAAGGCACCGAAGTTAGACGGAACCATGGCAACGGGGACGCTAGCAACGGAGCAGGTAAGTGAATAACTTCTGTATGGCTCATATTTAATGCACGATGTATATTACAAAGTGCATTAATATGGCCATACAGAAGTGTATAGACCCACTTGCTTTCGTGAGACAACCCCTTTAAGGCCCTTTTACACGGGATGATTATCGTTTTGGTTGTTCAGGCTCCCGTGCAGTTTTGAACGATAATTGTCCTGTGTAAAATCATGCAGAAACTGAATGACAGTATATGAGACTCATTCAGTCGTTCCGTTTGAAGTATGCTTAAAATCATGAACAACCATCGTTCAATGTAAACAGCAGCTGTTCGGTACTTGTGCCACGTAAACGGGCCTTTCCTCTGTACTTGTGCAGCGTCCCAGGTACCGGCCTTTGGACTGGGGACACAGCAAGGATAACAAGATTGCGGGGTCACAGGTGGCTCTACCGTCTCCTTCCAGTGAAGTCCAAATTCGGCCAGGCCCAGCTATGCGCAGGGGTAAAATCAGCAATGTTGCTGGTAGAAAAGTTTGACTTTTTTGTTCACGTGACACCAGGGTCCCTTTCAAATAATGGATCCACAGAACCAAATAAAAGAGTCCATAGTCAATAGATAGTTTTAAACTGGAAGCACATGGTTTTTACTCAATGCTCTCAACTTCGATTTTCCAAATACAATGATTCAACAACTTTTAAGTACAATGTTTTTCTTTGGAACACTTTTCTTCAAAACTCCCATAAGACAGAACATCATTAGCCACGGTTATCTGATGGACAATTCATCCAGACGAACACTTCAATCACGGAGTGCAAATTACATACAGTCTCTCCTTATCATGAATGCTTGGCTTCTTGCTGAACTAGCAACACACATGTGACAATTCACTTACACCCGACTTGCAGTAACAAAGCTCACACGGTTCCTTCCTCTCATAGATGAGCAGGGGAAGATGTGCTTTCTGAACCAAACCCCTAGGCTAGGACTGGTTCTGACCTTTGTATCCCTGGAGCGAACTCATTCCATTGGTATCCGGTGTAAGTCTCAACCCGGTCTAGGCAGATGCCCCAGAGTTTCAGGCTCATGCAACACATCCTCCTCCACCGACTACATTTTTCTAACAACACACACTTCTCATTCCTCCACATTTTGTTTCTACAAGCTCCACCCCTCAACTTCAAACTCAACCAATCACACCACATCCAACAGGGTAGGGAGACAAACATCCAGACATAATAATCCTTGTCAACACCAACACAAGACGATGTTGTGGTCACTCAAACATACGTATACACAAAGACAGTTTACATGGGATCGACAAACACAATTTAAAGGGACCCCATTTCTGGGTCACTACACTTGCTTCTTCTAAGTAAATTCGCCAAGTGCAAAGATGCAACTCTGGGAATCAAATAGTCGTGCTGCTGGAAGGAAGGTTTAGAGATTACAGAAGTCTAGGACGCAGCTCAGATAGCGAATAAAAGAAAAAAAGATCTTGTTGAAGAATTGTGAAAATGAGATACAAGCAGTAAAGTATGCCAAGGTTTACTTCGAAGGTGACCTGGGTACTACAGGTAAACAGTTTGTGAAAACTGGAAAAATATTAAGGGAAGAAATCACCTCTGTAAACAAGAGTAAAGTCATTGAGAAACTAAGAGATGAGCAACCCTCTGAAGTACAAGAGACCAAAGAGGAGGCAGAAGGTGAGGCTGCTGAAGTTGAGAAGGTCAGTAAAGAAGCAGAGACTGGAAAAGAGGCCTCAGAGGTTGCAGATGAACAAAGTCAAGTAAAAAAAGTTGCAGAGAGTAGCAAAACAGAATCAGTAGAGGCAGACTCCACACAAGGACCTGAAGAGATGTCAGTTAAAGAGAAAGGGCCAGATAAGGACCAGACTAAATAAAAGGTTCTTAGTGTTATAGAACATGAAAAAATTGAGCCTGTGAAAGATGAGGTGACAACTAGGAATGTGCCAGTGGAAAAGAGACCCCTGAGCCTGGAGTTTTGACGTTGGAGGGGTAAGAGATGTGATGCAGCCTACGGCCTTCATCAGGGAAGGGGATATGTAGGAGTGCAGTATACAGGATGGCCTGCAGAGGGCTACAGCCAGGCACCCTGGAACCTGAGAAAGGGTTAACACCTGTGGGTGTAGCAGAAACTAAAGATGCATATATGTATATATATATATATATATATATATATATATATATATATATATATACATGGTGAATATAAAAAGTCTACACACCCCTGTTAAAATGCCACTTTTTGTCATGTTAAAAAATATGACAAAGAATTATTTCAAATTTATTTCCACCTTCAATGTGACCCATTATCTATACAATTCCATTAAAAATCATGGAATCATGAAATCATTTAGGGTGGGAAAATAAAAATAACACAACTAACATAATGTGGTTGCCTAAGTGTGAACACCCTCTTATATTTGAAGATGTTGTTGTGTTCAGAATTAGATTGCCAATGCAAGATGTGTCATGTCAAAAGACTGAATGCTATCATAAAGTCAAAAAGTACATCAACAAAGTATTTGTTTTATTTTCTCTTAGCCTCCAACCAATCAAACGGAGCCTGCTGAGATAAGGATTATATAATCCTCTTTGCAGCAGTAGGTCTTGACGTAGAGTATATTCTCCTTCTTACAAATAAAAGGGGTAACCAAAGTCTGAGAAGCTAAAACAGAAAGAACCATGACAGACATTCCCTACTGAAACATTCTGTGTGATCTTCGAAGTAAAGTGAGCCAGAGGAAAGATGTGTAATTGGTTTCTCCAACAAAAAGTGCATCCACAACCACTAATTGATCAGTAAGGGCCACAACATAGGCCTCCATGGGTGGAGGCCCAACATAACAGGCTTAACAGGGAAGTGGAAAGGAAGGATTTAATGGTAAAGCAGGAAGGGGAGGTGACTGGGGATAGGAGGAGCTGAAAAACTGTGGTAAGAACAGTTGGTGACAACAGAAGGAGAAGAGGATGCAAGGAGTTCCACCTTCCCGCCCTATGGATGTGACAGTTGAAGAGGGCAAAGTTAACATTTCATTAAAAGAATTTGGAGGGGGGGGGGGATTTATGAACTTATCATAATTTATATTATGGTAGCGGTAGGTGGGGCATCCTTGAAGTCAGGTATAAAATTGGTTGGTGTTAGGGGGGGGGGGGGGTAGCTGCCATACCCCCCACCACACACACACACACACACACACACACACACACTTTGTTCAATGATGGTTGGCTTTGACAGGGGTAGTCCCTGCAGAGATGGTGGTGTGTCTAGCCTTGTAAAGGCTATTAGGTCTCTGAGTCAGTTGGTTTGCAGCTAGAGGCAATTGGGATATTTCCATTAAAATGGGAAGGTGACTGATGTTGGGACTCAAAGTACCTCCCCTCTTTTGAGGGGTGAATATTAATTAATGTACTGATGGTTGAATTGGGCTAATTGATGTTAATTTATGTAAATTTGTTTGTAATAAAATGGCTGCTGTAGCCAAATTATCCAAAAGCCAGAAGTGTTGGTCATTAATGGGGCTTAATGAGGTGGTTGGTAATTGTTAGAGAAAAGGAATGGGGTATGCTACAGTGGGGAATGACTCTGTTATACCTGGGGCATGTACTCTGCAGAGCAAACAACTTCTCCAAGTTTTGGTTAAACTTGGTTACTACAAGGTGTTTCTTGCATTCCATATTACTCCCATCTGCTGGAAATACTTGGGATCAGCCCTCCACTCAGATGGCATCAACTTCTGACTGAGAAGAATTATTTGTATCTTGATAGATCCTCTGAAATGCAGAAGCCTTGAGATTGAAAAAAACACCATGCCCAATTCTTGAACTATTTCCATTATTAAGAAGAATGTTGATACTGATTCCATCCTCTTTCTTCAGGTAAGGATTGATCTTAGATTGCTTGACTGGATCAGGCCGACTGATCCTAGATATTGACTGTCTCTTGTCTATACTGTATCAGGATCATTGAATCCACTGGTCTTGCAGATAAATGATGCAAGACCAGGTTGCTTTATATTCATTTTTGTGAGGTTCTTCTCCTTCTGTCATTACACAGAAATCAGAAAATGAGCAGCATAGTCAAGCATAAATTTAAAGTAGCTGCATCCGCCTTGATGCTCTTTTATTCACTCCAGGGAACAGACATACAACATTTCAACCCCATCAGGGGTCTTTGTCAAGCTTCTGGTGACATTAGAAGGAGAAGAGGACACAAGGAGAGAAGAAGGAAGTCACATCCTCCCGCCCTATGGATGTGACAGCTGAAGAGGGCATAGTTAACATTTCATTAAAATAATTCAGAGGGGGAATTTATGAAGAGTGTCATGGCAGTGGCAGGTGGGGGCATCCTTGAAGTCAGGTACATGACACATGTTGTATGGCCTGTGCTAAGTTTACTCTTCACAGATGAAATAGTGTCTCGACATCTATAAAAAACATGAGACATATCAGAACAAAGTATCATAAAATTAGGACAGCGCTCCATTTATCCTTATAATCATTAGGTTGAAGTAAAATATACAATGGGGACTTACCTGGTGACTAGTGGAGTTACTGCTCAGGATACTCTTCTAGCACCACCAAATTCTGATAGGCATGTAATATATGTAGGTAGGATCCTCCTGTCGTCCCTCTATCACAAAATGACTCAGGAGAGCTGCCGAGTGTTAGTGCCTTCTATTACTAGAAGACCCAAGATATAGTGATTCGGTAAAAGTTAAAAAAGACTTTGCGCTCCCACAGACAGACTATTGGAGATTCTCCATAATGTACAAAGTTAGACTTTTATTCCAATGCAACGTGTTTCGTCACCCAAACAGCGACTTTATCAAGCATAAAACAATGTAATCTCTAACTTTGTACATTATGAAGGATTTCCGATAGTCTGTCTCTGGGAGCACAAAGTCTTTTTTAACTTTTACCATATCAGAACAAAGAACTGATAATACAAGCCACATAAGCACAAGAGCAGAAACTGCATAATCAGGTGTAGAGGAGCATAACAGCTTATGGGAAAGGTCTGGCTACAAGACACATAGACCCTGGGCCCAGATCTATACACTAATAAACCAATTCCACGTGTACAGAGGAAGCTGCAGGAAGCTATAAGTGGAGCATCTGATATCAGTGTCGGTTAAGGATGCAAGGTTTTTAAAGGTTTCCAACAACAGAGATGGGTGAAAAGGCTTGAAAATCTTTCTAAAATGGCCATAAACATGCAACATTAGCTAGTCATACAAACTTTATCTAGACTGACTAGTAATTATTAAGAAATTATATAGTACCAGCGTTTCTGGTGGCGCCACACACCTCTGCTACATGCAAGTCACACACACAGCACTGCTACATTTACATCACATACAGCTCTGCTACATACATTCTTATATAACATGGATCAAAAGCAGCACAGCAGAGTTCTGCACACACTGCTCACCCTTTCGTCATGTGACCTCAGACTGCTTCCACACAGGTGACTGATCACATAACAGTGACATCATCACAGGTGCTGTAAGCACATGGCTGCTATACGTGTTTGTTAGTATTTCATCCTCTACAAACCCCCTGGGGCCTCAGTTGCTATGGAATACTAACGGACACCTAGCCGGACGGGAATTGTGTGCTTACAGGACCATCATATGATCAGGGACAGAGCATGTAACTTACTCACTCTTGCTCCACCCCTGATCATCGTGTGAATGGGCCTTTACTGTTGTGAACCAATCAAAATACTAGAGACCACTTGGCTGTCCGTGGGGAGTGAGTTACATGCTCCACCCCTAATCACATGCCAGTGACATCCTCACAGGTTCTTCATTCGGAGGTCATCCCGAGTGAAGGAGTTATGCATCTCCTACAAACCTCTGTGGCCTCAGTTGCTATGAAATAGAACCTGTGATGACGCCATCATCATGTGATATGGGGCAGAGCATGTAATTCACTTACTCAGGTTGAAGCATCGTCATGCTCCCTGATTATCCAGAGTGAGTTACATGGGGGGCGGCCTCAGTTGCTATGGAAAAGGACCAATGATGATGTCTCTGTCATGTGATCAGGGGCACAGCATGTAACTCACTCTCTTCGGATGAAGGTTTTTTGATGATATCACCGCAATGTAATCAGGGGTGGAGTATGTAACTCACTCACAGACAGCCAAGTGGTCATTAGTATTTTGATTGGCTCACAAAAGTAATGGCCCATTCACACAAAACCATTATCGCTCAAAATTCGTTCAAACAGACTAATTTGAGTGATTGCTGTTATGGCACTGATGCTTGTACTGGCCACAGACACGATTGCTCGCACTGAGGCTTGTAGCAGCCACAGACACTCCCTATGGTACTGATGCTTGTAGTGGTACAGATACTCCCTCTGACACTGAGGGCGCCCACCCACTGGCGATTTTTTTCCCTGCGAAATTCGCAGCATTTTTTTCTCTGCAGGGGTCTATGGGACTTGTAATGTTAAAATCGCGATCGCGCAAAATCGCGATTTCGCGGTAAATTGCGATTTTGCGCAATCGCGATTATGGTGGTACAGACACCCCTACTGTCATGGATGTTTTCAGAGGCCAGCCAGTATGGAAGCTTGTATATGGTAACACAATGACAAAAGCATCCACTACAGTGGTTCTTTCAGCAACTCATAAGATAAGTGCTGAGGTTTATTTTAGGGAGTTATGCGTATATGCACTGTGATATTTGTCGTTTTTGTGGGGTTAGTGAGTGACAAAGGAACGAGGGTTGGATGCGTCCTTATCATGGTGGGCCATACACTATTAGGCAGGGACTGTGACCATCTCATGCATAATTAGTGTTCCTGGTAGTATGATGTGTACATTGTCAAGATATTATTTTGGTTTGTAGTAATTGCAAGCTTGAAGCGTACATGACACAAAATCTGCTACAGGGGAGGGAAAGAAGGAGGCGCAAGAAACAGCCAAGAAAAAGAAGACTCTTCTTTTTCTGCACGTTTTCAAAAGTAGAATTTCTAACACTTTAATTACATCATTAGGTCATCAATACTTTAGCCAGAGGAAGGAAAGAAGAAGAAAATAAAATTGTTAAAATATAAAAGAGAAATAGACAGGGGCAGCAATGTAAGGTCACTTATTCAAGTCACTCCCAGAATCCACTTTCACCAGAATTCAACAAATTTATTGTGTGTTCTCATATCATATTGTCATTTTCCTTTACCAAGAATTTTGCAGATATGCACCCAGTTCTTAAGGCCTTGATTGTTCAGAACATTCAGTACTGAAGCGATAAGTAAACGAGACTGACAACCTCGGTGTCAGCATAACCCGTTCTCCAAGAAATAGCTATATCTTATTATTCTGTTTTGTACATTTTGTTTTGAAAAGTTTATTACGCATGTTAGAATGTTTTTCTGTTTTTACTAGAGTGTGATTGTTCTCAGTAAAAGAAACCAAGTAATCTTGTAGATATGTTCCATTAAGCTTGAGGAAGGACCCTGAGAGGTTTGAAAGCTTGAAATAACATCATGCATTTTTGTTAGCCATTAAAAAGTATCATATCTACAAGATTACTTGGCTTCTCTTACTAAGAACAAACACACTTTGCTCTAGTGGCAAACATGGTACTAAACTCTTCTGTTTTTACTTTCACCCTATATATAATGGAATGTACCAATAATAAAGCAAGAACTTGCTTGATTACACTAGAAAAACAAGTGTTGTCATTCGGTTCTCAGAGGTCTCCGTTCTACTGTTATCTTTATAAGATTTGAAACATCCAAAATATGCCTGAAGCGTAAATTTTGCTAGCCATTTTGGTGCCGTGACTCGGCTATCCCACCGGGCTCTCACTCCAGACCCCAACAAAGAATCCAGTGACTTTCTCTCCTCATGGAAGGACAGTCAGAGCACTCTATAAATAAATGGTCAGAAACTTCATTTCTTACAAAATTGTCTGTCCTCCCCTGAGGCTGTGATTACATATCTGTACTGGTGATGGAGGGCATTACTGTCCTGCTTTGAGATCCATGTCAAACAGACTATACTGTCCTTTAACAGTTGTCTATTGCCCAGAAGAAAAAGTAACCCCTAGAAATGAATTATATTATTCAAATGATTAAGGGGTGGGATTGGAATTGAAACTTGCACTGCTTACAACCGTAGCGTTGCTGTTTGTGGTTTTGGTGATTTAGGCAACTTTAAGAGTTAATGCTAGTCTAAGAAAAGACCACCCACCGCTCATTTCCTGGAATAAGTACACTGCTAGGGACAGTATGTAATACTGCCAGTAGTGTAGTATTGAGATGTGTGCCAGATGTAGAATTGAGATGGTGAGTTACAGATGGGAAATTCACAAGGGAATAGTGGCAAGGGTGGAGCCCAGAAGACTGCAAAGCCGTTGATTGAATCCAGAAGGATGTTAGAATGTGAATAAATTGAGAAAATTTACCTGTGAGCATATAGTCTTGATTAGAGAGGGTTAATAGGTTGCTTCTCAGAGACACTTTATCTTCTCAGAGAGAGATAAAGGTGAATTCCAAGGTTGGGGCTGTCATCTTCAGAGACAGATATATGAGAATTTGTTGTTTCCCAGACACACAGAAAAGGGAGGGACTGTCAGCCTCAGTGTTTTGTAAATGTGTAATATGTGAGGCTCATTGGGAAAACTGAGAAAGCACTCTCTGCTTAAGCTGAATAGAGTTGTGCAACATGTTTAACTAATTGTGGTGGTTTAAAGGTCCTGTTACATGTAAAGATAATCTTTCAAACGGCCGACAGATTAAAAGATTAAAGGTGAATTTACACACACAGATAATCACTCAAAATTCATCAGAAACTGACAGTTGTGAGTGATCACTTTGCATAGGTACTAATAGACTAATCAGCCCTTAAGTACTTCATGTGCATGTATTTAGAGAACAGCGGGTGGTCTGTTCTCTAAATACTTCACTATTGTTCACTAGTGGGGCAGCAGCTCTTACAGATGTTAAAGAATGCTATCAGTTGTTATCAGTGCTGCCCGCGGACAGCTCAGCATGCAGTTTGTCTAATCAGCAACAATGGATTTCATGCTGACCTGAACTCAGCGATGGACAAAAAGTGCACAGTAAGTGCACTATGGGTGCATATTTACACACAACGATTATCCCTCAAAAGATGGCTTTTGAGTGAATTTTGAGTGATAATCATTGTGTGTAAAAGGGCTTTTAGTGATGTATTTGCATAACGTGTTAATGGCTTTAATGACCATTACCACTTTAATCATCTTCATGTGCATGTAAAAGGACCTTTAATCACCTTCTTTTTCCTACAGGAGTTGTTTGCTTAGCTGGGCATGTGTTTAAACACCAAACCAGCTGACTAAACATCTTCCAGCAGATTCCACTGCTCTTCCCCTGGCAGAGAACAAAGTATACTTGTTTTGTATGCAAAGCAAAACACAAAGAGTACACTGTGTATAGTGCAGTCTTTTAAAAGATGAGCAAAATGCATTCAAATGGTATATATTTGTTCAGTTTTTCAGTGGCTGAATGATGGATTTTATGCGGAGCTAATATTCAAAATTAATATTTAAATGTAACACTTGTTGCTCATTTTTGGCCGTTTGGACGAATTTTGAGCAAATAAGGAATATCTGTTGCTTTTCCAATATTAATAGAGATGAGCGAGCACGCTCGGTAAAGGCAGATAATCGAGCGATCATCACTCTTCTTGAGTAACTGCATACTCGTCCGAGCAAATGCGGGGGGCAGCGAGGGGTGAACCGGGGTGGGGGAGAGTGAGAGAGAGATCTCTCTCTCCCCCCCCCACTCCCACCTGCTCCCCCCAGCTCCCCCCCCCCCCCCCCCCCCGCCGCTGCCCTCCCACCCCCACATTTGTTCGGACGAGTGTGCAGTTACTCTAGAAGAGCAATGCTCACTTGAGTATCTGCCTTTACTGAGCGTGCTCGCTTATTTCTAGTTATTAACACAGGCATTCTGTCCTCACAATGCATCATCTGTTGTATATGTATTCT
Source organism: Eleutherodactylus coqui (assembly GCF_035609145.1). NCBI lineage: Eukaryota > Metazoa > Chordata > Amphibia > Anura > Eleutherodactylidae > Eleutherodactylus > Eleutherodactylus coqui. The sequence continues at coordinate 94,927,214 of NC_089840.1, forward strand.
CTTTGGATACCACCCGTTAAGGCCCATTTACATGCAACGATTATTGCTCAAAATTTGTTCAAATGATGGCATGTGAGCGATCATCGTTGTATATAAATGCTGCCATCGTTTACTTTTTAGCTGAACGATGATTTTAAGGTGAGCTTAAAATCCTTTGTTCAGCCAGAGAAAAGATAACACATACTGTGTTCTCCACAGGAGTCAGAAATTACATTGTATTCTGCTGACAGCCAGTGGGAGAACAAAGGAGCTGTGTGCAGAGCTCAGACCACATGCTGTGCTCTGCAGACAGCTCCAGGAAGCCCTTTTACATGCAAATGAAGCTAATATAGTCTTAATGGACATTAGTGTCTATTAACACTTTATTCAAAATGATTGCTAAAACTGTCAATCTTTCAATCATTAGAAAGATTGTCTTTGTGTGTTAATGGGCCTTTACTGCAAGCTCTCTTACCTTATTTATCTAATCACACTCTGCTCTTTGCTTCGATTGGAGTCATAACCAAGGGGGAAGAATGTATGTTAATAAGTCTAAATGTATTGCACAATGTATGCATACATTTTAAAAAGAAAAAGCATAACTAAGGAGATTATGGTGTATAATAGGAAGAAAATGAATTATGTATAGTAATTAGAGATGAGCGAGCACCAAAATGCTCGGGTGCTCGTTGCTCGAGTGGAACTTTCCGCGATGCTCGAGAGTTCGTTTCAAGTAACGAACCCCATTGAAGTCAAAGGGCGACTCGAGCATTTTGTATATGACCCATGCTCCGCTAATGTTTTTATTTGTGAAAATCTGGAAAACCTATGAAAGTGATGGAAACGACACAGCAACTGATAGAGCAGGCAAGGGGCAACATGCAGGGCTGCATCTCAGGTTCCCAGGTCTCACTATTAAGCCACAATAGCGGCAAGAGTGGGCCCCCCCCCCTAACAATTTTTACTTCGGACAAACCCTCATTAGCAAGGCACACCTTAGCTAAGCACCACACTACCTCCAACCAAGCACAATCACTGCCTGCGGGACACACTGCTGCCTCTTCTCCTGGTTTACATGCTGCCCAACCCCCCCGCACGACCCTGCGTCCGCAGCGCACACAAAAGGGTCACTGCGCAGCCTCCAGCTGCCCTCATGCCACACGCTGGCTTCATAGCCACACCACCCTCATGTCTATTTATTACTGTGTCGGCGATGAGGAAGAAGCAGAGGCACACACTGCAGAGGGTTGGCAGGGCCAGGTAGCGACCCTCTTTAAAAGGTGGGGGGGCAATAGCCCACAATGCTGTCGAGAATCGATGAGAAATTGATGTTCGATCTTCATTCCAATCCTGTGCCACCTCCGTCAGGAGCTGCAAAAGGGGGCATAAAGGGGACTCCGCTGCCAGCCCAGCACTTCTACACATCTCCACAATGCAGCAATACTCGGTGTGGGAAGTGTGTGAGCGGGCCCTGGGTCAGCCTCTGTCCCAGCAAACACCTTGTGTGGCCCAAGGTGCTGCGAGTGACATAGCAATGGGGACTCCATGTGTCCACACACGACTCATTCTGTTTGGGTGTCGGATACCTCATCAACAATGCAAGGGGTAAACCATCTGCACTCTGCACCCTACCCAAGTCTGTCAGTGTTTTGGGGACAGACAGGTAAAACACCTCAATGGGAAGTCTGTGTGCACCCACAGCATGGGTGGCTCCCAGGAACACACAGACGGTACATAAAGAAATCCCATTGCAGTGCCCCGGATAGCTAAGGTAACGTGAGAGAAAATACATGTTGGCTTTGGCCCACACCCCATGCCCTAGTCAGTCTGTTTTTTTTTTTTTTAAAGTGCCAGGCAGGTACAACTCCGCTATGGGAAGTCTGTGTGCACCCACAGCATGGGTGGCTCCCAGGAACCCACAGACGGTACATAAAGAAATCCCATTGCATGCCCCGGATAGCTGTGGTAATGTGAGAGAAAATACATGTTGGCCTCGGCCTACAATCCATGCCCTAGTCAGTCTCTTTTTTTAGGGGGGCCAGATAGGTAGAACACCGCGATGGGAAGACTTAGTGCACTCATAGTATACACAGACCCCTGTAATATTACTGTAGCAAAGGTATAAGCTGACCCCAGTAACAGTTATGTTGCAGAAGTCTAGGGAGGCCACAGTAACATTTCTGTAGTAACAGTACAGACACACCCCAGTAACATTTCATTACCAAAAGTATAGGCAGACCCCTGTAACATTTCTGTAGCAGAAGTATAGGCAGACCCCTGTAACATTTACGTGCCAGAAGTATAGGCAGACCCCAGTAACATTTTAGTAGCAGAAGTATACGCAGACCCCCTAGTAACATTTCTGTAGCAGCAGTATTGGCAGACCCCTGTAACATTTCTGTAGCAGCAGTAAAGGCAGACCCCTGAAAAATAATGTAGCAGCAGTATATGCAGACCCCTGTAACATTTCAGTAGCAGCAGTATAGGCAGAGCCCAGTATTTGTAACATTTCAGTAGTAACAGTATAGACAGACCCCTGTAACATTTGTGTTGCAGTAGTACAGACAGACCCCTGTAACATTTCAGTAGCAGGAGTATAGGCAGACCCCTGTAACATTTCAGTAGCAGCAGTATAGGCAGAGCCCAGTATTAGTAAAATTTCAGTAGTAACAGTATAGACAGACCCCAGTAACATTTCTGTAGTAACAGTATAGACAGAGCCAAGTAACATTTCTGTAGTAACAGTAAAGGCAGACCCCTGTAACATTTACGTGGCAGAAGTATAGGCAGACCCCTGTAACATTTAAGTGGCAGCAGTATAGGCAGACCCTAGTAACATTTGTGTAGCAGCAGTATAGGCAGACCCTTGTAACATTTCTTTAGCAGCAGTATAGGCAGACCCCTGTAACATTTCTGTAGCAGCAGTATAAGCAGACCCCTGTAACATTTATGTGGCAGAAGCATAGGCAGACCCCAGTACCATTTTTGTAGCAGGAGTATAGGCAGACCCCAGTACCATTTCTGTAGAAGTAAAGGCAGACCCCAGTAACATTTCTGTTGCAGCAGTACAAACAGACCCCTGTAACATTTATGTAGCAGAAGCATAGGCAGACCCCAGTACCATTTTTGTAGCAGAAGTATACGCAGACCCCTGTAACATTTCTGTAGTAACACTATAGACAGATCCCAGTAACATTTCTGTAGCAGAAGTATAGGCAGACCCCTGTAACATTTAAGTGGCAGCAGTATAGGCAGGCCCCAGTAACATCATTGTAGCAGCAGTATAGGCAAACTCCTGTAAAATTTACGTGGCAGCAGTAAAGGCAGACCCCATTAACATCTTTGTGGCAGCAGTATAGGCAGACCCTACTAACATCCTGTAACATTTACGTGGCAGAAGTATAGGCAGACCCTTGTTACATTTTTGCAGCAGCAGTATAGGCAGACCCCTGTAACATTTACATGGCAGAAGTATAGGCAGACCCCTGTAACTTGTAGCGGAAGTATAGGCAGGCAGACCACAGTAAAATTTCTGTAGTAATAGTATAGGCCAACCTCTGAAACATTGGGGTACCATGAGCGTAGGCAAAGGCCGGAAAAATTAGTTGGATAAGTGTAGGCGTAGGCCCGAAAAATAAGTGTACCAAGAGTACAAGTGTACCTCTGACAAATTTATCAACCGAGATGCCAGGTGAAACCCATAAATATTTTTTGAAAGATACAGCTCACTGTTGCTTAATTTATAACAGAGCCTGCAGGCAGCCCTGTTGAAAAAATTGGTTCATGTTAAAGTATCAATACTTTTGAAACTGTGAAAAATTGTAAAAACATTGGTAGATGTAGGTGAGCCTTTTGGGCCGCAGAAAAATTGGCCATTCAGCGCAATGACATGTTGTTTCTGGAGGAGGAGTAGCAGGAGGAGGACTAATGTCAGAGACAGATTGACAAAGCTAAATGCCCCTTTTTACCGTTGACACAGAAGAGTGCTTTTATCTGTGGTTGCAGCGAAAATAATCTTTAGGTACCGCTGCTTTCCGCTGGTGGAGAAGAGAAGTCTGGGGAAATCCAGGCTTTATTCATCTTTATGAGTGTAAGCATGTCGGCACTGTCAGTTGACAGGCGGGTACGCTTATCCGTGATGATTCCCCCAGCTGCACTAAACACCCTCTCTGACAAGACGCTAGCGACAGGGTAAGCAAGCACCTCCAGGGCATACAGCGCAAGTTCGTGCCACGTGTCCAGCTTTGACACCCAGTAGTTGTATGGAGCAGAGGCATCACGGAGGATGGTGGTACGATCGGCTACGTACTCCCTCACCATCCTTTTACAGTGCTCCCTCCAACTCAGCCTTGGCTGGGGAGTGGTGACGCAGTCTTGCTGGGGAGCCAGAAAGCTGGCAAAGGCCTTGGATAGTGTTCCCCTACCTGCGCTGAACATGCTGCCTGATCTCTGCGTCTCCCCTGCTACTTGGCCCTTGGAACTGCACCTGCTGCCACTAGCGCTGTCAGATGGGAAGTTTACCATCAGTTTGTCCACCAGGGCCCTGTGCTATTGCATCACTCTCAAACCCCTTTCCTCTTCGGGAATGAGAGTGGAAAGGTTCTCCTTGTACCGTGGGTTGAGCAGGGTGTACAACCAGTGATCCATAGTGGCCAGAATGCGTCTAATGCGAGGGTCACGAGAAAGGCAGCCTAACATGAAGTCAGCCATGTGTGCCAGGGTACCAGTACGCAACACATCACTGTCCTCACTAGGAAGATCACTTTCAGGATCCTCCTCCTCCTCCTCCTCCTTCTCCACAGCCCATACACGCTGAACAGATGAGAAGCAAGCAGCATGGGTACCCTCTGCAGTGAGCCCAGCTGTCTCTTCCCCCTCCTCCTCCTGCTCCTCCCCCTCCTCCTCCTCCAAAACGCACTGAGATATAGACATGAGGGTGCTCTGACTATCAAGCGACATACTCTCTTCCCCCGTCTCCTGTTCCGACCGCAAAGCGGCAGCCCTTATGCTTTGCAGCGAACTTCTCAGCAGGCATAGCAGAGGAATAGTGACGCTAATGATTGCAGCATCGCCGCTCACCATCTGGGTAGACTCCTCAAAGTTTCCGAGGACCTGGCAGATGTCTGCCATCCAGGCCCACTCCTCGGTAAAGAATTGGGGAGGCTGACTCCCACTACACCGCCCATGTTGGAGTTGGTATTCCACTATAGCTTTACGCTGCTCATACAGCCTGGCCAACATGTGGAGCGTAGAATTCAACCGTGTGGGCACGTCGCACAGCAGCTGGTGCTCTGGCAGATTAAACCGATGCTGCAGGGTGGCAGTGTCTGTGGTGGACTTGCGGAAATGTGCGCAGATGCGGCGCACCTTCCCGAAGAGGTTTGACAAGTGCGTGTAGTTTTTCAGAAACCGCTGAACCACCAGATTGAAAACATGGGCCAGACATGGCACGGATGTAAGGCTGCCGAGCTGCAGAGCCGCCACCAGGTTACGGCCGTTGTCACACACGACCATGCCTGGTTGGAGGCTCAGCGGCGAAAGCCAGAGGTCGGTTTGCTCTGTCAGACCCTGCAACAGCTCGGGGACCATGTGCCTCTTGTCACCTAGGCTGAGTAGTTTCAGCACGGCCTGCTGATGCTTGCCCACCGCTGTGCTGCCACGCCACGCCACACTGACTGCTGGCGACGTGCTGCTCACATTTCGTAATTGAGAGGTAGAGGTTGCGTAGGAGGAGGAGGAGGGTTTAGAGGAGGTGGCATAGACCGCCGCAGATACCAGAACCGAGGAAGGACCCGCTATTCTGGGTGTGGGAAGGGCGTGAGCGGTCTCAGGCTCTGACTCGGTCCTAGCCTCCACCAAATTCACCCAATGTGCCATCAGGGAGATATAGTGGCCCTGCCCGCCAGTACTTGTCCATGTGTCCGTAGATAAGTGGACCTTCCCAGTAACCGCGTTCGTGAGGGCACGATTGATGTTGCGGGAGACGTGCTGGTGTAGGGCTAGCGCAGCACACCGTGAAAAATAGTGGCGACTGGGGACCGAGTAGCGTGGGACCGCAGCCGCCATCATGTTTTTGAAAGCCTCCGTTTCCACAAGCCTGATCAATTTGGCAATGTTTACGTCTAAAGCTTGAGCGTGCGGGTGCGTGGCGGCATATTTGCGCTTGCGCTAGCGACAGCTGGACGCTGCGCTGAGAGACATTGCTAGATGGGGTCGAGGACAGCGGAGGTGAGGGTGTAGGTGCAGGCCAAGAGGCGCTCGTGCCTGTGTCCTGAGAGGGGAGTTGGATCTGAGTGGCAGGTTGGGGCACAGGGGGAGAGGCAGTGGTGCGACCCGGAGGCAGTGAACTGCCTTCGTCCCACCTTGTGGGGTGCTTGACCATCATATGCCTGTGCATGCTGGTGGTGGTGAGGCTGGTAGTGGTGGCTCCCCGGCTGATCTTGGTGTGACACAGGTTGCACACCACTGTTCGTCGGTCGTCCGCGCTCTCACTGAAAAACATACACACCTTTGAACACCTAGGCCTCTGCACGGTGGCTTGGCGCGAGGGGGTGCTTTGGGAAACAGTTTAGGGATTCTTCGCTCTGGCCCTGCCTCTACCCCTGGCCACCCCACTGCCTCTACCTACCTGTCCTGCTGCTGCACTTGCCTTCCCCTCTGAAGACCTGTCCTCTGTTGGCTTAGCAAACCAGGTGGGGTCAGTCACACATAGAGCGGTGTAAAAAATTATGCAATTATTGGCCTGCAGTTGGAGGCTCACAGTGGTTATGTAACGCACACTGCAGTCCGAAAAAAATTATACGCAAGGCTGCTAAAAGGCCTAGCTGGGTAATAGTGAGTCGCTACAGCTCCCAGCAGCCATGCGGTAAAATGCACACGGTCACAGGTAGCCCTAAGAAGGAGATTTTTTTCAAATTTTTTTGAAAAAGCAAACATCCTAGATAGCGTGCATATGTCCTCTATCACGGGCTGTCACCGCACGGTGTGCGTGAAGTTGACGGCACACACAGAGTGGTGTAAAAAATTATGCAATTATTGGCCTGCAGTTGGAGGCTTACAGCGGTTATGTAACGCACACTGCAGTCCGAAAAAAATTATACGCAAGGCTGCAAAAAGGCCTAGCTGGGTAATAGTGAGCCACTACAACTCCCAGCAGCCACACAGTAAAATGCACACGGTCACAGGTAGCCCTAAGAAGGACCGTTGGGGTACTTGTTGACAGGATTCTACACTACCACTGTCCCTGCCTCACCAGTACTGCCCCTATACTCTGTATAATTGACTGCAGACTGAGAACGCTATAGCCTGCACAGCCCAAGATGAAAAAAAAAAAATTGTGCAAAACTGCTCCCAGCAGCCACAACAGTAATGCACACGGTCAGATGTGGCCCTAAGAAGGACCGTTGTGGTTCTTGAAGACGCTAACAGTATCCTAACACTCTCCCTATAGCAGGAACAGCAGGAACAGCACTCTCCCTAATCTCTGCCAGCGTGTGTCTGAGGTGAGCCGCGGGCGGGACTGCTTTAAATACTCGGCGGTCACTTGATCTCACCAGCCACTCACTGCAGGGGGGTGGGATAGGGCTGGAACATCACAGAAGGAAGTTGTAATGCCTTCCCTGCATGTCTATTGGCTAGAAAATGGCGCAAAACGTTCAGGGAAGGAAATGGAATTGACTCGAGTACCGCATGGTGCTAGTCTCGAGTAACAAGCACCTCGAGCGTCAAGCTCAGACGAGTACGTTCGCTCATCTCTAATAAGTACCTAATTTTACTTCCTTGATTCATGGGCAGTGTGTGGTGGATGCCTTCCATATTAGTATGGCTAGCCAGAGGGTGCACTTAGGAGGGGTACATCCATGTCTGAGCAGTTCAAGAAAAAACATTGAGTTAAAAGGTCTTTCTAGGCTTTAAAAAGTAACATCTACAAATTTAATAACATAATGTAGAAAGACCATTGCATCAATGTCAATTATCTAATGATTCCCTCTGTTCGGAAGCAATGACATACTGCTCTGCGCAGACAATTACTGGCGGCAGCAGTCACACACTGTACATATCAACATTATATCTAGTTTATTTGACTTGCATAGAGGTCAAGAATGTGGTAAGATTATTTCAGAAAGTTACCTATAAAATAGTTGAGCCATATTTAGTATCAGATTTGAACTTCCAAAAGAAGCCCAGTGCATTTTTATTTGCCTTACGGAAATGTCAGATTTGCATTTGACCGATTTCTGGGTAAGGAGTACAGCTTTCTTTTCCAATGTAAAGATGAAGACTTTGACTTTTGTCATTTTTTATTATAGCAGGAAGAAATTAAATACATATAGCCACATATTTCTAACTCCTGCAATTCATAGAAAAAAAACAGCTCATGTCACAGCCTAATGCACTAGAAATGTCATATATTCTGCCTGATAAATAGCTGAATTTCCTGACATAATATAATTAAGGATCATCTTCTTTTCTTAGGGCTAATGCCACAGATGGATTATCACTGCGGAATTCGTGACCAGACACCCATCGCGAATTCCGCAGCAATGTCTGTCCATAGACATGCCATGTAAAACGATTCTCCTCTGCCCATGAGCGGAAATCAACTGCAATGACAGCATGTTCTAATTTGTGCCTAAAATCGCATGGACGGCTTCCATTGCAGTCAATGGAAGCCATCCGTCCCACGATGCTTCCGCTGTGAGCACAGCGTAAATATCACTGGAAATCGCGTCACCGCCCAGCGCCGGTGTGTCATGCGCTGCACTGAGCATGCATGGCGACGCGAGGCCTGAGACACTCCCAGTGAATCCGGAGAGGTGAGTATAGGGTCTCTGGGGGGCGCTGGGTCTGATTGCGCTGCAAGATTTGGCAGTTGGAATCTGACCCAGCCGTGGGCAGGAGGCCTAATTCTTTGAGCTAGAGACACAAATGAGACTATCATCAGACTGTGTTGGAATCAGCTGTTTTGAAACATAGAAACATAACAAAAAATTGATGATAGGAAAAGCCTGCATGGTCCATCCTGTCTGCACCTTCATTATTTCCTTTTTATTCCCCTCTTAGGGCTTAAATAGATGGGCACATGCGCAAATACGCTCATGGCTACAGAGTTTATTTGCGCATGAACAAGTCAAAATAGGTTTTTTACCATTTAAACTTCATACTATTGCATGTGGTGAAAAGAAAACCGAAAGCTAAGGCAAAACCTATATTTTCGTGTATGTATAAAACATATGTGCGTGAAAGATAGGGATAAGTCCTGATATGTTATTTTTATTCTTAGAGTTATTACAATACTGATAATACCAAATTTATATATTTTTAATAGATTTTATTACTTTGGGATAAAAAAAGCATTTTCTATGGAAAACTACTCTAAAGTGATGCAAGGGTTTTTAACACAAAACCGCATTGCAGCTGCAGGGACATCGCACGTTGGTGGGCATGATATTGGGCTGAGTTTCATGGCCTGATATTGCACTTACCATGTGGAATTATCCTTACTGTCACACTCATCACTGACAGTACAGCCTTTTACTGTCATTGATGAACACTGACCCTCACAGGCTCTAAATCTGAGCATTACATTTCCTATACATGTAGCATTATGTTGTACATAGGGGTTAATATCACAAACTATATAAACAGCATTTCTTACTTAATTACCCTAATCCGATATACTGGTAATTATCATATATATGAAAGCATTTAGTGGAATAGCTATGCTACCATATAAGATAGTAAGAACATTTGACAGTTGTTTGCATGACCGTTTTTCTGCTCTTTAGATCCCTTCTAGAGATGAGCGAACGTACTCGTCCGAGCTTGATATTCGTGCGAATATTAGGGTGTTCGGGATGCTCGTTACTCGTAACGAGCACCACGCGGTGTTCGGGTTACTTTCACTTTCCTCTGTGAGACGTTAGCACGCTTTTCTGGCCAATTGAAAGACAGGGAAGGCATTACAACTTCCCCTTGCAACGTTTAAGCCCTATACCACCCCCCTGCTGTGAGTGGCTGGGGAGATAAGGTGTCACCTGAGTATTGAAATCTGCCCCTCCCGCGGCTCGCTACGGATGTATTCTGACATTAGTTCAGGGAAAGTGGTATCGTGTTGGAGCTGCTATAGGGAGAGTGTTAGGTGTATTGTAGGCTTCAAGAACCCCAACGGTCCTTCTAAAGGCCATAAATCATCTCTATATGCGCTCAGTGGGGCCGGCGGCAGCAGCGCCGACCCCATTGAGAACATATAGAAGACAAATCCTTCTTTTCTGCCACAGCTGTAACAGCTGTGGCAGAGAAGAACGATGTTTGCCCATTGAATTCAATGGAACCAGCAATACAGCAGGTTCCACTGAATGCAATGGGCTGCCGGCGATCGCAGGATGAATGGTCGGGAAGGGGTTAAATATATAACCCCTTCCCTGCAATTCATCCAGAAATGTGATACACTAAAAATATATACCGGCGTATAAGGCGACGGGGCGTATAAGACGACCCCCCAACTGTCACCTTATACGCCGGCAATACAGTGGAGCAAAGAATAAAAAGCATTACTCACTTCTTCAGACGATCTGCGCCGCTCCTGTAGACTGTCACTCCTTCCTGGTGTTCTGCGGTGCTCCTGCAGGCTGTCGCTCCCTCCTGGTTCCCGGCAGAGCATTGCTTTCTCTACGAAAGGCTTTAAATCCACGCCTCCAGAAACACACGTGCCTTCAGCCAATCACAGCCAATGACAGTGATGTCATTGAATTGCTGTGATTGGCTGTGTTTCTGGAGGCGGGGATTTCAAGCCTTTCATAGAGAAAGCTTTAGTCCGTGGACCAGGAAGGAGTGACAGTCTGCAGGAGCGGCGCAGATCGTCTGAAGAAGTAAGTAATGCTTTTTATTCTTTGCTCCACTGTATTACCGGCGTATAAGGTGACAGTTGGGGGGTCGTCTTATACGCCCCGTCGCCTTATACGCCGGTATATATTTTTAGTGTATCACATTTCTGGATGAATTGCAGGGAAGGGGTTATATATTTAACCCCTTCCCGACCATTCATCCTGCGATCGCCGGCAGCCCATTGCATTCAGTGGAACCTGCTGTATTGCTGGTTCCATTGAATTCAATGGGCTAACATCGTTCTTCTCTGCTACAGCTGTTACAGCTGTGCCAGAGGAGAACGATCTTTACGCTGACAGTGCGGGGGGGGGGCCCACTCTTGCCGCTATTGTGGCTTAATAGTGGGACCTGTGAACTTGAGATGCAGCCCAACATGTAGCCCCTCGCCTGCCCTATCCGTTGCTGTGTCGTTCCCATCACTTTCTTGAATTGCCCAGATTTTCACACATGAAAACCTTAGCGAGCATCGGCGAAATACAAAAATGCTCCGGTCGCCCATTGACTTCAATGGGGTTCGTTACTCGAAACGAACCCTCGAGCATTGCGAAAATTTCGTGCCGAGTAACGAGCACCCGAGCATTTTGGTGTTCGCTCATCTCTAATCCCTTCCAGTTCTGAACCTCAAGAAAATTTTCAACCACATTTAAAGAGGACCGCTTCTGACATCATTATTATTATCACCATTTTTATTATAAGGTTTTATTCACACAAATGTTTTATTGCAAAAATGTTGCCGCAATAAAACGCTGGCCGAAAATTGTGACCACCTGATGCATTGGATTCCAATGCATCTGTTCAGATGGGCGATTTTCCAGTGCGTAAAAATGCCCAGCTGCAAAACATAGCGCATACAGTGCACATATATGGAATTATCTTCCTGCCGAAATACGCCGGCTGGTCCCATAGACTCCTATGGGAGCCTATGAAAGCTGCCGGAAAAGGGAGGTGGGAGGGAGTTTAGTAGAGTCTCTGCTAAACTCGCTCCCTCTTCTCTCCCCATCTCCCCCCCTTGCTGGCTGCCTTCAAAGTGAGGGAGCAGGAGATTAGCACACTAGCTCCCACTCTGTCTTGCCCCCTCCCATTGCCGTGAGTCGGCAAGGGGCAGAGAGGGGAAGGGAAGGGGAGGAAATTTACCAGAGCTAAACTCTCTCTCCCCGCTCAACGGCATTCCGCGCTGCAGCATATACTCGCCGCATCTGGGCTGCCTGAACGGGCACTTAAACGGGAGATGCAGCCATGACTTGGTCATGGCTGCCTCTAGATCGTGCAATTTTCGTCTGCGCTGCGGCCGTGACACTGCCGGCCAAGAACCACAGCGCCCATGTGAAGGAGCCCTTAAAGGGGTTGTCTCGCGAAAGCAAGTGGGGTTAAGTACTTCCGTATGGCCATATTAATGCACTTTGTAATATACATCGTGCATTAAATATGAGCCATACAGAAGTTATTCACTTACCTGCTCCGTTGCTAGCGTCCCCGTCGCCATGGCTCCATCTAATTTCGGTCTCTTCTTGCTTTTTTAGACGTGCTTGCGCAGATGGGTCTTCTCCCTTCGGCTCGGCTCGAAGCAGCGGCGGTTTGGCTCCGCCCCCTTGTACGCATCATCGCGTAGCTCTGCCCCCGTCACATGTGCCGATTCCAGCCAATCAGGAGGCTGGAATCAGCACATGTGATGGGGGTTGAGCTACGCGATGACGCGTACAAGGGGGCGGAGCCAAAACGCCACTGCTTCCGAGCCGAAGAGAGAAGACCCATCTGCGCAAGCACGTCTAAAAAAGCAAGAAGACACCGAAATTAGACGGCGCCATGGCGACGGGGACGCTAGCAACGGAGCAGGTAAGTGAATAACTTCTGTATGGCTCATATTTAATGCACGATGTATATTACAAAGTGCATTAATATGGCCATACAGAAGTACTCAACCCCACTTGCTTTTGCGAGACAACCCCTTTAATGTGGGAGGGATTTAGTGAATACAGGTAGTCCCCTACTTGCGAACATTCGACTTACGAATTTCGCTAGATACGAACTATCTGTCCTGCACAGTATGATGTAATGCTATGGCATTACATCATGCTATGCAGGCACCGGACAGGCTTCTATCAAGCCTGATAGAAGCCTGTCCGGTCAGATCGCGGGACACTGTGCGGTTGCTAGGCAGCCGGGGGCCTTCTGAAAGGTCCTAGGGCTGTCTATGCAGAGCGCCTATCAAGCCGTGCGCTTGATGGGCACTCTGCATAGGCAGCCCTGGGGCCTTTCAGGAGGTCCCCGGCTGCCTAGCAACCGCACAGCGTTCCGCGATCTCATCGGGGGACGCTGTACGGGCCCCCTGAATGTCGGGTGCAGGCTGTTTCTTACAGCGGGCACCCGGCGGCAGCAGTTCCGACGAGCCGCGCCGCTCGTCAGAACTGTTAACACTTTAAATACCGCTGCCAGACCGGTATTTAAAGTGTTAACAGTTCCGACAAGTGGCGCGGCTCGTCGGAACTGCCGCCGCCAGGTGTCCGCTGTAAGAACGCCTGCACCCGACATTGTATGGAGCGGGATCCACCCGCGATCCCGCTCCATACAACCATTTTGTTCGGACTTGCGAACAAAATGGACTTGCGAACAGGCTCCTGGAACGGAACCTGTTCGCAAGTCGCGGACTAACTGTACTTGTATTCCATATGAGAAATCAATTCTGTAGCACGTTTAATGGAGTTATTTATGCATACAGTTCTAGGAGAAATAACAGGAACAGCGCCATGAAAAGTTCTAAGAAAAGATATTCATTAATGCTATTTAACGGGGCATATAAGAATTTACTAAAACAGACAAGTCAAGAGAGGTGACGGGTCATCCTATGTATGTACTGATAAACCTGATGAGCATAAATCTACAGGGTTCAATGCCCTGGCTCTTTCCAACGTTTGTTTTTAATATTGCGCATTATAATATTTCTAAATGAGGTTGTTCTATCAGGACAACCCCTAATTTGAATGTAGCCACTCTGGTAATCAACTATTTTCTGCAGGTCTGGTTCCTTTAGCCTCTAATAATTGCCAAGGAAGCTTCTTACGGCCACAGATTTTGTCTGCATTAGTGACCCAGTATGCCATTACAATGTTGGGGTGCAATCAATGCAGCGCTTGATAAACCAATCCCTGCCATCGCTTTGTGGAGGCGGGATTTATTAATTGACAATTCTAATTGCCAAAGGTAAAAAATACCCATAGGTGATATCCCCTAAAATATAATCTAAATACTTTATTATTCAAAAATGTAAAGACAACATCAAATAATATTTAAAATAAAGGGGCAAATGGTGGTAGCAAATGAGATGTGACTAGTAGTAATCAGTTAGTATCTTGTGTGTAATTGTGCATATACAGACTAAAACATAGGCCTGGAAGGCCAACTTCCAAAAGCCTACGTAGAGATTAGTAAATCAGCACCACCAAAAACGTATTAAAACGTAATCTATAGCCACCCCTAGGTATGGGTATCTTTTGCCTTTGGCAATTAGAATTGTGTTTGTATGACCCAGAGTATTCCTAGGGAAGTTTCATAATATATTCCAGGATTTATCAATTGGCTGAGCCACAACATTGATTGGCCAATTCATAAATCCCGCCTCCACAATGGGATGGCTGTAATTGGTTCTCGAGCACTGCTGGATGAACCAATCACAGCCATCACATTGTTTCCTCAAGCACTGCATTGATTGGCTGAGCAGCACTTGAAAACCAATCAGAGCCATCGCCTCCTGGACGCAAGATTTATGAATCCTATAACCAGGAAGTGATCATCTATGGACAGCCGAGGACTGCAGGAAGCCTGCAGGAGCTCCATAGAGCAGTGGGTGGAATGTAGACTAAGCCTGCTAGGTAATGTATTGCTTTTTTATGTAACACAGCTAGAGCTTATTTTCTGGGTAGGGTTTATATTTCAAGCCGTTGTTTTCTTGCTCCCAAGGGTAGCCTTACCACTTGCCAATTATAGGCAAGCCAGCAGGCTAAGTTACTGGCCTGTGATAACTATGATCAATACCCTCAATGTTAACTAAAGTGTTGTCAAAGGAGAAAAGCCTCAAGCATGCTGCAAACTTCTGCTTCCAGTGACTGTTTTTATGAACACATTTCTATTCATCTGGCTTTCTGAGAAAAAGACCTGATACGATTTGAGCTCAATTGCCCTACAGACCTTTTAATGAACTTCAAACTGTGACTTAACCTTGTGACTTGAATCCAATTAAATCATTTAACTGATGGTATTTGCTAGTCATTACCATAACTTCAAGGTCATAGTTTTGAACTACCTATAATTTTAAGAACATTCATTCTTGATTTGTAACCCTTTGGCACTAGACTTTTTCTCTGAATATAATGTATTTTATAAAGCAGTGTTAGAATTTTGCTCATACTGTAATGTATGTTTGGCATATGTACCAGAAAATCTTGCTATATTTGGTGCATACACCAAGCATGTCAACACCTAGATTGTCCTTTTGACAGCTATCGCATTTAAATATGTTGGCATAACCTTTTTCTTTAAAGAGAAAGCAGCCTACTGCACTTTCTTATAAAGTCCAGCACCTCAAAGAAGAAGCCCCCTCCGGGAAGAGCTGATTGCATTAAAGTAAATAAAAAGACAAAAAGTTAGACTTTCAGCTGACATCAACGATCGGATACATGAGGGAGGGCTGAAACTACTCACCCCCATCCTTCACAATGTCCCCCAATGATCTGGTCGGGAACAGACCCTTCAGCATCTTCTGCGCATGCACGCCTAAATTAAAATGGCGAAGCATGCGCAGACAACCAGTACGGCACGGGACATTTGAAATCTCCTGCTTTCTGGATACTGAAGGTAGCTGAGAAGCAGGAGATGTCACCGGGGACTGCGGTGAGTGGTTCCCGGATCCGTGATCGCCACTATCCAATGGATAATGGTGATTATGGAAAAGTTGTAAAAAGTAAAATAAAGTTAAAGTTTCACCTCCCCCTTCCAGGACCTCACGTCGCCTTCTACACATGCGGGCCCGACGGAAACGTCGGGTCCGTGCTCAGAAGGGCTCGCACGATGGGAAATTTAAAATCCCTCTGCTCCCAGCTAGCATGTGTAGCCGGGAGCAAAGAGATGTCACTGGGGACCGCTGTATGCGGTTTCTGGTCACATGATCAGTGTTATCCAATGGATAAAAAAAAAATTAAAAGTTAAAGTTTCATCTCCCCTCACAGACCATATCCATGAGGGAGGATAAAATTACGTACCTAAGGCCCCTGGATTTATCCGCGAACCTTACCCTGGCTTCTGCGCACGCGTCGCCAAAGTGGTGGACGCATGCGCAAAAGCCACAGATTGCCGGGGTAATTTAAAATCTCCCTGCTCCTGGCTACTAAACATAGCCGAGAGCCTGGAGGGGTTAAAATACCCCTGACCCCCCTCAGTGAATGTATTAAGAGGTGTAGTTTTTAAAATGGCGTCAATTGTGGGTGTAGCTATCACTCTGACACTTATGAGTCTTTGCAATCTTGGCTTAAGGAAAGAAAATAAAGTGTTCCTCAAAATGCTAGTAAGTAATGTTAAATTTGTACGTCTCCTAAATGGTTAAAAAAAAATTTTTTAATGTGCGCTAGAATAAAGTAAACAGATGGAAATATATATCCTAGCAAACATTTGTACAGTATGTTTGCACATATTTGAGATATTACAGTTGAAAATGTGAAAAAATAACATTTTCCCAAAATGTTCCCAATTCTGGCACTTTTAATAAATATTCACAAATTCTATCAGTCTATTTTTACCACCCAAATGAAGTACAATATGTGGGAAAAATAATGTCAGAATCACTTGGATATGCAAAACCTTTATGGAGTTATTCTATGCTTAGGTGACACATGTCAGATTTTTAAAATTTGGCTCCATCACTAGGGCGCAAACAGGCTTCGTCACTAACGGGTTAAAACCCACATCAAAACTCACACCACAGTCAAAAGTAGGACAGCGCTTTTGAAATAGAAGAGCCAGTAAAGTATAGCAAAATAAAAGAGAAGGAACTCACCTAGTGTGGACGACTTAACTTGAAAGGCAGGCCATTACACCTATGGTAAGTACAGATTTTGACCAGGAATCAGCTGTGTATCTGCAAACTGACTTTAGTACCTACATTGATTCCCCTCAACATGGTTGCAAAAGTGAAATCACTTGACCAGTGGCTCATCGCTCACCAGAAGCTGTCAGGTGGCCCGTGCTGGGGTCTGCCTACAGTGCCAGGTTTTCCAAGGTGAGGGGGAGCTATATATCTCCCAAAGTTAGCTGCGGACACGCAGCTCATTCCTGGTCAAAATCTGCACCTACGTTGCTGACTTCTCTAGTTATAAATAATCAAAATAGAAACAAAATAATGACCTGACTTTAATAGACATATTGTTGTATCCAAAGGTGTAAAGAGACTGATTAGACTTGGGCAGAAAGTCCTATCATGGGCCATGAGTCATGAACCTTCTCTCTCAGAAGTATAACTACTACTGTAGAAGCCATTGTGTTTGCTAATGGGCAAATGGTCTGTGGAAGGGCAGGACATCTTGGCAAGTGGAGAAAAGTTGGGTTCCACTATCTGTTGTCCAAAGGGAAGGGCAGCTAGATTATTTACCTCTGGACTGTATCTACTGGGAAACGTAGATATGTTTCCTTGTGTTTGAGGAGGGAATAGGTAACTTACCTGGTAAGAAGTCGGAAGACAGGAGTATTGATAGGTTGCAAGGTGTTTTGCGAAGTGTTGCAATATGTAAATTATATCATAAGTAGAGATGAGCGAACACCAAAATGTTCGGGTGTTCGTTATTCGGAACGAACTTCCCGTGATGCTCGAGGGTTCGTTTCGAACAACGAACCCCATTGAAGTCAATGGGCGACCAGAACATTTTTGTATTTCGCCGATGCTCGCTAAGGTTTTCATGTGTGAAAATCTGGGCAATTCAGGAAAGTGATGGGAATGACACAGTGACGGATAGGGCAGGCGAGGGG
Source organism: Eleutherodactylus coqui (assembly GCF_035609145.1). Classification (NCBI taxonomy): domain Eukaryota; kingdom Metazoa; phylum Chordata; class Amphibia; order Anura; family Eleutherodactylidae; genus Eleutherodactylus; species Eleutherodactylus coqui. The sequence continues at coordinate 94,945,088 of NC_089840.1, forward strand.
CTACGTGTTGGGCTGCATCTCAAGTTCACAGGTCCCACTATTAAGCCACAATACCGGCAAGAGTGGGCCCCCCCCCCCTCCCAACAACTTTTCCTTCTGAAAAGCCCTCATTAGCATGGCATACCTTTGCTAAGCACCACACTACCTCCAACAAAGCACAATCACTGCCTGCATGACACTCCACTGACACTTCTCCTGGGTTACATGCTGCCCAACCGCCCCCCCTCCCCCCCCACAGCGCACACCAAAGTGTCCCTGGGCAGCCTTCAGCTGCCCTCATGCCACACCACGCTCATGTCTATTTAGAATTGTGTCTGCCATGACGAGGGACCGCAGGCACACACTGCAGAGGTTGGCACGGCTAGGCAGCGACCCTCTTTAAAAGTGGCGGAGCGATAGCCCACAATGCTGTACAGAAGCAATGAGAAATAGAATCCTGTGCCACCGCCATCAGGAGCTGCACACGTGGGCATAGCAATGGGGAACCTATGTGCCACACACTATTCATTCTGTCAAGGTGTCTGCATGCCCCAGTCAGACCGGGCTTTTTAATTCATAGACACAGGCAGGTACAACTCCCTATTGTGAAGTCCCTGTCGACCCACAGCATGGGTGGCTCCCTGGAACCCACCGGCGGTACACAGAAATATCCCATTGCATTGCCCAACACAGCTAAGGTAGTAATGTCGTGCTTAATGCAGGTGGGCTTCGGCCCACACTGCATGCCCCAGTCTGACTGGGGTTCTTTATAAGTGTACAGATGTAGTAAAAACTCCGTGTGCACCTACAGCATGGGTGGGTGCCAGGAAGCCACCGGCGGTACATAGAAATATCCCATTGCATTGCCCAACACAGCTGAGGTAGTAATGTCGTGCGTAATACAGGTGGGCTTCGGCCCACACTGCATGCCCCAGTCAGACGGGTTCTTTAGAAGTGTACAGATGTATTAAAAACTCAGTGTGCACCTACAGCATGGGTGGCTCCCTGGAACCCACCGGCGGTACACAAAAATATCCCATTGCATTGCCCAACACAGCTGAGGTAGTAATGTCGTGCTTAATGCAGGTGGGCTTCGGCCCACACTGCATGCCCCAGTCAGACTGGGGTTCTTTACAAGTGGACACATGTAGGTTAAACTCCCTGTGGACCCACTGCCTGGGTGGGTGCCAGGAAGCCACCGGCGGTACATAGAAATATCCCATTGCATTGCCCAACACAGCTGAGGTAGTAATGTCGTGCGTAATACAGGTGGGCTTCGGCCCACACTGCATGCCCCAGTCAGACGGGTTCTTTAGAAGTGTACAGATGTATTAAAAACTCAGTGTGCACCTACAGCATGGGTGGCTCCCTGGAACCCACCGGCGGTACATAAAAATATCCCATTGCATTGCCCAACACAGCTGAGGTAACGTCAGCTGTAATGCAGGTGGCCTAAAAATTAATTTGATTACACTGTAGGCGAGGGCCCACAAAAATTGCTGTATCAACAGTACTAATGTACATCCCAAAAATTGGCCATGGCCAGCCAAGAGGGCAGGTGAAACCCATTAATCGCTTTGGTTAATGTGGCTTAAGTGGTAACTAGGCCTGGAGGCAGCCCAGTGAAACGAAAAATTGGTTCAAGTTAAAGTTCCAATGCTTTTAAGCGCATTGAAACTTATAAAAATTGTTCTGAAAAATTATTTGAGTGAGCCTTGTGGCCCTAAGAAAAATTGCCCGTTCAGCGTGATTACGTGAGGTTTCAGGAGGAGGAGCAGGAGGAGGAGGAGGAATATTAGACACAGATTGATGAAGCAGAAATGTCCCCGTTTTGGATGGTGAGAGAGAACGTAGCTTCCATCCGCGGGTGCAGCCTACGTATTGCTTACGTATCGCTGCTGTCCGCTGGTGGAGAACAGAAGTCTGGGGAAATCCAGCCTTTGTTCATCTTGATGAGTGTTAGCCTGTCGGCACTGTCGGTTGACAAGCGGCTACGCTTATCTGTGATGATTCCCCCAGCCGCACTAAACACCCTCTCCGACAACACGCTAGCCGCAGGACAAGCAAGCACCTCCAGGGCATACAGCGCTAGTTCAGGCCACATGTCCAGCTTCGACACCCAGTAGTTGTAGGGGGCAGAGGCGTCACCAAGGATGGTCGTGCGATCCGCTACGTACTCCCTCACCATCCTTTTACAGTGCTCCCGCCGACTCAGCTGTGACTGGGGAGCGGTGACACAGTCTTGGTGGGGAGCCATAAAGCTGGCCAGGCCCTTAAAGACTGTTGCACTGCCTGGGATGTACATGCTGCTCGATCTACGCACATCCCCTGCTACCTTGCCCTCGGTACTGCGCCTTCTGCCACTAGCGCTGTCGGCTGGGAATTTTACCATCAGCTTGTCCGCAAGGGTCCTGTGGCATAGCAACACTCTCGAACCCCTTTCCTCTTCGGGAATCAGAGTGGGCAGGTTCTCCTTATACCGTGGATCGAGCAGTGTGTACACCCAGTAATCCGTAGTGGCCAGAATGCGTGCAACGCGAGGGTCACGAGAAAGGCATCCTAACATGAAGTCAGCCATGTGTGCCAGGGTACCAGTACGCAACACATGGCTGTCTTCACTAGGAAGATCACTTTCAGGATCCTCCTCCTCCTCCTCCTCCTCCTCCTCCTCCTCCTCAGGCCATACACGCTGAAAGGATGACAGGCAATCAACCGGTGTACCGTCAGCAGCGGCCCAAGCTGTCTCTTCCCCCTCCTCCTCATCCTCCTCATGCTCCTCCTCCTCCTCCTCCTGTACGCGCTGAGAAATAGACAGGAGGGTGCCCTGACTATCCAGCGGCATACTGTCTTCCCCCGCCCCCGTTTCCGAGCGCAAAGCAGCTGCCTTTATGGTTTGCAGGGAATTTCTCAAGATGCATAGCAGAGGAATGGTGACGCTAATGATTGTAGCATCGCCGCTCACCACCTGGGTAGACTCCTCAAAATTACCAAGGACATGGCAGATGTCTGCCAACCAGGCCCACTCTTCTGAAAGGAATTGAGGAGGCTGACTCCCACTGCGCCGCCCATGTTGGAGTTGGTATTCGACTATAGCTCTACGTTGTTCATAGAGCCTGGCCAACATGTGGAGCGTAGAGTTCCACCGTGTGGGCACGTCGCACAGCAGTCGGTGCACTGGCAGCTTAAAGTGATGTTGCAGGGTGCGCAGGGTGGCAGCGTCCGTGTGGGACTTGCGGAAATGTGCGCAGAGCCGGCGCGCCTTTACGAGCAGGTCTGACAAGCGTGGGTAGCTTTTCAGAAACCGCTGAACCACCAAATTAAAGACGTGGGCCAGGCATGGCACGTGCGTGAGGCTGCCAAGCTGCAGAGCCGCCACCAGGTTACGCCCGTTGTCACACACGACCATGCCCGGTTGGAGGCTCAGCGGCGCAAGCCAGCGGTCGGTCTGCTCTGTCAGACCCTGCAGCAGTTCGTGGGCCGTGTGCCTCTTATCGCCTAAGCTGAGTAGTTTCAGCACGGCCTGCTGACGCTTGCCCACCGCTGTGCTGCCACACCGCGCGACACCGACTGCTGGCGACATGCTGCTGCTAACACATCTTGATTGCGAGACAGAGGAGGAGGAGGAGGAGGAGGGTGCTTTAGTGGAGGAAGCATACACCTCCGCAGATACCAGCACCGAGCTGGGGCCCGCAATTCTGGGGGTGGGTAGGACGTGAGCGGTCCCAGGCTCTGACTCTGTCCCAGCCTCCACTAAATTCACCCAATGTGCCGTCAGGGAGATGTAGTGGCCCTGCCCGCCTGTGCTTGTCCACGTGTCCGTAGTTAAGTGGACCGTGGCAGTAACCGCGTTGGTGAGGGCGCGCACAATGTTGCGGGAGACGTGGTCGTGCAGGGCTGGGACGGCACATCGGGAAAAGTAGTGGCGACTGGGAACTGAGTAGCGCGGGGCCGCCGCCTCCATGATACTTTTGAAGGACTCAGTTTCCACAACCCTATACGGCAGCATCTCAAGGCTGATGAATTTTGCGATGCGGACGGTTAACGTTTGAGCGTGCGGGTGCGTGGCGGCGTACTTGCGCTTGCGCTCGAACACTTGCGCAAGCGACGGCTGAACGGTGCGCTGAACTACACTGCTGGATGGGGCCGAGGACAGCGGAGATGAGGGTGTGGGTGCAGGCCATGAGGCGGTAGTGCCTGTGTCCTGAGAGGGGGGTTGCATCTCAGTGGCAGGTTGGGGCACAGGGGGAGAGGCAGGGGTGCAAACCGGAGGCGGTGAACGGCCTTCGTCCCACCTTGTGGGGTGCTTGGCCATCATATGTCTGCGCATGGTGGTGGTGGTGAGGCTGTTGGTGTTGGCTCCCCGGCTGAGCTTTGCGCAACAAAGGTTGCACACCACTGTTCGTCGGTCGTCAGGCGTCTCTGTGAAAAACTGCCAGACCTTAGAGCACCTCGGCCTCTGCAGGGTGGCATGGCGCGAGGGGGCGCTTTGGGAAACACTTGGTGGATTATTCGGTCTGGCCCTGCCTCTACCCCTGGCCCTGGCCACCGCACTGCCTCTTGCAACCTGCCCTGCTGATGCCCTTGACTCCCCCTCTGAAGACCTGTCCTCCTGAGTAAGCGTTGCACACCAGGTGGGGTCAGTCACCTCATCGTCCTGCTGCTCTTCCTCCGAATCCTCTGTGCGCTGCTCCCTTGGACTTACTGCCCTTACTACTACCTCACTGCAAGACAACTGTGTCTGATCGTCATCGTCCTCCTCACCCACAGAAAGTTGTTGAGACAGTTGGCGGAAGTCCCCAGCCTCTTCCCTCGGACCCCGGGAACTTTCGAATGGTTGGGCATCAGTGACGATAAACTCCTCTGGTGGGAGAGGAACCGCTGCTGCCCAATCTAAGCAGGGGCCCGAGAACAGTTCCTGGGAGTGTTCCCGCTCCTGAGCAGGTGTCATTGTAGTGGAGTGAGGAGGCTGGGAGGAAGGAGGAGCAGCAGACAGAGGATTCGGATTTGCAGCAGTGGACGGCGCAGAACTGCGTGTTGACGATAGGTTGCTCGAAGCACTTTCTGCCATCCAGGACAGGACCTGCTCACACTGCTCATTTTCTAATAACCGTCTCCCGCGTGGACCCATTAATTGGGCGATGAATGTGGGGACGCCAGAAACGTGCCTCTCTCCTAATCGCGCAGCAGTCGGCTGCGACACACCGGGATCAGGAGCTCGGCCTGTGCCCACACCCTGACTTGGCCCTCCGCGTCCTCGGCCGCGTCCACGTCCTCTAGGCCTACCCCTACCCCTCAGCATGCTGTATTACCAGTGATTTGATTTCACAGGCAGGAAATAAATTGGCGCAAGACTGCAGGCCAAATATAATTTTTTCCCTTTTTGGAAAACGAAAGGCCCCACTGCCTCTAGTGAATGAATAATCTAAGTTTAATAACTGTGCTGTGTCCCTGCTAATGTGTCACAGAACGTGAGGGTAGCAGAGTTATTATAACTCTGGCAGAGCAGGTATTTTTTTTCCCAATTAAGGAAAGCAAATGGCGAAGCCAGCAGTAAAGCGTAGCTGGGTGCGTATGATTTAGCAATGTTTTTCACGCAGCTCACACGTGTCCACCGCCCGTAAGGACGGACAGAGGCTGGACAAATAGATTTGTTTCCACTTGTTTTTCCACCAAAAGGCAGCACTGCGTATATTCAATGAACATGAGAAGTTTAATAACTGTGCTGTGTCCCTGCTAATGTGTCACAGAACGTGAGGGTAGCAGAGTTATTATAACTCTGGCAGAGCAGGTATTTTTTTTCCCAATTAAGGAAAGCAAATGGCGAAGCCAGCAGTAAAGCGTAGCTGGGTGCGTATGATTTAGCAATGTTTTTCACGCAGCTCACACGTGTCCACCGCCCGTAAGGACGGACAGAGGCTGGACAAATAGATTTGTTTCCACTTGTTTTTCCACCAAAAGGCAGCACTGCGTATATTCAATGAACATGAGAAGTTTAATAACTGTGCTGTGTCCCTGCTAATGTGTCACAGAACGTGAGGGTAGCAGAGTTATTATAACTCTGGCAGAGCAGGTATTTTTTTTCCCAATTAAGGAAAGCAAATGGCGAAGCCAGCAGTAAAGCGTAGCTGGGTGCGTATGATTTAGCAATGTTTTTCACGCAGCTCACACGTGTCCACCGCCCGTAAGGACGGACAGAGGCTGGACAAATAGATTTGTTTTCACTTGTTTTTCCACCAAAAGGCAGCACTGCGTATATTCAATGAACATGAGAAGTTTAATAACTGTGCTGTGTCCCTGCTAATGTGTCACAGAACGTGAGGGTAGCAGAGTTATTATAACTCTGGCAGAGCAGGTATTTTTTTTCCCAATTAAGGAAAGCAAATGGCGAAGCCAGCAGTAAAGCGTAGCTGGGTGCGTATGATTTAGCAATGTTTTTCACGCAGCTCACACATGTCCACCGCCCGTAAGGACGGACAGAGGTTGGACAAATAGATTTGTTTTCACTTGTTTTTCCACCAAAAGGCAGCACTGCGTATATTCTATGAATAATAACTGTGTTGTGGCCCTGCCTATACAATTCTTTCCCTGCAGTATCAATGGAGGGTGGAATGCTCTGCAGAGGCGATTTTGAGAAGCCCAAAAAAAATGCAGCACAGCTAACAGCAGCCTGGACAGTACTGCACACGGATAAATATGGCCCTAGAAAGGACCGTTGAGGTTCTTGAAGGCTACACTCACTCCTAACACTCTCCCTGCCTATGCAGCACTTCTGTCCCTAATGCCAGGTGCAACGCTCTGCAGAGCCGATTTTGAGAAAAAAAAAATGCCACTGCTAACAGCAGCCAACACACAGCTATCAGTGGCCCTAATAAGGACCTTTTGGGGGTCTTGAAGCCTACACTAACTACCAATTCTTTCCCTACAGCAGCTCCGGTACAAACAGCACTGTCCCTCATCTAACTCACATGGCATCTGAGGCGAGCCGCGGGAGGGGCCGACTTTTATATTAGGCGGACACCTGATCTCCCCAGCCACTCACTGCAGGGGGGTGGTATAGGGCTTAAACGTTGCAGGGGGAAGTTGTAATGCCTTCCCTGTCTTTCAATTGGCCAGAAAAGCGCGCTAACGTCTCAGGGAAGGAAGTGAAAGTAACCAGAACACCGCATGGTGTTCGTTACGAATAACGAACATCCCGAACACCCTAATATTCGCACGAATATCAAGCTCGGACGAACGCGTTCGCTCATCTCTAATCATAAGCAATGAAGGGATAAGTGACAGTTTTTCTGTGGTGGAAATCTGTAAGCTTCATTAGTGTCTGTGGGGGAAGGTTAGGAGGAGTGTGTTTTTAAGCAAACTCCCCAAGTGTCAAAGATGGCTAGAGATAATTATATATCTGCATTGATGGAATAATGTCATTCATAAATAGCCAATCAGCTGATCAGACCAGGAGGCCCATTGACAGCCTTGTAGAAGCTGACAAACGATAAGAATAGACCATGGAACAACAGATTGGTTTAAGATTGGTAAAAGAGTATGGCAGGGTTGTATACTCTCACCTTACCTATTAAACTTGTATGCAGAACACAACATGAGACGAGCGAGGCTTGATGAATCCAGGGCTGGAGTTAAAATTGCTGGAAGAATCATTAACAATCTTAGATATGCAGATGATACAACTTTGATGGCTGAAAGCGAGGAGGAGCAGAGGAGCCTTATTACCAAGGTGAAAGAAGAAAGTGCAAAAGCAGGGTTGCAGTTAAGCATGAAAAAACCCAAGATTATGGCAAGCAGATTAACTGACAACTGGCAAGTAGACGGAGAAAACATGGAGGCAGTGACAAACGTCATATTTTTAGGAGCAAAGATTACTGCAGATGCAGACTGCAGCCAGGAAATCAGAAGACGTTTACTTTTTGGGAGGAGAGCAATGACCAATCTCAATAAAATAGTTAAGAGCAGAGACACCACATTGACAACGAAGGTCCGCATAGTTAAACCAATGGTATTTCCCATAGTAACCTATCGATGTGAGAGCTGGACCATAAGGAAGGCTGAGCGAAGGAAAATAGATGCTTTTGAACTGTGGTGTTGGAGGAAAATTCTGAGAGTGCCTTGGACCGCAAGATCAAACCACTCCATACTCCAGGAAATTAAGCCAGACTGCTCACTGGATGGAATTATATTAAAGGCAAAAATGAAGTACTTTGGCCACATAATGTGAAGACAGGATACCTTGGAGAAGATGCTGATGTTGGGGAAAATGGAAGGCAAAAAGAAGAGGGGCCGACCAAGGGCAAGATGGATGGATGATATCCTCCAGGTGATGGACTGGAACTCGGTGGAGTTAGGGGTGGCAACAGCTGATAGAAAGCTCTTGCATGGGCTGGTTCACGAGGTCACTGATTGAATAAACAACAACAAACATGAGAATGCAAGCATCAATGTATACTATACAAGGAGAATATTTAATCACATTTAAAAGGGATATAACAATTTCCAAAAATGTATTTCTATGACTCAAAATGTAAATCGAACCTGCTAATATTCTGCTCAACTTGGGTTGTGTTAAGGGAATGCAGAAGAGAGCTAAGCAGAGCCACAGTTAGGTTTCCTTTACCTGTGGCAAAGACTTAGAGAAGAACTTATTAAGACTGGCATTTCATACATCAGTGTTAGGGTTCACAGAAAGGTGTGTTGTATCATAAATTACATAACTTTTATTAATTAGAATATAAAAAGAAAACCTACTTGTACCCTAAACTGTCCCAAACACTAGTCTATAGATGGAAAAGCAGCGTAACCATCCGAAAAAGGGCAACCCCACATGGGAACCTAACCCTACCTCACCCTACCTTTCCCAAGTTTAGTTATGAAACCACGGAAATAAATACCTTTCTTTTTGTCCAATATCCATTATTTGGATCAGATCTAGTTTTTCCTGACCCCTCCTTGTTTTTTTAATTAAGGGAAAGATAGGGTGAGGTATGATTAAGTTCCTGTGTGGAGTTGCCCTTTTCAGGATGGTTACTCTGCTTTTAGACTAGTGTTTGGAAAGGTTTTCCAATGCATCTCACAACTAACAAAACTCCGACGAGAAACTTGCCCGTGTAAATAGAGAATGAAAGAGATTTTTAAAATTACCTCTATATGGCTTATACTGTAAATAATGCAGAGCTTCTGCATCAAAATCAGCTGTGGAAATACTGCAGCATTTATGGTATGTGTGAGGTAGTTTCACAAATAATGTTTTTAGGAAAAACTCACATTTTTGCAGCATTTTCCAAGCAATTTTTTTACTGTTTTTTTTTCATTTTGGCATAAAACTGCCATAGCATGATATTAGCTGTAGGTTAATACAGAGCGATGAAATGCATTGCACCATTTTTTCACTTTCTTTGTTTTTTGGGCTTGATTAATTGTTTTTTTTTTTTGTCAAATGCAGTACGCTCTAAGTTTGTTTTCCCATAAACTTTTCAATAGGATAAAATCACTGAAAGAAGCCACATGTGCACAAAAAACATCCAAAAAAACTCTTCGAAAGAAATAAATGAAATTCATACCATTTCTTATATGCAAGAAAATCTGCAGAAATTCTCTAGCATTTACAAAACAAGCCTTGAGAAGAAGATTTCAAAAATCATCATATGGTGCAGAACTTTCTGCAACAAATCTGCAGCATTTTTAAAAAACACTTAGAATTCCTAATCCACAGCATGTCTATTTATGCTGCTGATTTCAACCCCTGGGTTAAATACAAATGTTAAATCACGCAGCAGATCCACAACATGAGTAGCAGCCAAATCCAAACCATTCAAGTTTGTTGAAGCCTTTAAGGTGGTCTCAAATACCGCGTATCTGTTGGCAGTTTCGTCAGTGGAAAACCCAAAACGATGGAACCCCCCCCCCCCCCCCCCACAAATGACTCCATTTTGAAAACTAGACCCCTTAACAAATTTATTTATGGGTGTACTGCATATTTTGACCCCACAGTTTTTGAATGAATCTAAGCAGAGTAGAGGGAAAAAATTACGATTTCCGTTTTTTCGGCAATTGTGTCATTTTAAAAACAGGTTGTTTTGTACAGCACACACGACTGAAGACTTGTACCCAGAAATAGATACCCCCGTTTGTCCAGTTTTCATGAACATACTCATTGTGGCCCTAATCTTATGTCTCTTTGCACAACAAGGCCCGAAATGAAAGGAGCAGCCAGTGGCTTTCAGAACAGAAGTTTTGCTTGAAGGTGTTCCAGGCCAAACGACATATTTGTAAAGCCCTTGAGCTGCCAGAACAATGAGCAACCCCACAAATGACCCCATTTTGAACATGTTTTGTACAGCACACATGTGAATTAAGACTTGTACCCCAAAATGGATACCCCTGTTTGTCCTGTGTTCTGATTCATAACCATTGTAATCCTGATCTGCATACAGGACACATGGCTAGGCCTATAATGGAAGGAACACCCTTTGGCTTTTAGGGCACAACTGAATAAATTCCAGGCCCCATTACACACTTGTAGAGCCATCAAGCTGCCAACCACAAATTACCCCATTTTTAAGTATAGATTACCTTAGCCCATTTATCTGGGTGTGTACTGAGTATTCTAACCCGAGTTTTTTTCAAAAAATATTATAAAGCAGGGGAATAATAAATAAAATATCACTTTCATGACAGTTTTATTTGCTTCAAGTAGGGGAAAACTGTGGAGACACATCCATTGGCTTTTAGGGCACAACTGAATAATTTCCAGGCCACAACTGCACATTTGTGCAGAAAAAATTGACTTCTTAAAAATAATACTCCCCTCCCTTTTCTGTCATTTCCTAAACCTTAAATAAAAGTAATGATGTAAAACTGTGTGGTATGCCTCAAAACAGGGGTAATTACAGAGGTCTGGTTGGGATGGGCACATGGGGCAATAAAACCAGGTATCCTTCCTTCTCCCATGCTTACTGCAAACGCAACACTTTTTTGGGGGAGGAGTATTTCTTGACCTTTGGAGAAATGGGATAATGACAATCACTGACCTGGGACTGCTCACCAGTGCTCCGGTCATTGCTCCAGGCTCTTGGCTACTTGGTAGCCAGGAGATTTTCAAATTTCCCAGTCCCTCCCTGGCTTCTGCATATGTGTCTGCTATTTTGCTGATGGGCGTATACGCAGAAGCCATGGAAGGTCTGTAAAGGATGATCGCCAGGGGGGAAAATCCAGAGGCCTTCGGAAAGAAGTTTCATCTCCCCTTACCGGTGAGAGTAGATGAAACTTACATTTTTTAAACTTTTTTAAAACCTTTTTAAAACTTTTATGTGACCGAGGACAGCTCACTGTGGCCCCCGGTGACAGCTCCAGGTTCTCGGCTAACTTTTGTACCCGGGAGCAAGGAGATTTTACATTTCACATCTCTCCCTGGCTTCTGTGCATGTGCACCGTCATTTTGCCTACATGTGCGCAGAAGTTGTTGAAGGTCCGTACAGGAAAATTCTGTCATGGGACATCCCCGCAGGCCTTAGACACGTAGTTTTATCTCCCCTCACGGATAGGAGGGGAGATAAAACTTTAAGTTTTGAAACTTTTTTTTTAACTTTCACGTGATCGCCATTATCCGTTAAATAACGGCGATCACACAACCAGCTGTCGGCTTCCTCAGGTAGGCATTAGCAGGGAGCTATCACACTCCCCAACCCCACAGCTTTATTCTGAAGCCAACGTGTTTTGACAGTCCCGTAGAAAAAAAGCTAGGACACCAAGGTTGGGAAAACACAAATGGGTGGACACTAGAGATGAGCGAACGCGTTCGTCCGAGCTTGATATTCGTGCGAATATTAGGGTGTTCGGGATGTTCGTTATTCGTAACGAACACCATGCGGTGTTCTGGTAAATTAAACTTTCTTCCCTGAGACGTTAGCGCTTTTTTTTGGCCAATATAAAGACAGGGAAGGCATTACAACTTCCCCCTGCAACGTTTAAGCCCTATACCACCCCCCTGCTGTGAGTGGCTGGGGAGATAAGGTGTCACCCGAGTATTGAAATCTGCCCCTCCCGCTGCTCGCTATGGATGCATTCTATATGCGCTCAATGGGGCCAGCGGCAGCAGCGCTGACCCCATTGAGAACATATAGAAGACAAATCCTTCTTCTCTGGCACAGCTGTAACAGCTGTAGCAGAGAAGAACGATGTTTGCCCATTGAATTCAATGGAGCGGCAATACAGCATGTTCCACTGAATGCAATGGGCTGCCGGCGATCGCAGGATGAATGGTCGGAAAGGGGTTAAATATATAACCCCTTTCCTGCAATTCATCCAGAAATGTGTTACACTAAAAATATATACCGGCGTATAAGGCGACCGGGCGTATAAGACGACCCCCCAACTGTCACCTTATACGCCGGCAATACAGTGGAGCAAAGAATAAAAAGCATTACTTACGTTTTTAGATGATCTGCGGCGCTCCTGCAGGCTGTCACTCCCTCCTGGTCCACGGCAGAGTATTGCTTTCTCCACGAAAGACTTTAAATCCCTGCCTCCAGAAGCACACGTGCCTTCAGCCAATCACAGCCAATGACAATGATGTCATTGAATGGCTGTGATTGGCTGTGTTTCTGGAGGCGGGGATTTCAAGGCTTGAAATCCCCGCCTCCAGAAACACAGCCTATCACAGCCATTCAATAACATCATTGTCATTGGCTGTGATTGGCTGAAGGCACGTGTCTTCCTGGAGGCAGGGATTTAAAGCCTTTCATAGAGAAAGCTTGTCTGCCGTGGATTAGGAGGGAGTGACAGCCTGCAGGAGCGCCGCAGATCATCTAAAAACGTAAGTAATGCTTTTTATTCTTTGCTCCACTGTATTGCCGGCGTATAAGGTGACAGTTGGGGGGTCGTCTTATACGCCCGGTCGCCTTATACGCCGGTATATATTTTTAGTGTAACACATTTCTGGATGAATTGCAGGAAAGGGGTTATATATTTAACCCCTTTCCGACCATTCATCCTGCGATCGCCGGCAGCCCATTGCATTCAGTGGAACATGCTGTATTGCCGCTCCATTGAATTCAATGGGCAAACATCGTTCTTCTCTGCTACAGCTGTTACAGCTGTGCCAGAGGTGGACGATCTTTATGCTGACAGTGGGGGGGGGGGGGGGGCACTCTTGCCGCTATTGTGGCTTAATAGTGGGACCTGTGAACTTGAGATGCAGCCCACCATGTAGCCCCTCGCCTGCCCTATCCGTCACTGTGTAATTCCCATCACTTTCCTGAATTGCCCAGATTTTCACACATGAAAACCTTAGCGAGCATCGGCGAAATACAAAAATGTTCTGGTCGCCCATTGACTTCAATGGGGTTCGTTGTTCGAAACGAACCCTCGAGCATCACGGGAAGTTCGTTCCGAATAACGAACACCCGAACATTTTGGTGTTCGCTCATCTCTAGTGGACACTAAGTGGTTAAGGGCTTAAACACATGGGTGTGTTTTTATCCTGTTATGTGTCTGTGATGATCACAGGACAAAAGGAAAACATTGATTTCAATGCCCTACGTGCGGAAAAGATATGGCAGGAGCTATCTTCCCGCTGTTCTTTTCAAACTCCTGCACTATGGTGCAGCGTTTGGACAGCCCGAGAAGAAAAACAAACCTGTTCATGTGCAACTACGCTCTGTACCGGCGAGCGTAGTGTGCAAAAGCCTGTGTGTTTTTGCCCTTAAAGCACTTTAGGAGAGATAGGAGGAAAAGCAAGTGCATAAAGTCCCATGAGTTCACCCAACACCCATACAGAATGGAGTAAAGCATTTAAAAACAATTCAAATAAATTGTATATTTTCAGTGTTATATCATTACAAGATGATGTAGTCCTATATGCTTATTCATCTAGTATAATGATCATAATTTGATATTAGATATTTACCTATATTTCACACAACAAACCAGTGCAAGTAACATGGAAATCACGATCTGAAACCAAGCCTTTAATTAGAGCTCCTTTTAATACCATGTTATTTTACAAAAGTAAATAAATCTGGGATAGCATTATGAAGAATACACACAGCTGCGTAATTGACTGTTTCTAACTAGTCATTTATTGTGTTGGTAAAACTGTTATGAAAATGCAAAGCAAACTAATAAACATAGTGCAAAAGATGGAAATACAGTATTATCCGATTTTTTAAGAATTCCTACTACGGTAGATGCGGCTAATTTCTTAATTCCAGTAGGGAGCTAAAAAAAGGTGTGTGTATAATAATATTTGCTATGCAGACTATTGAGGGGGACATGTGTGTGTCCTTGGAACTATACACATACATGCACCTCCTTTTAACCACTTTCTATCAAGCAGCATAGCAAAATTCGCTGGGCCTTAGTCCAGATTCACACAAGTATAAGCGTATGTGCATGTGCTTTTAGAGAATGAAATTTGCATATTTTTTAGTGTACTTTTTGGGCAAGCAAAAAAATGCACACTGATGCTCCCAGCCATTGAAATGGCTACATTTTTTAATGACTGCCAAATGTGTTATTTTCCTACCCAAATGGGCCGGAAAATAAAGCATGCTGTGTTTTTTGTTTTTTTTGTGCGATGCAATTGTGTACACAAAATATGCGCTTGTAAACGCACCCATTGATATCAAGTACTTCAATTCTCTGCATATTTTGTGCACAAAGATTTCATGCGCAAATACACCTGTGTGAATCCGGCCTTAGTGAAAGTCTGTAGCATCTAGAACTTTGAGGTCTCTTTATGTAGCAAAGGAGAGTTTGAGCTCCATCCTACACCAAAGCCTATGTGTGATTCTTATCTGCACCCTCTATAGATACATGGCTGCTACATATTTCTGTTGACTTCATTACTCAACGTAATTTCTAAGTTCTTTCTTCAATTAAGTCTTACAACATGTCAGTTAGATGTATAAGAAAATGGGATCAGTAGATGTATGGAAGCCACAGATTATTGCTTCAAGAGTTCCCTTGGCCTCTGTATTCTGCATAGAGTTCACTGAACATGCCTAGGTTGGTTGGGCTTGTGACCCCAACACAGCATTAATTATTGCTTCCACTGAAAGAATGTGGACTGTTGTATAAGGATACTTACTCAATATCAGAATGGGGTCTAACTCCAGAGTTCCTAATCAGCTCAATAAAAGGGCTGCTGTACTCTGGTGCCTGGTTTTGGAGCTCAGTCTCATTCACTTGAATGGGATTGTGCCTGCAATACCATGCATGGCCGCTGCACAGTGTACAGAGCTGTGTGATTCTGGCACATGTCAGCTCTATGCATGAACAAAAGAATCCCGGTGAATAGCTAATTGGCGGCAGATCCCCTCCACCACAACAACCACCAATCAGCTCTTAATAGCCTATTCGGATGATGGGTCATACATCATTTAGAGCTGTACAATGCCTTTTAAAATAAGATATCTTGCATGCACACTTGCATCACTCATGCATATAGTTGGGAAAATGAAAGAGTTTTTTCCGATACTGTGATATTGGTGGTATATTCTTGGAATATCCAAACACAAAAAATTCCCAGCACCACTTTAAAAGTAAAACAACTCCTTTATACTTTTTATAAACATCTAACAGCACTGCTATAGAAATTAGACATGCTACAAAACTAGAGTAAGCGCAGCACTCGCCACTACCCTATTAGCGTAGCGGAGCTGTTGTCATTCACTTTGAATGGCTCGGTGTGCTACACAAAATTGCCACTGTAACCTGAGATGTGTCAGCACTGCTGCATCAGTGTAGCCTATATTTTTTGGTAAGGTCAATATCAGGAAGTTGTGGATCTGATTCCGAGCACCACTGCTGATCAGTTGTTTGAAGAGGCTGCGGCACTCATGCATGAGGCCTTGGTTTTAATGAAGAGGCATATAAAAATATATACAGGAGGTGGACAAAAAATATGAAAACACTGTACGAAATGCATGCCTTAAAATCAATCTCTACATGTCTTATTGAAATAGGATTTATAATCCCATGTGATTTATGTGGAGGTAATATAACACAGATGCTGTCGAGTAGATGTGAACATCTGCCCGAGCAAGAAGGTTCCACAGGTCAGGGGTTTGAGCTACTCAGCTGCTGTTAGCAGCAGGCTCCCAAAACCACCCAGAGCAGGGCAAGAGGTGAAGTAAACACAAATTTGGCAAGAAAGCTTTCAGCCAAGCAGCGGTCAAAAGGGTAGATCAGTGCTAATAGTTAAAATCCCATGCATTTTGTATGGTGTTTCTCTAGTGGCCCAGAACATCTCTTCATGGCCCCTGCATAAATGTCATACATGTCATGGCTTTTGTGTAGATGCACTGTGCAAAATTTCTAGTCTCTTGTTATGTGTATTGCACAGTTGCGGCAAGTGAGAGGTTAATGTCTGCATGAGACTGGGAGATGTCTGCAAAAGTATCAATTTATGTCCTGTCGGGTGGTCTGCTAGAGACTATAAATATGAGTGTCTGAGAGCGCAAAGAGAGTTCTTTGGGTCTTCTGTTCTGGGTTCCTGAGAGAGAGTGCCAGTCACATGGGGGTACCTTCAACCCTCATGTGGTGAAGAATGGAAGAGAAAGAAAAGTTTCATGAGGACTCTAATGCCAGGAACCATTAAAAGCGACAGAAAGTGAGAGAGAGCAGAGTAAAGAAGAGTGACGAGTCTACCGTGCGAAGATCCAAGTCTTCAATAAGTGAGTGTCTGTGGACTGATTCCTTCCCCCCATCCTCTCAGTGAGTGTTTCCCTTCCAGGAGCAGTACCATACAGATAACAAGGACTGTTATGACCTCCCTGACCTCAAATCTACTGTCTTGCCTGCACTAGTGCGTTTACTTTGTAAAGTGACTGACAAAGTTTTCAAGTAAAGTTTACCAGGCCCTGACTGTTCCCGGGGACTGAGGTACTTATTTACTATACTGTGTGTGGACTCTCTTTATTACTGCCGAGGTTTCAATCTGGTGGGTAAAGGAACGGTGGCGTCACATGACAACCTGTATTCCTGTTATATGTATATTGGCCATCCCTCTCCTAGTGGTGTCCAGAAGAGGCCCAGCGATGCTCTGGCCGAGGCTGCGTGTGTTCCTCTGGGGAGGAGTCTGGTAAGTGCCACCATGACAAGTGACAGCTTTACCCTCCCAGCTCCTCAGCATATGCCCTGTGTCTGGAGTTACCCTATGAAACGCTGCATTTCCATATTTTTGTCTACCCCCTGTATTTCTCATTAAAAGGCATGTTCAAAGGATTCATGCTGAACCCAGGACAGGGATTCCTTTTGCCCCGTAGATGTTTTATTCTTAAAGACTGAGGCATTTCAAAATAAATACACTTTGAAATTTGAGTCAGAGCTGAGCTCTGAGTCAGTGGGGTGAGCCTCGCTGCCCTCTCCCTGCCCACAGCAGGAAGGCTTACAACTCCTCTCCCTACTTGTGTATAGGGAGAGAGCTGTCACTTTGCATGCAGTGGGTGGGAAAAGGCCGACACAGCCTGCCCCAATAACTCATGCCACAGCATTTCAAAATACAACATCCATGTGGGAAAAAGGTATTCTTGTCCTAATATTTACACTACAGGATATTCAAGAGAAAAATGTATTTCATCTACTGTGTTTATGTGCAATGTTGTTTATTCATTAATAATAATAAGGGATAGGCAGAAACTACGCCAAATTTATCACAGTGGCACACATTATATTACTTTGGGGCATCTTCCTAAGACTTGTTAGATGGTTTTCTCTTCCTTACACTATCTCTTGGTTGGCTTACTGCACACCAATATTTTGTGCTCAAATAGTGGCCTGTGCCATTAATAAATCAGCCACATTTTATTAATTAATGTTCTAGACACTTTTCAAAACTGTCTTGTGAGTTTTAAAAAGTTTCTAAAACACATAAATTTCGTGTGTAACATCTAATATAGTAATAGTAATTTGTAAAACTGAAAAATGACGTATGTCCATCCAGTTCAGCCCATTATAGTGCAATTTTCCAGAATATTATCCAGAAGAAAAAAATAAATCTCATGAGATAGAAGCCAATTTTCCTCATTTTAGAGGAAAAAATTCCTTCCCAACTCCAAATCTGACGATCAGAATAATCCCTGGATTAACAATCCCTCTGAAGTAATTTTCCACTCAAGAAAAGTGCCCAAACCCCTTTTGTACTCTTTTAGTGAGTCCGTCATCACCATGTGCTCAGGCAAAGAGTTCCATAGTCTCACTGCTCTTACAGTAAAGAACCCATTTCTATGTTGATGTAGAAACCTTCTGCCTTCTTTCCTCTAAACATAGAGGATGCCCCATTGTTACAGTCACAGTCCTGGGAATAAATAGATGACAGGAGAGATCTCTGCATTGTCCCCTGATATATTATATATAGTTATTAGATCGTCCCTCAGCTGTCTTTTTTCTAAGCTAAATAACCCCAGTTTTGATAACCTGTCTAGGTATTGTAGTCCGACCATTCGATTTATTACTTTAGTTACCTGTCATTCAACCCGCTCAAGCTCTGATATGTCCTTTTTGAGTACCGGTGCCCAAAGTTGTACACATTATTCCATGTGTGGTCTGACCAGTGACTCGTAAAGAGGAACAGTTACATAGTCTGCAAGGCTGAAAAAAGACATACATTAGTTGAAACAAAGACATGTGTAATGTACTTTTTTTTTTTGGCTCAACTTGTATCAGAATTCTGTTAATCTTCATTTTGCTTAGTAAATCTCCACCAATGTGCATGTATCAAGTTTATATACCTTGTTCTTGTCACGTTATATCAAATATGAGTGACTGATTTATTTTACAGTGCGAATAATGTTGAGGGCTCTTTCAGACGGGTGCTGCGATTTTCGTCTGGCCGTGTCACGGTCACAGAGTGACCGAAAATTTCACTAAGTCACAGCTGCTTCTCCCGTCTATGCATCCGTTCAGACGGCCAAGTGCGACGTGTAGACGCCACAACCAGAATACCATCGGGCGAAGCAAGAGAGTTTAGCTCTGCTAAACTCCTCTCCATCCCTTGCCGCCTGTCTGCAATAGGAGGGGGTGGGATGGGGAGAGAGCTAGTGTGCTAATCTCCCACCCAATCCTGCCCCCTCCCTTTGCCAAGAGCCGGCAAGGGGCGGAGAGGGGGAGGGAAGGGAGTTTAGCAGAGACACTGCTGAACTCCCTCCCACCTCCCTTTATTGGCAGCTCCCATAGGAGTCTATGGGACTGGCCGCCGTATTCTGGCCGAAAGATAGTTCCAGACTATCTTTTTGGGCCGGCGTAAAAACAGCTGACCGGAAAGCACACCGTAGTGGTATCTTTTCTGTCTGGATGTTTTTACGCATCGCAAAAATGGCCATCTGAACTGACGCATTGGAAACCAATGCATCAGATGGGTATCGTATATCGTCCGGCCATGAAAATGCAGCCGATACACACTCGTGTGAATGAAGCCTAAAGGGGTTTTCTTGTAATATTCAGTTTTTCCCTATCCATATCATAAGGAATAACTATCTTATCAATGGGGGCCTGATGGCTGAGTGTCCTATTGATTGCCAGAAGGGTAGACAAAACCCCACCAATCAAGTAGCTTTTCCTATCCTATGGATAGGGGATAACTTGATATTACTGGAATACCCTTTTAACAAACATCATTATTATTCTAACATCTTATTAGCCATTTACTGGTTGGGAGTTCATCAATGCAACTCTTTATCAGTATTGATTATTTTAAGCAATCTGTACTTTCAGTGCACAGTTTAGACCAGGTGTCAAGAAAATATGTGACAAGTGTGTAAGACACAAGCACCTCATAAAAGTTTTAGTGAGCAATTAGTGTTAATTGCAACATTTTCTTAGCCTTAAATATCTGGATAGCAAAGATTGCCACATGCTCAGAAACCATTTTAATGTACTACTAAAAGCCTGTGGAAATCTGATCATTACCCGCTGTGAAGCCCTGGTTTTTAAGACTAAAACAGATGGTAAGGCTAGTGCCAGCAAATATATATGATTTCCAGAACATTTCCTGTTTAATGGACATTGACAAATTACGGCATATTAGGTTTTCTATTCTATATCTCTCCTCAGTTAGCGATTCTAATGCACCGTTCTCCATATAATGTTAAAAGACAACAGGTTGCTATAAAAATAAGAATAGGGAAGACTGAAAAAGCGTATTTCTTAGCACAACCACACTGTTTCTATGTTCTGATATTGTTTGATGTTTTCAGCATTGAATTCTATTCAGTTCACCATAGCGGGAGGCTGGAATTTAGAAGATAAAGTTCACTAACCACATATTTTAAAGCTGTCCTAAAAATTTGTTTGATGAAGCTACAAAGGATTCTGTTTATGTAAAAATCTCTACAGGAAGGTTTCTGTCTTGTAGTGAGAAGCTGACCCTCCCTGTAAGGTGAATTGCATTTTTTTACTAAAGATTCAACCAAGATTGAACCATATTGGAGGCAGATTGAATATTTCCAGAGTCAAACACACTATGCGGCACCACAAGGCTTATGGTGCAAATACTATCATTCTGAATAGTAGGGAGGCAACAGGATTAAGTAGTCCCTGTGCAGATCCCATGGTATATTTAAAGATGGAGATGCTAGAGACACAGCCGCTAACTTCTCCTTCTTACACTTGGTGAGAGATGCTATAGCTCAAGTGCATGACACTCCCACTGAACTAACATCCAAAACTGCTTGGAATCTCTGGCTAACAGAGTTCAGAGATTAAAGGCAACCCGTCACATCCCCATAGTACCATAAATTAAGTTATGGTGCTGTTAGAGGATGTGAAGGAGCTGGGAGAGGTATTTTTCATATTCACTTGCTCCCTGGTTCCTGCTGTGCCCACTGGCGACGATTGTGCCAGCACTGCAAATCCGTCTCTTTTCACAGTGCCGTGCATGTGAACCTGTTAGAAGACAACCTGTTGTTTTTTAACTCATATAGTTGTGATATGCAAATCAAGAGGCTACAGTCAGAACCTCCAACGGTCAGACAGGATGGTTCAGAATCAGGAAAGACATATGCCAAGGCAACATCTTATCCCTTGCATTGTTCAACCTGTACGCAGAGACGAACGTGAGACAATGCAATTTAGGCAAATCTAACATTGGAGTCAAGATCGGTGGAAGAAACATCAACAATCTCAGACATGCAGATGATACGACCTTGCTGGCAGAAAGTCAGGAAGATCTTGAACAACTGATACTAAATATTAAAGAAGGTAGTAAAAAAAAACAAGCCTATACTTCAATATCAAGAAAAATAATATCATGACAACAGCCAGTAATGGTACAAGAAAAATCAAAATCAACAATGAAGAAATCGAAGCTGTTCAAGACTTTATCTTCTTCAAATCGAAAATTGACTGTAATGGAGAATCAGGATGTGAAATGAAACAACAAATCACGCTAGATCGCAGCGCAATGTTAAATATTGATAACATCTGGAAAAACAAAGACATAAGCATTGCAATAAAAGGCTGGATAGTCAATGCAATCATCTTCCTAATCACAACTTACAGCTGCAAAACATGGATACTAAATAGAGATGAGCGAGCATACTCGCTAAGGGAAAATACTTGAGAGAGTATTGCCTTTTGCGAGTACCTGCCCGCTCGTCTCAAAAGATTCGGGTGCCGGCGGGGGTAAGCGGTGAGTTGTGGGAGTGAGCAGAGGGTAGCAGGGGGAGAGAAAGAGAGATCTCCCCCCCATTCCTCCCAGCTCTCCCCCGCCGCTCCCCGCCTCCTCCCAGCTCTCCCCCGCTGCTCCCCGCCCCCCGCCGGTACCCGAATCTTTTGAGACGAGCTGGCAGGTACTCGCAAAAGGCAATACTCACTCGAGTATTTGCCCTTAGTGAGTACGCTCGCTCATCTCTAATACTAAAGAAAACAGACCAAAGAAAGGTTGATGTCTTTGAACTTTGGTTCTGGAGGAAACTCCTACGAATTCCTTCACCGCCATGATCACGAACATAACAGTCCTAGACCGCATCAAACCAATGTTTACATTAGAGTGCAAAATTATGAGACTCTCATACTTTGGCCGCATAATGCGAGCTAATTCATTAGAAACAATGATAATGCTTGAAGTGATCAGCGGCAAAAGAAGATCTGGCCACCAAAGAACGCGCTGGTATGATACTATCAAAGCCGACGCCAACATGCACATGATCGAACTGAAAGAAGCCGTACAAAACAACAGAACCACATGGAAAGGGCTGATCTATAAAGATTCAGAGAGTCGGCCCCAACTAAACAGATAAAGATAGATAGATCTAGACAACACTACTCTCATGGAATTCTTGGTCATTTGTGCATGCCACTTTAAGAACTGACCAAAGCTAAGTAGTCTATTAATCTCTTATTTCACTTTATTGCTTATTTGGTAATTACCTGCTTTATTTGATTATTCTTTGCTTGTTTATTTTACTTTGTTATATCTTTATTTTCTATGTTATATTTAGTTAATTCCTATTATTTTACTTAGTTATGTTTACATTTTTTATTCATTGCAATCTCTGAATCCACTGTAATATAGGTATTCTCTACTAGAAACAATACTTCTCAGAGAATAATACCTCTGTAAAACGGACCGATGGAATATGGCATGATTTTTCAGATATTGTATAAATCCAACCAAAAAAGGCTCCATCTGCTTACATATGAAATCAAAGGCATACAGAAATACAGTAGTGCTCCATAAAGTTCTATGACAACTATAATATGGCTTCATACAGCTTGGGGAATTGGAGTTGAAATGCAGTAATGTGCATGACCCCTTAAAGAGGTTATTTAACTTGTGAAATTAACCCCTTAGTGACCAAGCCTGTTTGCGCCTTAAAGTCCAAGCCAAAGTTTTTTCTGTACAGCGCTGAAATTTTGCTTAAAGATGTTTTAGGCCACATTGCACACTTGTAAAGCTATTGAGCGGCCAAAACGACAGAGAAACCCCACAAATGACCCCATTTTGAAAACTAGACCCCTTAAGGAATTTATTTAGGGTTATACTGCGTATTTTGACCCCACAGTTTTTGAATGAATCCAAGCAAAGCAGAAGGAAAATATTACAATTTTCATTTTCCTGCTAATTGTGTCATTTTAAAAAGTTTTTTTGCACAGCACAGATATGAATGAAGACTTGCACCCCAAAATGAATACTCCTGTTTGTCCTGTGTTCAGAAACATAGCCATTGTGGCCTTAATTTTATGTCTCTATGCACAACGGGGCCCAAACCGAAAGGAGCAGCTAGTAGCTTTCAGAACAGACGTTTTTCTTCAAGGTGAAGAAAATTAGCTTCAAGGCGTTTCAGGCCCCATTGCACGCTTGTAGAGCCCTTAAGCGGCCAAAACAACAGAGAACACCCACAAATGACCGCATTTTAAAAACTAGACCCCTTATCAAATTCATCTAGGGTTTTACTGTATATTTTGACTGAACAGTTTTTGAATGAATCTAAGCAAAGCAGAAGGAAAAAGTTATGATTTTCATTTTTTTGGCAATGTGTCAATTTAAAAAACTGGTTTTTTTTGTACAGCACACATATGAATGAAGACTTTAACCCCAAAATGGATACCCCCATTTGTCCCGTGTTCAGAAACATACCCATTGTAGTCCCAATCTACTTATAGGACACATGGCTAGGCCTGTAATGGAGGAAACACACATTGGATTTCAGGGCACAACTGAATAAATTCCAGGCCCCATTGCTCACTTGTGCAGAAAAAAAATTGACTCCCTAAAAATAATTCACCTCCCATCACCCCCCTATTGGCATTCCCTAAATCTTACATAAAAGTAATAATGTAAACTGTGTGGTATGTCTGAAGACAGGGGTAATTACGGGGGCTGGTTGGGATGGGCACATTGGGCAATAAAACCGTGTATCCCCCCTCCTCAGTGGCACTTTTTTGGGGGTATTTCTTGACCTCAATGGCAGGGATGGGGTGTAAAAAGGTGCGCTCTGTGAGGCTTTGTAAGCTTGCTGAGGTGCAGCGGTCTCAAACAGAAGGCGCTCAACAAGTTGCTCCTGGAACTGCAGGAAGGTGAATGTTCCCAAGGCATCTTGTAAATTATGTATTACAGGTAGCGATCTGAATAATGCCGGGCTCACACGACCAGATGTGGAATCTGCTTGTGCAGGCCCGCAGCAGGTGCCAGCTGTGAGCCCGGCCATGACCCTGCGTACGGCCGCGTAATGTACTGCTCATAACTGTGTACTCACACAGGTGGTCATGTGCAGTTAACCTTTTTTTGTTTATATTTCTTGCTTCGTTGCTTAGCGATGATGCGGATACCTGCAGCCCGTACACAATGCAGTTGCCTATGGGCTGCGGGTATATCCGCGGTAAAATAGAACATGCTGCATTCTGTTTTCTGTGAGTAGATTATGTAATTCCGACCCACTAATGTGAGCGGAATTCTGTAATCCAATGCATTTTGTTGGTCTGCTTATTACCGTGAATCAAATGCATGCGGAATCGACAATTTCTATCCAGTCGTATGAGACTGGCCTTATGGTAGATCGCTACCTTTTTATCACGTGATCGGGGACCGCTCAACAAGGCCACCAGTGACTGCTCCAGTCTCTCAGCTACCTGTGAAAACTGTGAGTAAGGAGATTTTAAATTTCCGCGCATTTTGCCGGTGGTCGCATGCGCAGAAGCCAGGGAAGGTCCGTGGAGAATGATCACGTTGGGGTTCAAATGTGTGGCCTCTGGTAAGATGTTACATGTCTTGAAACTTTTACGTTATCACCATTATCAATTGGATAATGGTGATCAAGTGACCGTGTGCTCCCCATGACATCTCCAGGCTACCTTTGGTAGCCAGGAGCAGGGAGATTTAAAATTTTGCGGGCAATCCTCAACTTTTGCGCATGCATCTCATATTTTGCTGACGGGTGCATGCACAAAAGCTGGGGTAAGGTCTGCAGATAAAGATCCCATCAGGGGACAAATCAGGGGACCTTAGGTATGCAATTTTGTCTCCCCATAAGGGGAGATGAAACATTAACATTCTAAACTTTTTTTTAACACTTTTTAACTTAACATGATTGTCGTTATTCGATGGATAGCGGCGATCATGTGACCAGAAACCTCATATAGCAGTCCCCAATGACATCTCCCTGCAGTTGGCTATCTTCAACAGCTGGGTGCAGAGTGATTTTAAATTTGCTAGGCTTCCCAGCCTTCAACGCATGCACGCCACATTGGCGCATGTGCAGGTGTCCATGGCAGTTCCAGATTGCCTCGGGACATCACAGAGGATAGAGGTGAGTATTTTCAGCTCTCCTCCTGGATCGGATAAAGCTGAAACTTTAAAGCTTTTTTACTTTCTTACACTATCCATTGTCCATTGGATAATGTGATCACCGGCCTGGGGACCGGTTACCGCAATCCCCGATGACATCTCCTACCAAAGGTAGCTGGGAGCCAGGTGATTTCAAATTTCGCGTGCGTGGCGTAATACGTTTGCCTCAAATGCGCAGAAGGCGGCGTCAGATCCTTTCTAGACCAGGACGTCGCAGGGCATCACGGAGGACAGAGGTGAGTACTCTCAGCTCATCTCATGGATCCGAAACTTTTTTTTACTTTCTATTTATTTTTACGAATCAGCGTTATCCATTGGATAGCGCCAATCAGGTGACCAGGGGTCAGATATCTGGGCCCCCCATGACAACTCCAGGTTGTTGGCTACCTCCGTCTATGTCGCTTTTATCCCCAGAGCGAGCGGGTTTTTATGGCCCTGGGGATTAAAGCCCACTAAAGTAGAATGTAAAATGTCTATGGGGTGGTCACTAAGGGGTTAAAAAACAGACTGCATATGTTCTAAAACAATAAAAGAAAAACCACTCACCTATTCTCTTGCCTAACGATGCAGAAATTCCACAAGATCTCCCGTTCTTGGTTTACAAGTAGCTGTCAAATAACTGCCGCAGTGGTCATGTGCCGTACTACTGACATCACCGCTCAGTGATGGCAGTGATGCCAGTGGTACACCTGATTGACACCTTGATTTGGCCACTGATTGATTGCAGCGGTCATGTGCTAGCTGTTTGTAAGCAAAGAATTGGTAGGACCACCAGAGCTTCAGCTATGGATTTCTGGGAGTTTTTTTTTAAATTGTACCAGATTTGATAACTCATTTAAAGTGTACTTCTATCTTTGTGAGACATGCTGCTCAGTCTCTCACCGTTGCCGCAATTTTTTAATACAGTGCTGCGCCCACAGCCCTTCCAGCTCACGCACTCCTCTGCAGCTCCCTTTCCAGACTGAGCTGCTCTATGTAGCAGCTTCTGCTGCTACAGACATGACAATTGGTTTGGGTTTCAATTCTCAATCATTGCTCTACAGACCTGTGGTCAAGCTTGATTTGAAGGAATGCTGCCAACCAATAGGCGGCGCTGCAGAGGTATTGTTCCATCTTCCTTATTTAGACATTACACTAAAACTATGGGTCAAAATGGCTGTCGTTATGTGGCTATGGGGTGGGGCTTAGCTCTCATTCACAGCCCTAGCACACAGAAGTAGTCCTTAACCCTTTAATATCATTAAGGGCAGAAAGCCCTCCCAGCAGCTCAATACTGGGCTTCACTAACATGGCACCAACAGTGCCTATGTTAACCCCTTCCCTGCTGTAGTACTTGGCCAGCAGAGAGAGTCTTTGTATGATGCTTGCAAGTGCAACACTAACTCCATGCTCATCCAGTCTCTGCTCTTTCTGCTTCCCCTCTCCAGACCGGAGTGAGCGGGGCTTAACACCTAGCAAACAGTAATGGGAGTGCGGAGCACTGCTCACTCCCCTTACAGTAGGCTTGTTTCCTTAATTAGTAAAACTCAAGGCTCTCATGCACTACACAGACAAGCACATGCAACCTAGACTCCTATTGCCCGATCAGATTTTTAATTTACATTTATCCAGGCACTTCTTGTCTTGCTTACAATCTGTAGGCAATTCCATAAGGACTTGTGTAGAGATGGTTAGAGAATTTTATATTTTAGGTAGCTTATGAATATCCATTTTCATTTGACTTGGTGATTTTCACTGTATTTGCTACTTTTAAGATGGAGCAGCAGAGGTTATGTATTTTACGTGTAGCGGTTCTCAAGACGCTTTTTAGATGAATGATCGAAAGAAGACATTATTGCCTGTAGGTATCTGTGATTTATGAGCAGAGATGTTTGTGGAAAGCAAGATTACAGATGATAGCTCCCACTCATCCCGTAGCTTGTTCCACTTATTACCGCCAGCAAGGTTTTATGTTTTGACGCGCTCATGTAAACTTATAAAGAGTTTTTAGTTGACTGCAGCGCATCTTCAGAACTAGAATTTATAAGGCTACGTGTGATGTTTCTAAATGATTTGTGCTGACCTATATTGTGATGCATACCTTCAATTTCCATAACTTGTTACATGAATTGTCATTTTTATATGTAGCAATAGGGTGTATATGATGCAAAAGTTAAGCTGGCAAAGTCTACAAATACTATATTTGATAGGGTTCAGTTAGAGAGATGACATAAAATGCTATTTTTTAATTAGAAGTACCATATTTTCAGGCATATAAGATGACGGGGCGTATAAGACGACCCCCGACTTCATCTTATATGCCGAGAATACAGTGTGGAAAAAAAATCAATACTCACCTCTGGCGGCGCTGCTGCTGGCTGTCGCTCCCTCATGCACGCTGGCAGAGCATTGCTTTCTGCAAGCAGAGCTTGAATGCCCCGCCTCAAGAAAGCTAATGCACTGATTGGCTAATTTAGTCTGGCGTTAGCCAATCACAGCCATTCAATTACGGCATGTTTAAAGCCCAGGACCAAGTACCATAAATTTACTATGCTTGTTCCTTAACCCCTTAAGGACATGGCCTGTTTTGGGCTTAAGGACGCAACGATTTTTGGCAGATTTTCACCTCCATTTTTCAAAAGCCATAACATTTTTACTTTCCTGCCGTATAAGGGCTTGTTTTTTGCGTGGCGAACTGTAGTTTTTATTGGTGCCATTTTTGGGTACATAGACTATATTGTAAATTTTTTATAATTTTTTTTTATGATAACAGGGAGAGAAAACGCATCAATTCTGCCATAGATTTTATTTTTTTTACAGCAGTAATCATGCAGCATAAATGACACAATATATTTTTTCTGCGGGCCTGTATGATTACAACGGTACAAAAATTCTTATTTTTTTTTAGGTTTTTCCCCATTTCTGCAATAAAAGCCCTTTTTTGGAAAAAAAAAATTCTAAATCGCTGCATTCAAAGTCCTGTAACTTTTTTATTTTTCTATGTACAGAGCTCTGTAAGGTCTGTAGTTTTTATTGGTACCATTTTGGGGTACATGCATTTTTTTATCACTTTTATTGCATTTTTTTCTTGGCAAAATGCTAAAAGTTAGCATTTTGCTCCAGTTTTTTAGCGTTTTTTTTCCCGCTTTTGTGTGAAAGCATGTGCAACTTATTGTACATGTCATTACAGATGCGACTATACCAAATATGTGGGATTTTGTTTTTTTTATGCCAATATGAGTAAACAGCACCAAAAAGTGGGTTTTTTTACATTTTTTTTAACATTTTTATTTTTTGTTCATTATTTTGATCTTTTTTACACCATTTGTGTCCCTCTGAGAGACTTATACCATAGCACTGATGATCGCTGTGATAAGGCATTGCAGGACTTCTCTCCTGCAATGCCTTATCGCTTATTACAGCGATCACAAGCACTGGCAATACAGGACGCCGGTATCTGGCATCCTGCTGCCATGGCAACCAGCTGGGCTGCCTGCAATTACATTGTGAGAGCCCGCCAATGTCACAAAGGGAGCATGCTCTCTCTGTAAACCTTTCCCATGCGGCGATCTACATAGATCGCGGCAGGGAAGGGGTTAACAGCAGGAGGCGCACCTCCGATGCACACCCCCTGTTGCAGCGGGAGGCTGGCTGTCACTGACAGCCAACTCCCGCTGCCAGATAGCATGAGATCACTTATGATCTCGCTCTATCCCCAGGACGTAAGTTTACACCCGGTTGCGGGAAGTACCCCACTGCCAGGACGTAAACTTGTACCCTGGAGCTTGAAGAGGTTAAGTGATTAAAGGAAATGTGATAACAGCTGATGGTCACTGTACAACTGACAATAGTTAATGTGTACAGCCATGCAGATAGGTCATTGTAAACCTTCTCTGAGATGATCAGTGTGGACATTGTTTGTGTGGTCTCATTCCCAGAGACCACAGATGTGCATCACCTGGTCACCATGCTAAGCAGAGCATGTGCCTCAAATGGTGCCTGTTTATGTATAAAAGGCAGGTTATGGCACCCAAGATGTTGTTGTGTTGGCTGTGTTGGTGAAGTGAGCAAGAGTGATGTTGAAGCCAGATTGGGTGTGGTCAAGTGATCAGCCATGAGAAATAGCCCTCCTGGAAGGTTGGGAGCAGCTTAAGTGAGTGAGCTGTGAGAGAATCCCTGCGACATCATGTTCAGGATTGAGGTGCCTGGACAGTCAGGACTATAGCTGAGGTAGCACCAGTCATTTACCTGTCGAATTGCTGAGACATAGAGAAAGCCTAACTCCAAAGAGACTGTGACTGTTTACCATTGAGAGCTGTGTTGAGTGTCCATGGAGTCACATCAAACCTGCTGAGTAACTAAAGAAACAATGAATATATAAAGAGTCAGCAAACATAAAAAGTCAGGGAATGTATGCAAAGCCCTGTGATTATAGAAAAAGATTGCTCTGTGGTTAAAGACACTTGATTTCATAAAGAATGGAAAGCCAAGACTGTGTTGCCAAGATTCCAGACTCAGTATTTTCAAGTACAGTGATGCCTTGACATACGAGTTTAATCTATTCCAAGATGGAGCTCCTAAGCCATTAATGCGTTCCAATGCATTTCAATGGGGAAACTAAATACAAGTAAAAAAAAAAATCAATACTCACCCACCGCCGGTGTTCCTCAATGACCTGTGGCGCTGCTTCAGGCTGTCGCTCCCTTCTCCACGCCGACACAGAGCATTGCTTTCTGCATGCGGAGCTTGAATGCCTCACCTCCAGCAATCTAATGCCCTGATTGGTTAACTCAGCGCCGTGTCAGCCAATCAAAGCCAGCTCTGACATCATTGAATGGCTGTGATTAGTTAACCCAAACACCGGCGGCAGGTGAGTATAGTTTCCCCCCTGACCCTCAGCTTGCGAGTTTTTTGACTTGCAAGCAGGCTCGTACGCCGAGTTTTTGCTCGTAAATGAGATCGAAAATTCATAAGAGCCTGCTTGCAAGTCAAAAACTTGCAAGCTGAGGCACTAACATCCCGAGGTATCACTGTACTACAGAGTGAATTGAAATTGTGTTACAAGGTATTGAACATTTGTGTTAAGTAACAGTGACTGCAACGTTGATGTAGCTGCCAAGTAAAGACTGTTTTTGTTTACTGCAATGGTTGTACTGTCTCTTACTCCACCTGTATGTCAGGGACAATTCCTAAAATTGTGGAATGGTAATTCTCAGAAAATACATTAAATATCATCAATGTACCATTGCTATACAACAGTAGCGCCATTAGTCATTTTATATGAAATCTAGGTGAAATTTACACACCTTTACCAGATAAGTATTTTGCGGTTGTAGATTGCAAAACAACAGTTGTTTTGTATAGTATTTGGAAAACTGTATTGATCTGTCTTTCCTGCTGAAGATAAAAAGCTATTGTAGCTCAGTGGGAGATTATTTTTACAGGTACTGTTTTCCTTGCTGTTTATCTGCTTTAGGCTGACAAAGTGTCAGAAATAAGGGCCAGTCCAAAAAACTGAGAAATAACAAACAATCAATACTGTGCACAACTTTCAGACTGACCTATTTCCTCCACTTGCCAGCATTTTAAAAATGTATATGATGTATGAAGGATTTAACATACGTTATCTTCTAACTTGTCAACTATCTGTGAATTCACAAACACTCAGTAAAAAAAACTGGTGTTTTTTTGCTCCCGTCCATACTATCCGGCAGAAAAAAACACTGTTCATGATTTTTTTAAATTTCTGCTAAGTTTGCACTGCGTATTCGCCAATGTGCACAATGCAATCACCAGCACCAGTAAGAGTAGTCGGGAAGGAGTGGAAATTACCCACCCAATCATGCTCCTCTTTGCTTTCCCTCATGCTGGGCTGCAGACAGGGGCCGACTGGCCATTCAACTCAACGAGAAAATTCTGGAGGACGAGAAGACATTTTCTGGCGAATTGTGAAAAAAAAGGATCCTCCTACAGCTCCCGGCCTCTGCAGTCCGCACCAGTACAGCTCAACCGGTGACTTATGGGTAGAGCAATCACATGACAAGCACACGTGATCTCATGATCACTCTTCCAGGAAGTTAACAAGTGAACTGATCGGGTGCAGACTCCTGAGGCTGGGAGGGAGAGGAGCAGCACACCGGCACAGGTGAGTATATGGGGCATTATGAGTGGAGGCCTGTGAGGTTTGAAAATGAAGCTAGATCCTTGGAAAATAGAGAAGTCAAAGAGATCTGCCTAACTCAGCAAAGACAAGTTATCACTTTTTAGTAGTGATCATGACTATCTGGGCCAGATGAAGAAAAAAGGAAAGTGAACAACTCCATTCAGAGGAGACATAACCTGTGATCATTGGATATAACAGTACTGTAATTATTTATGCGGTATGCAAAAGGTCACTGTGGGGAAGGGGGTAATATTGGTCTTTGTGTAGTGTTTTTTTCAGCAACACCTTGGTGGTAATATGTGGTCATGGTCTGAGGATATGATTTGACCCTCATGTAGTGTTATTATTGGTAATATTGATCTTTTTGTAGTAATCTTTATTCAATGACAGTATGCTGGTATGATCATGGTGTAGCGGTATAATATAGTGTTATTATTGGTAGTCTTGGTATAGTGGGTTTTGTTGGTTAACAGTATGGAGGTAATTATATGGGCCATGATGGTTGCAGTAATACTGTGTGTGGTTTTTTTTTGTCTTCACTTCTACAAAATAAAAAAAGTTTATTTTTGTTTAACTGTGTATATGTTGAGTTTTTTTTTTAACATTTATTCTGTTATTTATTTAGACCCACAATGTAATCTTTACCAGTCAGGATGATAGGAAAGGAGCGTGAGAGGAGCACAGGACCAGCAGCAGCCTCTCAGGAGGGGGGTCAGTCCATGGTCCGCATGGGGACGTGCTCAGTTAGACCTTCTCGGCACCTGCTTCTTAAGCGCTCTCCTGCTCTGTGTGTTTAGACAGTAGGCACTCAGTTCTGTCAGTCTTTTTAACCCTCTGCTAGTCCTGCAGCTCGCTGCTTCAGAAGCTCCACTAATGCCAGGTCAGCAGAACCTTAAAGTGCAGAAAGAGAATACAAATTACTCCCCTTCCCCTGAGACTCACTCTGTCTTGATGTTAAATGGGTTATACCAGTATCACAAGGTATCCCCCATCCACAGGATATCCACAGGATAGGGGACAATTTGGTGATCTGTGAGGGTGTTACCTCTAAGACCCCCGCCGATCCCCAGAACGAACTTATGTGACCCTCTCTGTCTATCACTACTATCAATACTTCTCCCCCCACAGTGATGTCAGAATGAATGGAGCGCAGGCGGAGCATGCATGGTTAGCGCTCCTTTTATTTTAATGGAGCTGACGGAAATACCCAAGCGCTTGCTGCTCAGCTATCTCCAGCAGTCTCATTGAAAGTGAATGGAGAGTCCAATCAGTCTCCTGTTCACTACAGAGGTGCGGTAACCCTCCAGTGAGGAGGACATACATAGTAACATAGTATCTAAAGCTGAATGAAGACAATGTCCATCTAGTTCAGCCTGTCTACCCTCCTATGTTGTTGATCCAGAGTAAGGCAAAAAAAAACCAAGAGGCATGAGCCAATTAGCCCTTTTGGGGAAAATACCTGCCCGACTCCTACCTGCCTGTATACCCGGATTAACAATTAACCTAAGATTTATATCCTGTACTATCCTTCCCCTCCAGAAAGACATCAACCCCCCTTTTAAACTCCTCAATGGATTTTGCCATCACCACATCCTCAGGCAGAGAGTTCCACAGTCTCACTGCTCTTACAGTAAAAAAACCCCTTCTGTGCTGGTGATGAAATCTGCTTTTTTCTAAACGTAGCAGATGCCCTTTCGTTACTGTCGCAGTTCTGGGTATAAACAGATCATGGGAAAGATCCCTGTTTTGTATTTATACATAGTTATTTGATCACCCCTTAGCCGTTTTTTTTTTCCAGGGTAAATAATCCCAATTTGGATAGCCTTTCTGGGCATTCCAGTCCCTTCATTCCATGTATTAGTTTAGTTGCCCTTCTTTGAACCCCCTCAAGCACTGTAACATCTTTCCTGAGCACTGGTGACCAGAACTGTACGCAGTATTCCATGTGAGGCCTGACAAGTGCCTTATATAGTGGGAGGATAATGTTCTTGTCCTTCGCCCTATACCTCTTTTAATGCACCCCAAGACTCTATTAGCTTTTGCAGCAGCTGACTGGCATTGGTTACTCCAGTTTAATCTACAATCCACTGGTACCCCCAGGTCTTTTTCCATATCAATTTTCCCTAGCAGTACCCCATTTAGTGTATATTGGTGACATCCGTTTCTCCTGTCCATGTGCATAACCTTACATTTATCCACATTGAACTTCATTTGCCATTTTTCTGCCCAAGCCCTTAGCTT
Source organism: Eleutherodactylus coqui (assembly GCF_035609145.1). Taxonomy (NCBI): domain Eukaryota; kingdom Metazoa; phylum Chordata; class Amphibia; order Anura; family Eleutherodactylidae; genus Eleutherodactylus; species Eleutherodactylus coqui. The sequence continues at coordinate 94,978,738 of NC_089840.1, forward strand.
ATCTAGGTCTGTTTGTAGCCATACATTATCCTCTGTTGCATTGATTATATTGTATAATTTTGTGTCATCTGCAAATATTGATATTTTACTGTGCAGTTTCGCTATCAGATTGTTGATAAATATATTGAACAGAATGGGGCCTAATACTGAACCCTGTGGCACTCCGCTAATGACGATGGCCCAATCAGAGTATGAACCATTTATTACCACCCTCTGCTTTCTATCTCTGAGCCAATTTTTTACCCAGATACACAAGTTTTCACCCAATCCGAGCTGTCTCATTTTATATATCAGCCTATTATGCTCCACGGTGTCAAATGCTTTAGAGAAGTACAGATATATGAGATCAATAGACTCTCCCAGGTCCAGCCTAGAACCTACTTCATCATAGAAGCTGATCAGATTGATCTAACATGATCGACCCTTCATGAACCCATGCTGGTGAAAAGTTATTCCGTTGTTCTCCTTGAGGTATTCTTCGATGGCGTCTCTCAGAAACCCCTCGAATATTTTTCCAGTTAAGTGAGACTTACCTGCCTCACTTTTGGACCCCTTTTTGTAAATTGGAACCACGTTGGCAATGCGCCAATCCAATGGTACAACCCTGGTCTTGATAGTATCCACAAATATTAGATATAGCGGCCTAGCTATCACATCACTTAGTTCCCTTAGTACCCTTGGGTGGTTTCCATCTGGGCCTGGTGATTTATCGATTTTAATCTTCTTTAACCTGTTCCGCACTTCCTCCTGCGTTAGGTATAAGATATTTTGTGAGGGGTTTATTTTATTCCCCTGTATCTCATAGGGCATTTCCTTTTCGATTGTGAATACGCTTGAAAAGAAACTATTTAATAGGTTTGCCTTCCCTCCGTCATTTTCAATGATTTCTCCTGCATTATTTGTTAAAGGGACAGTGCTCTCAGTGCAATTCCTTTTGCTGTTAATATAGTTGAAAAATAGTTTGGGGTTGTTTTTGCCCTCTTTGGCGATCAGTTTTTCATCCTCCTCCTAGCAATTTTGATCTTATCTTTGCATATTTTGTTTTTTCCCTGTATGATTTTAGTGCTTCTTCGCTTCCTTCTTACTTTAGTAGTTTGAACGCTTTCTTTTTTTCATTTATTGCCCCTCTTACCGTCTTTTCGAGCCACATTGGTTTCCTTTTACTTGAAGTTGTTTTATTTTTAAAGGGAATGAACTGCTCACCTGAGGTAATTAGGATCCTTTTGAACTTTTCCCATTTGTCCTCTGTACTGATATTTTTGAGAATGTTGTCCCAATTAATGTTACCAATAGTAGTTCTATGCAGATCAAATTTTGGTTTACTAAAGTCTAATTTATTTGTCGCCCCCTGATAAGGCTTCTTATTGAATGACAGCTGGGAGTTGATTATATTGTGGTCACTGTTCCCCAAGTGCCCCTCGAGCTGTACCCCCTTTATTCGGTCCGGTTTGTTAGTTAGCACTAAGTCCAGAATGGCCCTCCCTCTAGTTGGCTCCTGCACAAGTTGGGTAAGGTAATTATCTTTAATTGTTCTCAAGAACTTATCACCCCAATGAGATTTGCAGGTTTCCTTTTCCCATCTTATATCTGGATAATTAAAGTCCCCCATGATAATTACTTTGTTGTGGTTTGACACCTCTTTTATCTGCCTTAATAGTAAGGTTTCAGTTTCTTGTGTTGCTTTTGGTGGCCTATAGAAAACCCCTATCAGGATTTTGCTATTTTTTTCTCCCTGTATTTCTACCCACAGAGATTCCACATGTTCATCTCCTGCCCCTATATCTTCACGTAGCCTTGGCAATAAGTACGATTTAACGTACAGACATACCCCTCCCCCTTTCTGGTTTCCACAGTCTCTTCTGAAAAGGTTGTAACCCTGTAAATTCACCGCCCAATCACACTTATCATCAAGCCATGTTTCCGTTATTCCAACTATATCATAGTTTTCATCAGTCATTCTCGCTTCAAGCTCACCCACTTTGCCGATCAGACTTCTTGCATTCGTGGTCATACAATTTATACAGTTTTTTAAATTCATTTTGTTACTAATGGTACTATTAGCTGATCTGTCACTTCTAACTGTACTAACCCCATCCCCTGCTCGACCCCCATTCCCATTGCTTAGACCCAGGTCACTAGCTACGCTGACTACCCCCTTATTTCTCTTTTTGCCCTCCCCCCAGTCCCTAGTTTAAACACTCCTCCAACCTTCTAGTCATCTTCTTCCCCAGCACAGCTGCCCCCTCCCCATTAAGATGCAGCCCGTCCCTACGGTAGAGCCTGTAGCCGACAGCAAAGTCAGCCGAGTTCTCCAGGAACCCAAATCCCTCCTTCTTACACCAACTCCGGAGCCACTTGTTTACCTCCCTAAGATCCTGCTGTCTTTCTAGTGTGGCCTTAGGTGCAGGTAGTATTTCCGAGAAAACTACCCCGGAGGTTCTTGCCCTAAGCTTGGACCCTAAGTCTCTGAAATCATTTTTGAAGGCCCTCCATTGACCTCTAATTTGTTCATTGGTGCCAACGTGCACCATGACCGCTGGATCCTCACCAGCCCCTCCCAGTAACCTGTCAATCTGATCCACGATGTGTCGAACTGGAGCGCCAGGAAGACAACACACCGTTCGACGATCCCGGTCTTTATGGCAGATTGCCCTATCTGTCCCCCTTATAATTGAGTCCCCCACCACTAGGACCTGTCTAGCCTGCGCTGCGCTCCCCGTCCCCATCTCACTGGACCAGTCATCTCCCTGGCGTTCAGAGGGCATGTCGTGCTGCAGCAGTGCTGGCTCTGTAATGGCATCCCCCTCATCTGCCAACTTTGCAAATTTGTTGGGTTGTGCCAGTTCAGGGCTAGCCTCCCTGGTTCTCTTCCCTCTATACCTCCTTCTATCTGTCACCCAGCTTACTGCCTGCTCCCCCTGCTCTTCCGTACTACCATCCGCCACCGGCTGATCAAGGACCGCATACATTGCACAAGCAGCACACTGGATGACATTGCCAGGCATGGAGCTCATCCTAATGGGGATCTACAATTTACTTGTGGAAGTAGTGAAGATAGACTTGCTCACACTCCGCTCACACGCTGCCGCCTATGCGCAACCACTCACACGCTGCCGCCTATGCGCAACCGCTCACACTTTTTTTTTTAAATTTAACTCTCGCACTCTCACTCAATCCCCTAATCCTGCTGCACTTACACCTTGCACACAGACACTTATAAACTCACATTCTAACACCCCCTCCCTTAGTCACAGACACACACCTAGACCCAGAGGCGTACACACACACACACTTAGACCCACACACCCTAAGGCACACAGAATACATTTATCGGCTCTGTCGGCAGCTCCTCCGCAGCTCCGGTGACGTCACCTGCAGTCTCACCGGCAGGACCTCTCTCCCGGCGGCCGCACTCTCTGTGCTCCTGCCGCTCCGGGAACCCGATCCTCCGCTTCTGCCCGCTGACCGGCCACTTTCTCGGACTTCTGGCGGCTCCGGCTCCTGCGCCACTCCGGTGTCCCCTGCTCCTGGCTAGCTCCCCTGCTCCTGTTTCTGGCGCCCGTTACCTGGCATCTGACATCACTTCCACCTCACAGCATATGAGGCAACCGTATAGGACAGGGGACATGGGATCCAGGTTCCTAGGATTAATGGGGGTCTCAGCAGTGAGTCTCTCACTGATGAGCAAGTTATCCCCTATTCTGTGAATATCCTGTGGATAAGGGATAATTTGTGATCATAATACAACTGCTTTGACTTGACCCATGTCCAATTTTGTCCATGCAGCATCCCATAGCATTTCTCTGAATAGCTGGAAACTCATAGCTGCCTGGAACTTTTAAGAGTAACTGTACTTTTAAAAAACTTCTGACATGTCAGAGTGACATGTCAAAAGTTTTGATCGGTGTGGGGTCTGGGTGCTGAGACCCCCACTGATCAGTGAAATGAAGGAGCTGCTGTGCTCACCTGAGTGTTGTGCTCCCTCAGCTGTCATCATTTTTTGTAGGCTCTTTTCAGCAGCTGAAGAATGCATACATGTCTACAAGTATCTCTGCATCTGTCTTCAGCTGCCAAGAAGAGCCAACAAGGAACGATGAGGTGAGCGCTGTAGCAATCAGCTGGGGTTTCAACACCCAGATCCCCACTAATCAAAACGTTTGACGTCACTCTGACATGTCAAAAGTTTTTTAAAAGTGCAATTACTCTTTAAACTCTCCATCTCATCCCTAACTGCTGGATAACCCCTTTAGATTTGGTCTTTGTGATTCAAGGATATTTTAATGGTGTGAAACTAGGGTGTGGCTCCTATAAGGGTGGAGTCTATGCCTCTAAAAATTTTGGACTAGCACAGGAACAGAGCAGCACTCCCAAACGAACACCAATGGTGTGAGGCACAGAGCAGAAAATGCAAAGCTCAAAGGAGAGGTTCTGACTCCAGGGTCCACAATCTACTTCAAAGGTTGCAGGGATTAAGCAGCGTAGCCGGGTTTATCAAATATGCATCAATAGGATGCTTCTTTATTACTCCACATACAAGACATACATGCAGCGTTTCAACCCCTCCTGCTGTGTTTGTCAAGGCTCTGTCTGTCATTTTTGGCAAAACTGCCCAGAAAAAATTAAAAAGGAGGTTAGTAACCCTGGTTATCTGTGGACGAAAACAGGTTCAACAGCTATGGAAAGTTTTGTTGTTTTAAAATGGAGAGGTGTATCGGAATGGATTTTTTTCCAGCAGATTCCGAAAATGACCTTCAAAATTTTGTATCACGTCAGGTTTTTTCACAAATCACAAAAATGTGAAAATCGAAAAAAAAACATAACAAATCGAGGTCAGGAATGGAGAAGATGGGAAAGCTGAATAGAAAAGGTCGAATCAGAAGTCAGAACTAATAAACACCTTTGAATATTAAACAAGGCTAATTGCTCAGACACCCTCTAATGTAAGTAAGTGCCTTTAATATCCAGAAATTGGTTTGGATTTGTCAGGGATGGAAAAGCTTGGTGTGCATGTTGGCCCTTAAAGAGGTGGACTGGCCATACACATGCAACTTATGGTTACTTGCAAAGTGATAGCTAGTGTGGTGTCTGCTGCAGAGAACTTGTGGACATAGTCCTAGCTACATCTGACTGCAGGAGGAGGTAAGGGATACTGTCGACTGCAACCTGCCGCTATAACATGAGCATACACATACTTTTACACACTTTCAGTTTAAACCATCAAGACTCCTCTGATGATCCGCTGTACAAGTGTACAGTACATTCTTTTGGTAGGAAATACTGGGCAAAGTGAAAAGATTCATAAAGACAAATATTGGGGTAGAGTTGTCCTTTTCTGATACAGGTGGCTTGTTTAAAGACAGGCACAATATAGAGAATTACTACTTAAGCTAAAAGGAACAATTTTAATTTACAGATGTAGCATTAAACTATCCCCAAGCGTTGCATCAACATTTTTCAATTCATTCAAGGGTGTTAAGATAGTATGAATGTACTTTATGTTGACCTATTGAGAGTGTTTCTTAACTGATACTTGAATCCCTACAAAGTAAAATAAAATGTTTGCATTTTGTGGTTTAATTATGGACACTTGATGGATGCAAAGATATTGATGCAGATTATAATTATAAACATAAATGATTGCTGTTGATACTGGATTAAACTAAGCACTTATTATAAAAGTAGCATGAAAGGGAGACACACTCCTCCTACGTTTGGTTTCTAGGATGAACATACTAAAAATATCATGTTTTTTCATACTCTGACACTGTGCACTATTGTCCCCAGTTTTGAAGAGTCATTTTACCTCTGACTTTTTTCGGTTTCTGGCTTTGTTATATATGACATATGCATGAGATTTTAAGGGTCACTAATAAAAGTTAAAATTTAGAAGGTGGTGATTAGAGATGAGCGAACACCAAAATGTTCGGGTGTTCGTTATTCGTAACGAACTTCCCGTGATGCTCGAGGGTTCGTTTCGAACAACGAACCCCATTGAAGTCAATGGGCGACCAGAACATTTTTGTATTTCGCCGATGCTCGCTAAGGTTTTCATGTGTGAAAATCTGGGCAATTCAGGAAAGTGATGGGAATGACACAGTGACGGATAGGGCAGGCGAGGGGCTACATGTTGGGCTGCATCTCAAGTTCCCAGGTCCCACTATTAAGCCACAATACCGGCAAGAGTGGGCCCCCCCCCCCTCCCAACAACTTTTACTTCTGAAAAGCCCTCATTAGCATGGCATACCTTTGCTAAGCACCACACTACCTCCAACAAAGCACAATCACTGCCTGCATGACACTCCACTGACACTTCTCCTGGGTTACATGCTGCCCAACCGCCCCCCCTCCCCCCCACAGCGCACACCAAAGTGTCCCTGCGCAGCCTTCAGCTGCCCTCATGCCACACCACGCTCATGTCTATTTAGAATTGCGTCTGCCATGACGAGGGACCGCAGGCACACACTGCAGAGGTTGGCACGGCTAGGCAGCGACCCTCTTTAAAAGTGGCGGAGCGATAGCCCACAATGCTGTACAGAAGCAATGAGAAATAGAATCCTGTGCCACCGCCATCAGGAGCTGCACACGTGGGCATAGCAATGGGGAACCTATGTGCCACACACTATTCATTCTGTCAAGGTGTCTGCATGCCCCAGTCAGACCGGGCTTTTTAATTCATAGACACAGGCAGGTACAACTCCCTATTGTGAAGTCCCTGTCGACCCACAGCATGGGTGGCTCCCTGGAACCCACTGGCGGTACACAGAAATATCCCATTGCATTGCCCAACACAGCTGAGGTAGTAATGTCGTGCTTAATGCAGGTGGGCTTCGGCCCACACTGCATGCCCCAGTCTGACTGGGGTTCTTTATAAGTGTACAGATGTAGTAAAAACTCTGTGTGCACCTACAGCATGGGTGGGTGCCAGGAAGCCACCGGCGGTACATAGAAATATCCCATTGCATTGCCCAACACAGCTGAGGTAGTAATGTTGTGCTTAACCCTTTCCAATCCAATTTGTATATGGTTTTCCTAGGGGGCTTACTCTTTTTCTGCTGTTATACAACGGCGCTATATGCTGGCTAAAGCCAGTACTGCATGAGCTGACACGTAGGATAGGCTCCGACAGCAGAGAGGCTGGCAATATACAGTAAGAGAACCCCGACGGACGTCTACCAACAACGGAGCTGTACAGCCTTAAACCCTAATGTCTTCACAGGTCACACAGTGGACTGGAAAGGGTTAATGCAGGTGGGCTTCGGCCCACACTGCATGCCCCAGTCAGACTGGGGTTCTTTACAAGTGGACACATGTAGGTTTAACTCCCTGTGGACCCACTGCCTGGGTGGGTGCCAGGAAGCCACCGGCGGTACATAGAAATATCCCATTGCATTGCCCAACACAGCTGAGGTAGTAATGTCGTGCGTAATGCAGGTGGGCTTCGGCCCACACTGCATGCCCCAGTCAGACTGGGGTTCTTTACAAGTGGACACATGTAGGTTTAACTCCCTGTGGACCCACTGCCTGGGTGGGTGCCAGGAAGCCACCGGCGGTACATAGAAATATCCCATTGCATTGCCCAACACAGCTGAGGTAGTAATGTCGTGCGTAATACAGGTGGGCTTCGGCCCACACTGCATGCCCCAGTCAGACGGGTTCTTTAGAAGTGTACAGAAGTATTAAAAACTCAGTGTGCACCTACAGCATGGGTGGCTCCCTGGAACCCACCGGCGGTACACAAAAATATCCCATTGCATTGCCCAACACAGCTGAGGTAGTAATGTCGTGCGTAATGCAGGTGGGCTTCGGCCCACACTGCATGCCCCAGTCAGACTGGGGTTCTTTACAAGTGGACACATGTAGGTTTAACTCCCTGTGGACCCACTGCCTGGGTGGGTGCCAGGAAGCCACCGGCGGTACATAGAAATATCCCATTGCATTGCCCAACACAGCTGAGGTAGTAATGTCGTGCGTAATACAGGTGGGCTTCGGCCCACACTGCATGCCCCAGTCAGACTGGGGTTCTTTAGAAGTGTACAGATGTATTAAAAACTCCGTGTGCACCTACAGCATGGGTGGCTCCCTGGAACCCACCGGCGGTACACAAAAATATCCCATTGCATTGCCCAACACAGCTGAGGTAACGTCAGCTGTAATGCAGGTGGGCTAAAAATTAATTTGATTACACTGTAGGCGAGGGCCCACAAAAATTGCTGTATCAACAGTACTAATGTACATCCCAAAAATTGGCCATGGCCAGCCAAGAGGGCAGGTGAAACCCATTAATCGCTTTGGTTAATGTGGCTTAAGTGGTAACTAGGCCTGGAGGCAGCCCAGTGTAACGAAAAATTGGTTCAAGTTAAAGTTCCAACGCTTTTAAGCTAATTGAAACTTATAAAAATTGTTCTGAAAAATTATTTGAGTGAGCCTTGTGGCCCTAAGAAAAATTGCCCGTTCAGCGTGATTACGTGAGGTTTCAGGAGGAGGAGCAGGAGGAGGAGGAGGAGGAATATTAGACACAGATTGATGAAGCACAAATGTCCCCGTTTTGGATGGTGAGAGAGAACGTAGCTTCCATCCGCGGGTGCAGCCTACGTATTGCTTACGTATCGCTGCTGTCCGCTGGTGGAGAACAGAAGTCTGGCGAAATCCAGCCTTTGTTCATCTTGATGAGTGTTAGCCTGTCGGCACTGTCGGTTGACAAGCGGCTACGCTTATCGGTGATGATTCCCCCAGCCGCACTAAACACCCTCTCCGACAACACGCTAGCCGCAGGACAAGCAAGCACCTCAAGGGCATACAGGGCTAGTTCAGGCCACGTGTCCAGCTTCGACACCCAGTAGTTGTAGGGGGCAGAGGCGTCACCAAGGATGGTCGTGCGATCCGCTACGTACTCCCTCACCATCCTTTTGCAGTGCTCCCGCCGACTCAGCCGTGACTGGGGAGCGGTGACACAGTCTTGGTGGGGAGCCATAAAGCTGGCCAGGCCCTTAAAGACTGTTGCACTGCCTGGGATGTACATGCTGCTCGATCTACGCACATCCCCTGCAACATGGCCCTCGGAACTGCGCCTTCTGCCACTAGCGCTGTCGGCTGGGAATTTTACCATCAGCTTGTCCGCAAGGGTCCTGTGGTATAGCAACACTCTCGAACCCCTTTCCTCTTCGGGAATCAGAGTGGGCAGGTTCTCCTTATACCGTGGATCGAGCAGTGTGTACACCCAGTAATCCGTAGTGGCCAGAATGCGTGCAACGCGAGGGTCACGAGAAAGGTATCCTAACATGAAGTCAGCCATGTGTGCCAGGGTACCTGTACGCAACACATGGCTGTCTTCACTAGGAAGATCACTTTCAGGATCCTCCTCCTCCTCCTCCTCCTCAGGCCATACACGCTGAAAGGATGACAGGCAATCAGCCGGTGTACCGTCAGCAGCGGGCCAAGCTGTCTCTTCCCCCTCCTCCTCATCCTCCTCATGCTCCTCCTCCTCCTCCTGTACGCGCTGAGAAATAGACAGGAGGGTGCCCTGACTATCCAGCGGCATACTGTCTTCCCCCGCCCCCGTTTCCGAGCGCAAAGCAGCTGCCTTTATGGTTTGCAGGGAATTTCTCAAGATGCATAGCAGAGGAATGGTGACGCTAATGATTGTAGCATCGCCGCTCACCACCTGGGTAGACTCCTCAAAATTACCAAGGACATGGCAGATGTCTGCCAACCAGGCCCACTCTTCTGAAAGGAATTGAGGAGGCTGACTCCCACTGCGCCGCCCATGTTGGAGTTGGTATTCGACTATAGCTCTACGCTGTTCATAGAGCCTGGCCAACATGTGGAGCGTAGAGTTCCACCGTGTGGGCACGTCGCACAGCAGTCGGTGCACTGGCAGCTTAAAGTGATGTTGCAGGGTGCGCAGGGTGGCAGCGTCCGTGTGGGACTTGCGGAAATGTGCGCAGAGCCGGCGCGCCTTTACGAGCAGGTCTGACAAGCGTGGGTAGCTTTTCAGAAACCGCTGAACCACCAAATTAAAGACGTGGGCCAGGCATGGCACGTGCGTGAGGCTGCCGAGCTGCAGAGCCGCCACCAGGTTACGGCCGTTGTCACACACGACCATGCCCGGTTGGAGGCTCAGCGGCGCAAGCCAGCGGTCGGTCTGCTGTGTCAGACCCTGCAGCAGTTCGTGGGCCGTGTGCCTCTTATCGCCTAAGCTGAGTAGTTTCAGCACGGCCTGCTGACGCTTGCCCACCGCTGTGCTGCCACACCGCGCGACACCGACTGCTGGCGACATGCTGCTGCTAACACATCTTGATTGTGAGACAGAGGAGGAGGAGGAGGAGGAGGGTGCTTTAGTGGAGAAAGCATACACCTCCGCAGATACCAGCACCGAGCTGGGGCCCGCAATTCTGGGGGTGGGTAGGACGTGAGCGGTCCCAGGCTCTGACTCTGTCCCAGCCTCCACTAAATTCACCCAATGTGCCGTCAGGGAGATGTAGTGGCCCTGCCCGCCTGTGCTTGTCCACGTGTCCGTAGTTAAGTGGACCGTGGCAGTAACCGCGTTGGTGAGGGCGCGCACAATGTTGCGGGAGACGTGGTCGTGCAGGGCTGGGACGGCACATCGGGAAAAGTAGTGGCGACTGGGAACTGAGTAGCGCGGGGCCGCCGCCTCCATGATACTTTTGAAGGACTCCGTTTCCACAACCCTATACGGCAGCATCTCAAGGCTGATGAATTTTGCGATGCGGACGGTTAACGTTTGAGCGTGCGGGTGCGTGGCGGCGTACTTGCGCTTGCGCTCGAACACTTGCGCAAGCGACGGCTGAACGGTGCGCTGAACTACACTGCTGGATGGGGCCGAGGACAGCGGAGATGAGGGTGTGGGTGCAGGCCATGAGGCGGTAGTGCCTGTGTCCTGAGAGGGGGGTTGCATCTCAGTGGCAGGTTGGGGCACAGGGGGAGAGGCAGGGGTGCAAACCGGAGGCGGTGAACGGCCTTTGTCCCACCTTGCGGGGTGCTTGGCCATCATATGTCTGCGCATGGTGGTGGTGGTGAGGCTGTTGGTGTTGGCTCCCCGGCTGAGCTTTGCGCGACAAAGGTTGCACACCACTGTTCGTCGGTCGTCAGGCGTCTCTGTGAAAAACTGCCAGACCTTAGAGCACCTCGGCCTCCGCAGGGTGGCATGGCGCGAGGGGGCGCTTTGGGAAACACTTGGTGGATTATTCGGTCTGGCCCTGCCTCTACCCCTGGCCACTGCACTGCCTCTTGCAACCTGCCCTGCTGATGCCCTTGGCTCCCCCTCTGAAGACCTGTCCTCCTGAGTAAGCGTTGCACACCAGGTGGGGTCAGTCACCTCATCGTCCTGCTGCTCTTCCTCCGAATCCTCTGTGCGCTGCTCCCTGGGACTTACTGCCCTTACTACTACCTCACTGCAAGACAACTGTGTCTGATCGTCATCGTCCTCCTCACCCACAGAAAGTTGTTGAGACAGTTGGCGGAAGTCCCCAGCCTCTTCCCCCGGACCCCGGGAACTTTCGAATGGTTGGGCATCAGTGACGATAAACTCCTCTGGTGGGAGAGGAACCGCTGCTGCCCAATCTAAGCAGGGGCCCGAGAACAGTTCCTGGGAGTGTTCCCGCTCCTGAGCAGGTGTCATTGTAGTGGAGTGAGGAGGCTGGGAGGAAGGAGGAGCAGCAGACAGAGGATTCGGATTGGCAGCAGTGGACGGCGCAGAACTGCGGGTAGACGATAGGTTGCTCGAAGCACTTTCTGCCATCCAGGACAGGACCTGCTCACACTGCTCATTTTCTAATAACCGTCTCCCGCGTGGACCCATTAATTGGGCGATGAATGTGGGGACGCCAGAAACGTGCCTCTCTCCTAATCGCGCAGCAGACAGCTGCGACACACCTGGATCAGGAGCTTGGCCTGTGCCCACACCCTCACTTGGCCCTCCGCGTCCTCGGCCACGTCCACGTCCACGTCCTCTAGGCTTACCCCTACCCCTCAGCATGCTGTATTACCAGTGATTAGATTTCCCAGGCAGGAAATAAATTGGCGCAAGACTGCAGGCCAAATATAATTTTTGCCCTTTTTGGAAAACGAAAGGCCCCACTGCCTCTAGTGAATGAATTATCTAAGTTTAATAACTGTGCTGTGTCCCTGCTTATGTGTCACAGAACGTGAGGGTAGCAGAGTTATTAACTGTGGCAGAGCAGGTATTTTTTTTTCCCAATTAAGGAAAGCAAATGGCGAAGCCAGCAGTAAAGCGTAGCTGGGTGCGTATGATTTAGCAATGTTTTTCACGCAGCTCACACGTCTCCACAGGCGTAAGGACGGACACAGGCTGGACAAATAGATTTCTTTTCCGTTTTTTCCCACCAACAGGCAGCACTGCGTATATTCAATGAACCTGAGAAGTTTAATAACTGTGCTGTGTCCCTGCTTATGTGTCACAGAACGTGAGGGTAGCAGAGTTATTATAACTCTTGGAGAGCAGGTATTTTTTTTCCCAATTAAGGAAAGCAAATGGCGAACCCAGCAGTAAAGCGTAGCTGGCTGCGTATGATTTAGCAATGTTTTTCACGCAGCTCACACGTCTCCACAGGCGTAAGGACGGACACAGGCTGGACAAATAGATTTCTTTTCAGTTTTTTCCCACCAACAGGCAGCACTGCGTATATTCAATGAACCTGAGAAGTTTAATAACTGTGCTGTGTCCCTGCTTATGTGTCACAGAACGTGAGGGTAGCAGAGTTATTATAACTCTTGGAGAGCAGGTATTTTTTTTCCCAATTAAGGAAAGCAAATGGCGAACCCAGCAGTAAAGCGTAGCTGGCTGCGTATGATTTAGCAATGTTTTTCACGCAGCTCACACGTCTCCACAGGCGTAAGGACGGACACAGGCTGGACAAATAGATTTCTTTTCAGTTTTTTTCCCACCAACAGGCAGCACTGCGTATATTCAATGAACCTGAGAAGTTTAATAACTGTGCTGTGTCCCTGCTTATGTGTCACAGAACGTGAGGGTAGCAGAGTTATTAACTGTGGCAGAGCAGGTATTTTTTTTCCCAATTAAGGAAAGCAAATGGCGAAGCCAGCAGTAAAGCGTAGCTGGCTGCGTATGATTTAGCAATGTTTTTCACGCAGCTCACACGTCTCCACAGGCGTAAGGACGGACACAGGCTGGACAAATAGATTTCTTTTCAGTTTTTTCCCACCAACAGGCAGCACTGCGTATATTCAATGAACCTGAGAAGTTTAATAACTGTGCTGTGTCCCTGCTTATGTGTCACAGAACGTGAGGGTAGCAGAGTTATTATAACTCTTGGAGAGCAGGTATTTTTTTTCCCAATTAAGGAAAGCAAATGGCGAAGCCAGCAGTAAAGCGTAGCTGGCTGCGTATGATTTAGCAATGTTTTTCACGCAGCTCACACGTCTCCACAGGCGTAAGGACGGACACAGGCTGGACAAATAGATTTCTTTTCAGTTTTTTCCCACCAACAGGCAGCACTGCGTATATTCAATGAACCTGCGAAGTTTAATAACTGCGCTGTGTCCCTGCTTATGTGTCACAGAACGTGAGGGTAGCAGAGTTATTATAACTCTTGGAGAGCAGGTATTTTTTTTCCCAATTAAGGAAAGCAAATGGCGAAGCCAGCAGTAAAGCGTAGCTGGCTGCGTATGATTTAGCAATGTTTTTCACGCAGCTCACACGTGTCCACCGCCCGTAAGGACGGACAGAGGCTGGACAAATAGATTTGTTTTCAGTTTTTTCCCACCAACAGGCAGCACTGCGTATATTCTATGAATAATAACTGTGTTGTGGCCCTGCCTATACAATTCTTTCCCTGCAGTATCAATGGAGGGTGGAATGCTCTGCAGAGGCGATTTTGAGAAGCCCAAAAAAAATGCAGCACAGCCAACAGCAGCCTGGACAGTACTGCACACGGATAAATATGGCCCTAGAAAGGACCGTTGAGGTTCTTGAAGGCTACACTCACTCCTAACACTCTCCCTGCCTATGCAGCACTTCTGTCCCTAATGCCAGGTGCAACGGTCTGCAGAGGCGATTTTGAGAAAAAAAAAATCCCACTGCTAACAGCAGCCAACACACAGCTATCAGTGGCCCTAATAAGGACCTTTGGGGGGTCTTGAAGCCTACACTAACTACCAATTCTTTCCCTACAGCAGCTCCGGTATAAACAGCACTGTCCCTCATCTAACTCACACCGCATCTGAGGCGAGCCACGGGAGGGGCCGACTTTTATATTAGGCGAACACCTGATCTCGCCAGCCACTCACAGCAGGGGGGTGGTATAGGGCTTAAACGTTGCAGGGGGAAGTTGTAATGCCTTCCCTGTCTTTCAATTGGCCAGAAAAGCGCGCTAACGTCTCAGGGAAGGAAGTGAAAGTAACCAGAACACCGCATGGTGTTCGTCACGAATAACGAACATCCCGAACACCCTAATATTCGCACGAATATCAAGCTCGGACGAACGCGTTCGCTCATCTCTAGTGGTGATAGTAACTACTAATGGACTTCCAAGCTATCTGTTATGAAGGTTCTGTTGTAAATCACATGCCACTAGAGTTAATACAATCACACAGAGAAAATATCCTCCCCGCTCCGTCAGTGAAAGATATAGGGAAGATGTTTAAGATCTTACTTGTTTGGGGGTGCCGGTTCCATGGCACCCCTCTTATCCAGGAGAACTTCTAGATAATGCAAGGAGATGCTTCTGTATAACTTCTTGTTTTATTATTGCGACGCGTTTCGGCTTATTCTTAAGCCTTTTTCAAGCATACATGTCATGTTACAGCATACCTATATTTATAGTGAATGAACAATAAAGGAACAGGAGAGTCGGTATCGTGCCACCCCCATTTGGGGCGTTCACTTCTGGTAATTTGCATATAACAATATATCTTATAATTGGATTGAGCTTGATGTTAGTTCGAGCATTAGCGTACTCGATGGTGCTCGTTACTCGAACGAGCATCAAGCCTAGTTCGACCCCACCCAGTTTTTGGCTCCTCCCCACTGTGACGTGCCTGTTTTGGCCCTTCCCAAAGAGAGAGAGAGAGAGAAACGAACCTAGAAAAAAATAACAAAAAAAGCTCGGCACCCGGCGTCCCACATACAAAAATGCTCGAGTCTCTCATTGTAGTCAATGAGGTTCGTTACTTGAGTAGAGCTCTCGAATTTTACGAAAAGCTCGACCCGTATAACGCGGACCCGAGCATTTGGGTGCTCGCTCATCTCTACATGCCACCATCCCTGTCTACATCTTCATATCACTATAAAGGAAGCAAATAGCAACAGGATCAGGAAAATTCCTAATTTATATATGAAAAAGGTAGTAGGGGAGATTGTACAACACAGCTCATTATCATTGGCTTGAAAACAAAATAAGAAAGGGGTTGTACTTTGAACAACTATTATTACCTTTTGGTTGGCTACACACGAACAGATTTGCATTGCAGAATCCGTGGTCGTCGTCCGCACCATGGATCAGCAACAAATACCGTTCACTACATTCTTTTTGAAAACCGCTGCTTCCTGCACAATTGGTTTCCAAGAGCGGAGAAAAAATTACAGCATGTTCCATGTTTGTGTGGGTTCTGGACGGACGGCTTCTATTGAAATCAATGGAAGCTGTCTGACCTGCAGCCATCTGCAATTAACATTGCAGATAGGTTGTGGGTACCTGCATCATCATCGAGTGGGAAAAAAAAGATTTGAAAAAAAATCTATAGTGTGCATGACCGACGGCGAGCCGACCTGTTTGTGTGCAGCTGGCCTTCCATAGGACAGGTGATATAAGTCTGAGTGTTGGAGGTCTCACTGCAGGGATCGCCACCAATCCCAAGAATGGGGGTTCCATGTTCCCCTCTTTTCATCACTGCAGGGTTGCCCCAATGCCCACATTGATGTGAAGATTGAATGGAATGGTAGTTGCACATGTGTAGCACTACTCTATGTATTTCTGACAGAAATATCCAAGAAGAAATGCTTGGCTATATCCAATAGTC
The DNA here is from genome assembly GCF_035609145.1 of Eleutherodactylus coqui. Taxonomy (NCBI): domain Eukaryota; kingdom Metazoa; phylum Chordata; class Amphibia; order Anura; family Eleutherodactylidae; genus Eleutherodactylus; species Eleutherodactylus coqui. The sequence goes on from NC_089840.1 coordinate 94,994,755, forward strand.
CCATTGAAAATGCAGCAGTGCTACACATGTGAGACCACCGCTATGTTCAATCTCTTCCTCACTTCACAGGTTGCAATGAGCCTTCAGCCAGAAGAAGAGGGCACATGACCACCGTTCTTGGGATTGGTGGGGATCTCACCTCTAAGACTCAAAACAATTAGAATTTTATCACCTATCCTATAAACTACATGGGAACATGCATAGAATGACAGGACTAGTCCTCTCATTATATGTATAGCCTTGGCTTTGCAAGAGGACAGTGGGGGAACCAATAGGGGTGGTATGTCTAACAGTCACATCTCCTGATTCATTGCTTTAGTTATGAGCCCATAGGTTTTGTTTATGAGGCTAAAAAGAGACAACAGTTTCCTTTCAAAATATATCTCACCACAGTATGTGATTGCAGCATTTTTTAGTGCCTGTAAATATGTTTAACACAAAGTTATTGTTTCGTGATTTCCAAAAACTTTTTTGTATAAAAAATTGGATAATATCCCATTAGTGTGGGATAAGAGATGTGGTATTTGATGCAAATAAAAAGTTAATAGGCAAATCGAGGCAATAATGAATTACACAGGGAATTATGTGATTAACACACAATAAAAACTGGACCGCCAACCCATGTGACTACCATAATAATGTCACCTGACCAGGAATTACCATCATAACAAAGATTTTTTTGTGGAAATCTGAACATGCAGCCGAGTTAGAGTTCTCATACCTTGTACTCTGTTTTAAATTTCAGGAGCCTGTAGGCACAGATTGTCTGGCACTTTAGTAGGGTGCTGTATGTGGTTGTAGGACGTTGATTTCAACTACAAACCTTAAACGTAATAAATATGGTAAAACATAATTGTTTGTAAAATGATGGTATATCTGAATATTCTAAAGAGTTAAATAAAGGTACTGAACTAAACATCTCTTTCAATAGTCCAGATATTTTGAGATGTCAGATGTTGTAGGGATCTACTTTGTTAGGGTACTTTTAGACAGGATCATTGTCAGGCATTTAAGTGCCAAACAGCTATTCCAACAACTATGGCTCTTGTCCTGTTGTTCAAAAAAAAGCAACTGCATGTTGCACACTAGTCACTTTGTTTTAGCTCATCGAAAAGGCGACTAGGAACTAATGTGCAATGTCTCCCTCAGTACCCTGTCGGGTCCCGTTTTTTCATTGGACAACCATTAGTCAAAGTGGCTTGCTTCATTGATTTTTGGCCTATTTAAATGTACCCTCAATTTTGGACTTTTTGTATGTATATTTTTAACTCATTAAAATAGTACACACTTGTACATGTACCTCGATAACTTTATATACATCTGGTGCTTAATTCAATTTGTTCCTCAGAGCTATGCTTTTGGCAATTTCATATTGTAATTTACTGGTGAATATATTAATTTTTAATGACATAATAAAGGGGTTTTCTCTAGAGTGTATTTCTGTCTAGAGTTTCAAAACAATACAATATAATAAACTACTTTGCAAATGACTGAACACCAATTAAGCAACTAACCTCTGCAGAATTAAATGAGTGCCCCTCCTTTCAGCTGACCACAGGGACCCCAGTCAGGATCATCCTAGGCAGCAATATTTTTGTTCGTTTTCCCTTGAGCCCTATTTTACTATTCACATGGCTTACATTTTTATTAGACATAAAAACAGGGTAAAGTGCCAAAGTTTAATAAGTCTTTATTGGCATAAAACTTTATAGAGGCAGTGTTTCATTATCGTATAAATTTTAATCAGTACTAGTCAGCATGCAATCCAGTGCATCTAACAGATGTTGCAAAGGATAGCACATCTCTAAGAATTAGTTTGGCACATTGTAACTGGCAATAGCGCCGCACTATAAGTAATCACCACACATCATGTTAATTATGATATAACAGAAGTTTGGCTTTATAATCAGAAATTAACTTTAACCCAAAAACAATATCACTTTGCAGTATGAGATAAAGTTGTTAACTAGTCAAGCATTATTCAGAACAGAGACTTTCTGGAAACAGGGTTGATGATGCGTGGGTTGCTCTAATCCCTGGAATTAAGCTGTTAGTACTCTGTTAAGCTGCAATTGACCATACATTTCCCCTGCACTGGCAAGTTTTTTTGTTAGGCTATGTCCCTCTTACACTAAGCACCTTTGTGTCTCTTCCAAGTAATAGTGCCCATTAATGACCCCTCATATTAATAGTGCTGCTTGGCGACCTCTCACAGTAATAGTGCCCCTCAATGACTGCTACACAGTAATAGTTCCCCTTAGTGATTCTTTCAGCCATGACTCTCTGCACGAACTACTCATTCAGTTGCTACCTCAATGAACCTCTCAGTAACCAGCCATTATACCATACCCCTTCTGTGACCACACAAATTAATAATGCCATTTATGACTTCACTTACTAATAATAATCCCTCTGTGGCTCCACTTAGTTATAATGGTCCCTCTGTGATACTAATAATAATAATAATAATAATAATCTTTATTTGTATAGCGCCAACTTATTCCGCAGCGCTTACTACATAGTTTTATCGACCCCTCTGTGGACTCACATAGTTTTAGTGTCTTTTCTGTGGTCCTTACACAGTTTTAATGCTTCCTTTGTGGCTCCACTTAGTTTAAGGTTCCCAGCTATGGCCCCACATAGTTTTACGTCTCCCTTTGTGGCCCCCCACTTAGTTTAAGATCCAAATCAGTGCCCCCCCCCCCCCCACACACACACACTTAGTTTAAAGTCACCTATGTAGCCCCCACTCCCATTTAGTTACAGGTTCTCCTCTATGACCCCCACCTGCTGGGCCTGCTCGAAAAACATGTTCATGATTAACCTTATTCAGTACTCTTCCTCTTTATTCCTCACACACTGCAGTGCCAGCCACTAACAGTGCAGGACTCTATACACATTCTAACTCCTCCCCAAAACACAATGTACTCTAAAACAGAAGCCAGTGAAAGAGTCAAATTTTGTATAGAGAGGTATGCTATCAAGGGTGTATACTGGAGCTTGGAAGAAATGAAGATCAAACACAGAACAGTTCCCCAAATCTAGGACTGTTCTGCTGAATCTCAGACAGCTGGGAGGACTGTGAAATGAGTCATTAGATAGGTTGCTAGGGAGGCATATGAGGCAACAGTAGGAGTCACAGCAGAAAACACCTTAGGCATAAACACCAACCCTGAGCATTTCCAGTATAACTCTCTTGATCATGATTGTTGGATCAGCAAGTGGTGAGGAGGCAAAGAACGTGTTCAAGAACACCTCTTGTGTTGCTTGAAATTCGTAACTGTTATATTAGGTTGAACTCATGAGCCAAAAGTAACACCTTAGAAGCAAAAAATCGTTAAAAAAAGTAGAAGGCAGAACATGGCTTCACAGCAGTAGAAGTCTGTACAATCTCATTGTCATTATTAATTTGCACAGCTAAGTACTGATGCTCACTTGGGGCACTATTTTCTATGTTAGCTTGTCTTTTGTATCCTCACAAGCCAGTTGACTGCTCCATGCCATTCCTTGCTTCTTTGTGAGTCCCACCTAATCAGGCTATTGTATATAGCTTCTCCTGTGGCTGCCCGTTTACAGGCCCTCCTACTTCCTCCTTGTGAAGGCATGCTTCTGCCTCTGATGATATGGCCACCATCTTTAAAGTAACGGCCATAATAAAAGAACACAGTATGTACATCTCCATACATTCACCCCTATTACAACTGCCTGGGCAGCCTCATTGACCCTAAAATGAAAACCTCCTTAACTTCAATAACGAACCCAACACCAAGATCAGCAGTTATGTAAAGATTAAATTGAGAAAAATATATATCTAGCACTAGCTCATTAGAATCCAGATTTTGAAACAAATTAAACAGTAAAACCAGTTATGGAATTAATGATAAAGTAGCATGTATTTGTGTTACTATAAGTCAATAAAATTATTTATCAATGTTGCATCTTCCTATAATACACAAGTTATGCCCTTTTCACACTTCAATATTGTCTTTTTTTGGCAATATAAATTACGTGAAAATCCTTATACCTAAACAAAAAGCTGTGGCCTATGCCTCTGCATACTGCCTAGCATATGCTAAAACACGCTTTTTGGCACATGTTTGGTGAATAGGGTCCTAAGGATACATTCAGCACATGCGCTTTCCTGATGAATGTACCAAGTATAGTTCAAAAGCAAAATGTGAACAGAGCCTTCAGGTGCCTTTGTTTTCCCCTAAGGTGGGGTTCGCACAGAGCAGAATTGCCGCGGAATTTCTGTGCGGATCCTCTGCGTGAATATTCCATGGCATTTACATGGAAAATCTTGTCCACAAGCTGCAAAAATAATCCCCACAAAACCCATCCGGAAAGTGACTTGTGGTATGGAATTAAATTCCATAGCCTATTAATTTTATCGCTGTATCTGCGGCGGAATTCACCCCCTCTCAATAAGGGGGTGAATTATGCACAGAAATTCACAATGAAACCTGCACCAAATGGTGTGGGTTTGAAGGCAGGCTTTTCATGGCTGATCTGCAGCGGAACACTCGCTGCGGACATTCCGTTGGAAATCAACCCTGTGTGGACGCAGCCCAAAGGTTACAATCACAGAAACAAATTAAGTGTAGACAATACAATCTTACTAAGCACAACAGCACACAGTGGCACAGAATGATAATGGTTACTGTCACTTTATAAAGGTGCAAATCTTATAATTGTAGAAACACACAAGTTAGTACTGTAGCTTAAATGTTACAAGATTTAACTCAACAAAGTACAATAAAGTATCTAGAAATAGTAATCTCCAATTTCTGCACCAAGTGTCTCGTTCAATTTACCGTTTCACAAAAGCCCAACTCTCTCTCAACTTTCAACAGCTCCCAAAGGAAACCATGCCCTCAAACTAGACCGTAACTCTCAAGGGCTTCACTCCCTCTATTCTCCCACCAGATCCCAGTGTGTAGTTGGATTTCACAGAAATTAGACTTTTTTAGGCTCTAGCACACCATTTTCCTAATAGCTGGAATCAGAAACCAGGTCAAAACATTGTGGAGGCTAAAAACAACTTCAACAGCCATACAAGACATTCACACATGCTCTGCTCCTATTAATGTCGAACTACTCTTCTATCTCCACTCTCTCACCGTAGCTCACTAGTTGGCTTCCAGAAGCAGAATCCTACTTTAATCTGTTTGGATGTTGTAGGCTTCTCAAGCATTCCAAGTGGCTTCAGCCGCATCCTGACTGCACTCTTCACCAAGAGTGTCTTATATACATTTTGTAGAGGCAAGCCAAAGCATAAATTTGCAAAACAACCCAACATAACATGTATGCATTTCCTGAGGATCATTAAAATATTAAAGGTTGTCATTGTAGCACTATAGGGCATCTCAACCCGCATTATGACAAACTGAAAAGAAGAGGCACAAAGGCAACATATACAGCAAATATACACAATCACAACTATATATACATAAGGCAAAAATAGCTAGAATATTGAGCAGTCACTCAACTACAGTAACCAGTCACCCCAAACAAAGAACTAGGCAACCACTAGTAAAGGATATGAGTTCAGTCCATTTGCTGCATAATTGAGAGTGTTCAGTCTACTAATATCTGAAGGGCTGTCACAGTGCAGTGAGATCAGCCGTATTCTCATTTGTACAAGGAAAGACTAGAAGCAATGGGATGAAACTGAAAGACACAAATTAGATATTAGAAAAAACTTTCTGACAGTGAGAGGATCAATGAGTGGAACAGGTTGCCATGGGAGGTGGTGAATTCTCCTTTAATGGAAGTCTTCAAACAGAGGCTGGACGGACATCTGTCTGGGATGATTTAGTAAATCCTGCACTGAGCAGGGTGTTGGACCCGATGACCCTGGAGGTCCCTCCCAACTCTACCATTCTATGATTTAATTCTATGATTCTCTTCTAGTTCACCCTTCTTACACACCAACAGCTCTTATGCTAAAGGACAGCTTATGAGCAAACATTGTTAATCTTTCCATTGACATTTTGTCAATCAAGCAGTTTGAAAAAGAAACTCAGCGCTGCCACTTACCTCAGCTACAGAGCTGCCTTATCCAGCATGATGCTAGGAGGAGATGTTGATCTAGTTTTGGATTGTAATAGAAACATACTGTACCTCGGAATTGCAATCAATGGGCACAGCTACGTTTCTCTTGTCTGGAAAACACAATTTACTGTAGCTAAATACACATACAAAATGGCTCTTAGTCCTAAATATGTTCTTCTTAGAGTACAGAGAAGGGAATTGAAAAAAGTAAATAGCCTCAGATAAGAAATGGGTATGCAGATAAAAAGAGTTTACACTGCTAGCAGATAGACTTATGTATACAGTCAATAGGAGGATTAATGAAACCTCTACAGGAGAAAACTGAATGAAAACACTTGCTGTTGGCGAGTGTTCATATGGCACAATTACATCAGCTGTCATAAAAGAGATTTCTGAATGCTGTACTAAAGAAAGGCAAAACGCTACTGATAAGGGGACAGCTTAGCTTGAGGCTTACTCGGAGGCCACCAACTCAATAAACGTTTTATGAACATAACAATTAGGATCCTTTTACAAGGCTCAATTTTGAGTGCTCATTTAAAAGACTTCCACATAGGCCGGCAGGGCCATATTCGTTGCTCAAGCTGCCCTAGGCACAAAGACTCAATATGCCCCATTAAGGGCCCATTTACACTTACCAATTATTGTCATGATTTATTTAATTTTGAGTGACGGTAACAATATTTGGTGAGTGCTAATGAAAGAGACAATCAAAGATAGATAAAATAACTATCTATCATTTATCTTCATAAGTTTATGAAGGCTCCTATCACTGCTCCTCTTTCTCTTCTGTTCTCTCTCTTTCTCTTGTCTCAGTTAAGTCTCTCTTTCTCTCTCTTTGCTATGAACTCTCTCCAGCACAATATTGGTTCCATACTCACACCAGCTATGGTCGATGTTCTCCTTGGGCAGTGCCGGTCTCTATCTCTAGCTGACTTCTCTATATCAGCTCCAGGACTAGACTTGCTAACCCCACTCAGGCCCTGTCTTTTAGACTCTTCCCACTAACCAATCCCTGTTCTAGTTAGGGGTGACTTACAGGTGTGAGAGCAGGTTAGAGTGCATTCTGCAAAACCATACAGTGTTAGGTAGTAGCAACACCAAACATTAACCCATTATCAAGCATTTAAACCAATAAATATAATTTCACACAGTTATACACACATAATTACACATAAATAAGCATATCCTCATACATTGCATTAGCTGGTAGTAGTAGTGCTGTGAGACCCCAACTCTGGGGAGCTACAGTTCCCCTCTACCTAAAAAAAGCCGACCTTGGCACACTCCATAACTCAGAGGTCAGATTCGAGATAGGTATTCCTCAGTGTACTAATCCATTTACACATCTCTTAACTTCCCATTAAAGAGTAGCTTTAACTATTTTCAATAAAGGGTGTTGGAAAGGAATATAAAAATTACTGTACAAGGCTGGCGAGGGCATAACTTAACACACCACTCTCCTCTTTTGGTTGTTTTAAAAAAAGCAAACAACCTACTCCAGCCTTTAGAGCGAGTAGGAGTGAAAAGAGGTTTCATTTCCCCCTTGTCTAGGAAATCGGATGATTTTTCAATGTGTTTCCTGACTAGAATTTGATAAATGGGAGCAAAATTACAAAGGAGTCCCGAAACTCCCACTCATCTAGGAACATGGAATCCTCTACACCCTATCTAAACTACTGCAGCTCAAACCCCCTAACACTCCAGACAAAAATGAGGATGTGCTTCAAGAAATGGGGCTCACTGGAATTGCACAAGCAAACACTGACATTATTTTAGCAGATCACTTTTATTTTCAGCTTCCACCGCTTTTCAACCTGTAAGAACACTTAAGGCAAACATTATGTAACAGATCAAAAGCTTTACCACCTTTCACCTCCAGCTCATTTACTTAAACATTACTTAAACATTACTAACCATAGTTATCATTTTGCACTTATATCACACCAGCATATCGTTCAGCATAATTAACTTCATTATACTATATTAGAAATAATTATTAGCTCAAGTCCTTACAGCAGTCTTTACAAAATGGCGGTGGACATACTTTGATTGGGCCACTGTCGCCAGTGGGGTGCCACAGGGTTCAGTATTAGGCCTAATTCTGTTCAATATATTTATCAATGACCTGATAGAGGGGCTGCACAGTAAAATATCAATATTTGTAGATGACACAAAATTATACAAGACAATTAATACAACGGAGGACAATGTACAGCTACAAATGGACCTGGTTAAGCTGGGGGCTTGGACAGAAAAATGGCACATGAAGTTCAGTGTTGACAAATGTTAGGTTATGCACATGGGAAGGAGGAACGGATATCACCAATATACGCTAAATAGGGTACTGCTAGAGAAAAGGGATATGGAAAAAGACCTGGGGGTACTAGTGGACTGCAGGTTTAACTGGTGCAATCAATGCCAGTCAGCTGTGCAAAAGCAAATCAAGTCTTAAAGGAGGTATAGGGGTGAGGGATGAGAACATTATTCTTCCACTACATAAAGCACTTGTCAGGCCCCACATGGGATACTGTGTACAGTTCTGGACACCAGTGTTCAGGAAAGATGTAGCAGTGTTTGAGGGGGTCCAAAGAAGGGCAACTAAACTAATACATGGAATAAGGGGACTGGAATACCCAGAGAGGCTATCAAAATTGGGATTATTTACTCTGGAAAAAAGACGGCTAAGGGGTGATCAAATAACTATGTATAAATGCATTAGGGGACAATACAAGGATCTCTCCCATGATCTGTTTATACCCAGGACTGCGTCTGTAACAAGAGGGCATCTGCTACGTCTAGAAGAAAGCAGGATTTATCACCAACACAGAAGGGGGTTCTTTACTGTAAGAGCAGTGAGACTGTGGAACTCTCTGCCTGAGGACGTGGTGATGGCAAAATCCATAGAGGAGTTTAAGAGGGGACTAGATGTCTTTCTAGAGTGCTATGATATTACAAAATATAGACATTAGGTGACAGCGGGCTGTTGATCCGGGTCTTACAGACAGGTAGGAACTATCAGAGGTTGATCTTGGGATTATTCTGACTGCCATTATGGAGTCGAGAAGGAATTCTTCCCCCAAAAGGGCTAATTGGATTCTGCCTCTGGGGGGGGTTGCCTTCCTCTGGATCAACAAGGAGGCTGAAACATGCTGAACTAGATGGAAATTGTCTTCATTCAGCCTAACATAACATGTTACTCTGATGATGGATTTTAGTCATTTTAGATAGAAAGTGTAAATATTGTTGAGAATATCCTCCTTGGAGCAGGCACGAGGCACACAAACCATAATAAATATTTCTGCTATAGGGCTGAACCCCTCATCATAGTTGAGTTCACATGACTGAAGAATAAAGGCTCAGCATAACGGGAGTCCTTGAAATTAGAACTTGAAATGACGCCAATGAGGAGCATTAACGTCAATAATGAGCTGATGGATTGCAAAGAAAGGCTCACTAAACACAGTAGTCTCTTTCCAGTCTATAAAATAAACACGCTGAACCGATATGGGAGTCCTTAAATAAAGCACACAAACATGATAAACAATAGCAGGTAATGCCTCAACCTGGCATAGGAAGTCTCTGCCCTAAACTTTTCCTGTAGACAGGATATCTCAACCGAAGTGGGAGACTTTATTTTTTCTTAGAGGTCCAGTGACTAACAAATGGTACCTCCTCCTTGGTAGAGTCCACAGCGGTGGTGAATCAGTTATGGCGGCCATGGAACCGAACAAGCTCCCAAACTCTGAAGAGAAGGGAGACGCTCTCCACGAGAGGTATATCTTCTCATTGTGATCACAATTGGCCTTAGACACACTAACTGTTGGGCGTCTGCTAGAGGCTACACTCTGTGTCATACACAAGCGTGAGACAGAGGTAATGGCTCCTCTGTGACATTTAGACTGTCCCTCTTGGGCTGGTAGGGTTTCCAGGGCCTGCAAGGCAAACGTAGCGCAGTCCTCTCCATGGCCCTAGGTACTTTCTCCTCCCCACATACCACTGCGGGGATGTAGTCACTGTAGGACAATGGAGTGGCTGGGTTCAGCAGGAACCACTCGCATTGTCCATATGTGGGGTGGAGGACTATGTGAGGCCATGTATCCTGAAGTGCGTTCGGTCCTTCAGGCAGACATCTTTCATGGACCTTGGCCTATGGTGGAAACTGCTGGTAGAACTCATACTTTTTTTAAATGGCCCTTGCGCAGACTCTGCTCCATAGCGTCCTCCCATCTATCCACTGCGGCCCTCCACTCAAAGAAGTCCAGAATGGTCAATATGTACCTTCCCATTCAGATGGGAAAGATGGGGTTTCTTCACCCTGCAGGCCTGCAGGAGAAGTTGGGCCTGATTCAGTGCAGGAGTAGCGGTGACTGTAGGGCCCATATAGGCAGCAGTGGCACACCTTGGGCACCGGACTTGAGTGGGTGCTATTGAAGCAGGATCACTCCCAGTAAAAAGGGCAGCTGTAGTAGAGGCAGCATCAGTCCAGCTGGACTGCGCGGTTGCAAGACAGTCTACGTCTGGAGCAGTGAGGATTTCCGCAGCCGCAGAGGGATCAACGGGGGTGTCGGGGACTAGCGGTGCCGTTGGAGTTCGTTTACCCTCCTCCTGATCTGCTCCGGGACCAGTGAGGCCTTCAGCAGCATTAGTGGCAGCTCCCCCACCAGCAGCGGGAGCGATGCAGTCCTCAGCCAAGGAACTGTGGGCCTTGGCGACAGATCCAGAGGACTCGTGGTTGGCATGGAAGTCCTCCATGTCTCCGGGAGGGCCCAGGCAGGATACCACAGAAGGGGTCTTCTCCTCGGGCAGAAGAGCAAGATCCTCAGGTTCGTTGCCATACATCCACCAGGATTCTACTGGAGAATATCCCGCTGGCGCTCCTCTGCAGAACATAGTAGCAGTCGCTTGAAAGTAGACAAATACTGCATACTCGCTGGCTGGGATGAGACTGACCTTGCCTAGCAGGTACTTGATGTCAGTGGAATGCAGGACCACCCAGGGGCGGGGTTTAACTTGCTATACTCTGCGTTCCACTGCAGGGCATGGGTACTCCCCTACTTTAATGATAGTAATCTTCGCAGGCTTTTCTCTTTGCAGTAATTTTGCAGGTTCTTCTGTGAAGGAGGAGATAACTAGACAATAATTTGGTGCATCATTTTGTGAGACTGTGGCGCTGACAAATTTGACTTTCTTCAGGACGACATTTTGATAACAGTCCTTAAATAAAGTATGGAACACTTTCAATACACTGTTCCTTGACTTTCCTTGTTTTTGATAAAGTTACTTCTTTTCACTTCCCTTAACATTGCAGCATCCAGATTTTCAAGATGGTGGAATAACCCTTTCTGTGGAGACAGAATTCCAAAGTTAATTTAAAGCGCTGAGACACAGCATTACTTCCAGGAATATGTTACAGTACTAGGCAGATAATCTCAGAGGATCCACAAGCTTGTCCTTTCCTCTTTAAGGTTCAGAGGGTTGATTTGGAACTTGTCTTAGGTGCAGGGTTAGAGGACTGTTCACTCATATAACCCGACTCTAGTTTACAGTGAAAGCGCATCAAAAACACATCCTGTGTGTGATGGCAGCCTGTTCGTGATGCCAAAACTTAGCCCTGCAGTGACCCAGACTTGGAAGGTATTCAGCGGCAGGGCAAAAACCATATGGTAGTCACAGTGTCTCTGTCCCTTCTCCAGGCAGGGGGGAAAACGACGGTCTATAGTCATGCTACTGCCAGTGGTAAAAATAATTTTAAAAAATAACAAAAACAAAACAAAAATAGATAGTTGTTACAACCTGCTTCCTGCAGAGTCGGATAGGGTAAGATGTTATTTTGTCATGACGCCAGCCTGTATACAGGTAGGGACCTGTTCTAGGCAGAAATAATAAATATCTCTTCTGTTCTCTCTCTTTGCTATGAACTCTCTCCAGCATAATATTGGTTCCCTACTCACACTTAGTTTATGCCTCCCACCATTCTAGCTATGGTAGATGTTCTCCTTGGGCCGCCCTGGTCTCTATCTCTGGCTAACCTCTCTCTATTATCTCCAGGACTAGACTGGCTAACCCCACCCACTTTCTGTCTTTTATACTTTTCCCACTAACCAATCCTGAGGTAAGGGAATACTGACTAACCAATCACTGATCTAGCTAGGGGTGACTGACAGGTGACTGACAGCAGAAAACGGGGAAATGTGTTGCTGATAACACTGATTTTTGGTGCTACATAAATAATGTGATCATCCAGTTAAAAACGACCTGAATATATAAATGTATACATAAAATATTAAAGGGTGGAACATGCTAACTATGAATTCCAGCAAACTAAAATATGTAGAGGCAGATCCAATGTTTCCCGATGTCTGCCATGGTAGAAACCAGGACTATTCTCAGCTCAGGGACTTTGACTGGGATTGATTCTGGATACATATGAACACTAATAATAGAGTTCCTACAAGATGCTTCAGGATTTCTCAGTGCCTCATGAGGCACAGAGTGTTAAGGCAGCAGAATGCAGTCTTAAGCTCTCACTCATGACCTGAAGGTTGCGGGTTCAATCCCACAACCTTCTCAGGTTCGGTTGAGATGACTCAACCTTCCAGCCTTCCGAGGTCAGTAGAAATGAGTACCCAGCTTGCTGGGGGGTATTAAACAAATTACCTAAAAGCGCTGCTGAATAAGTTGGTGCTATATAAATAACAAGTCCCTCCGCCCTCTCATAAATTGTGTGCATTAAGCTGCAATTTATTGTTCCATTAATCTGTGCTAGAGTTCAAGGTGTTCTGCTGGCATTGTAATCATCTTATGTTAAGTGTGAAATGTTGTTTTTTATAGTGCAAATAGTAATATTACTAAACTTTAGCTTGCGAGATACTTATATATGCAGCACTTATATAACCACTTTGTGTTAAATATGTTTCATACTTTAAACGTTAAAAGTTGTGTATTATCTCTATATCCCGATTCAGAGTGTGCCCTATGCACTGACAGGTTCCCTCTCGCATTGGGTTCCCATCACCTAACAACAGCTTGGGGAGTGGTAAGTCAGATAGCAGAGAGCAAAAAAGCCTGTGATTGGAGGATTAGCCCTCTGCATTGGGTTGGGAGAGATGAGTCAATTAAATAGTAGAGTAGAAGGAGTTAGAGAGAGTTCCAGGCCAAAGTTGAAGAAAAGAGGAAGAAAGAACAGATGAGTCAGTGCAGTGGGAAGTGGAAAAGTGTGAGTATTAAAGTCAGTTTATATTGAACGGACAGAAAGTCGGCATGAGGGAGATTTTGAGCCCCAAAGACGTAATAGGGAAGAACTAACAGTCAGCAGAAAGAGATAGATTCAAGGAAAGCAAAGCAGATCTGTCTACAGCAAAATAAAACCGGGGAGATAGTAATAGAAAGAAAAAGTACCGCGTATAGAAGTGTGTCCCTATACTGACAGTAATCCTGCACCAAAGTAAAGTCTATGCTGTTCCAGAAATTTTAATTATCTACCACAAGCAAACGCAATGCAAACTGTATACCTGCCACCCCATGAAGATCTCTCTGTAAATAAACTGTTCCATTGTTTTACTGTTTAATCCTGTCTCGTGGATACCTTTCCCACCTCTAAACCATCTGCACTGAGTTACCACACTATTCCCCAGGAAGATAGTACCTTTCCCCATTTTATTTTATTTTTAGATTATTACTTATCATTTTGTCCAGAGTATGTCTGGGCCTACATATAGACTGGCGTCAAGAACTTGACAAAACCACCATCTTACCCTGCCCGACTTCTAGGGTAGCACCCAACACCAAAATAGAATACCATTCACACTGCGGAATTTCCCCACAGGCATAATTTTGGGAGAAGAGAGAGTAGCAGAGCCACCGTCACTGCCATTGCCCTCACCTGCATTACTCCTCAGCCTGTGGGTACAACAGTGAATTTAGTTTGACACACAGTTTCAAAACATTGTAACAGTTTCAAGTACTATACTTCAGCAATGCTGGCTTTCCTACTCAGTAACACAGTCTTGGTTTGTCAGCTCTTGCATAAGCAAATCTCAGTCATTTTATATATTTACAGGTTCTTTGACTACTCACAGTCTTTTAAGCTATTAAACAGGCCTCTGGACGCTCAAAGCGTCTCTCAATGGTGTACACTCATAGTCTTTAGGTGTGAGGTTCTCTGACTCAGCAATTCAGTACTTCAATGAATGGAGTAACCACAGCTACCACAGTTTGATGGTCCACACTGACTGGATATCTTGGTTCTGATCAGGAGGCTCCAGGGATTTTTCTGCAGCTCACACTTAGACTGCGCCCACCCTCTTCCACAGAGGCTGCTCATAGCTCAAAACTTGGCCACACCCAACCTTGTACCAACCACATGATTGCTTGCACATTTCACAACCTGCAACTTTGTGCTACACCCTGAATTTTATACCAAAATAAGCACCACCCCGTGAAACAAGATGTATCCTACCATTTGTCCATCAGATGTACATGCTGTGTCCAGCATGGTGACCTGGTGATGCACACCTTCCAATGCTCACAAAGTCTTTGGGAAAGAACACTCATACAACATCCACGGGGGATATAACAGAGACTATTACATATTAGTTGAATAATTCCATATCCAAAATGTACAATAACGCTCAGCTGTTGCATCTCTCCTAAAAAGGATATTCACTATAGCATTTCTCCTCATAAATGTTGTCAGTACCTAGGACTTTTACTCTCACAAACATCAATATTTATAACATTTCCATAATCTGTAACATCCTACATCATCTCTCCAAGTACAATCTACACCTAAAACATGTATCCAATTACACTAAATTAACCTCTCTCATCCCTCTCACATGTTTACAGCATGGTAGATACCCTCCAAATTTTTAAAAATAGGTACACCCTCCCTCCAGTACTTGACAGGTACAGCAAGCCAATATTGAAAAAATTACTGTAACTGATTAATTCTCCTCATAACTATACTCGTCACAGTGCCCCAATGGCAATTCGAGTAATAATTCCCCCATAACACTTCCCTCTAATTTCATAGAATTGCAAGCCACAGAGCCCCCACGCTTCTATTAAGAAACATAATTCTAGCAATATGTGGAAAAAGCAGAAAGGTGACAGCCTCATCACCAAGAGAGATTTTCAGAAATATATGCTCTCAAATAGGGCTGAAACTATAATGTTTGTTCTCTTATGCAATGGGCTGATAAGCTAATCACAAAAATTACACATTGGGTCTGATTTACTATTGAAAATGTGCAGGTTTTCTGGTGAAAATTGTGCCGGAAACTGTCTTTGCATCAAATTTATTATGTGTTTAAAAATGTTTCAGACATTTTTTCACTGTCCAAACAAGGGGCATGGCTTTGTGAGAAGCATGTGATGTCATGGGAATGGGGCATAGCTTTATGGAAAGAGACTGTGTAACTCCAAAAACTCTTGTATGCCAAATATGCACACAAATTTTGGGACAAATAGTGTTGTAAAACCTGTCTGCCGCTGCTAGGGCTCAGGTGCGTCTAGCCGCCGCTTGTTCTCCCTGCACTGCTCTGAAGATTTTCAGCAGGCAGGGATTAAAAATACCTGCCTACTGAAAGGGCTGCATCTGATTGGCTGAGCGCTCAGCCAATCGCAGGCAGCGCTCAGTCATTCATTGAATAATAGCTGAGTACTGTCTGTAATTGGTCACAATGCTCAGGCAATTACAGGCAGTGAATTGAATTCAATGAATGGCAGAGTACTACCTGTGATTGGCTGAGCACTCAGCCAATCAGACACAGCCCTTTCAGCAGGCGGCTAGACACGCCTGACCCCTGGCAGCAAAGTAAAGTAGAGGTGGCAGCATCAATAGGTGCAAATAATCCAAAGAAAGTTTATTCTCCCCTAGTAAAAAAGCGATGTTTCGACCAGCGATTTGGTCTTCATTAAGCTTGACCTCTGGCAGCGGCGGACAGGTGATTATATGTTTTTTAATACAGCTAGGGATGATTTTCATGGAAGGGTTTATACTTAAAGCCCCTCCCCCGAAAATCAATGCAGGGGTTGCCGGCAGGCCATTGTTTTCAATGGGGCTGCCGCAGCAGCTTGTGACCCAAGTTTTTGCTCTTAAATCAGAGCGAAAATTCTGGAGAAAGACTGCTCTCATGTCAAAAAGCTTGCAAGCTGAGGCACTCTTAACCCAAGGTATCACTGTATATTTTTTTAAAACTGCAGAAAATGAAATCACACCATGTAAAAAAATTAATTATTTTAAGATGTTCATAAGAATTATAAAAAAAAAATAAACAAACAATAAGCACAAATACATCTTATGACCTCACAAATGACAGATTTGTGCTACCTTCTCCTGTTATTGCAGAGGACCCCTGAGGTGTTGTCTGTCGGGAAATCCCTCAGTTGGCACAGTGTATAATATGCCCTTCTTCATGACCCTGCATGGCCAACACAGAGGTGTCTCCCCTAGCTGACCAATCAACTATAATGGAAGTGTATTTCTTCTGGGCCTGCCTCTACATGGGTGCCAGTTATTGTCCTGTTTGAGGTGTTTGATGAGGCAGCAGACTCCTGTTGGTTAAGTACCTGTGGCTATTTATTCTTTATTCGCTTCTACTAAATTCTGTGTTGCATACATTGATCTTGCCATTTGCATTAAAAATCTTCCCTATCCTCTATCTAGGGACAGACTAGGCTCCCTAGTTTCCTGACGTGGGGCTGGCCATATCAGGGTGATCACCCTGCTTTCAGGCAGGAGCTGCCACACCAAAGTTGATTAAAGATAGCATTTCCATCGCTGTTACTTTTATTTGCCCTATTTTGTGCATTGTGTTTTGGTGAATTAATATATATCTATATTGGTCTATTGTGCATATGAATTACTTCTTGGTCTGGTGTTGGTAATGTCCGTGTGGGGCACCATACTTGTGCCCTGCACAAATGTAATGGACTGTTGACCATTCAACAGCAGCTAAATCTTTGCTCATTATTATCATTAACACTATTTGTATCATTTTTTATATTGACTTTTCTTTTTTCGCAGTATTGTTTTTGGTGCTGTCTGCTGTGCCATAGTCACTACTCAGTAATTCATAACTATTGTACAATCTAGATGATAACAGCACAGCTTTTCAATGTAAACACTACTACTGGGGTACATTAATATCAAATTACCTGTTTCTCAGTTGGATTACTATTGCTGTACTCTGTATTTTCCAATGTTCGGTAGCACTGGGCCTCTTTCCAAGTTTTATGGATGTGTTATTTTCTTTGAAACAGGTGCCAAAAGCCTAATTATGTTACAGCTAGTGCTTAGTGGGATTACATGTCCATGAGATTTACTTTTGATAGAACTTTCTCTTAGGAAGTGTTTTAATGTCTCAGACATGTGATATTTGCTCTATTGAAAAACCATTTATTTCTTGACTAGCTGAAAAGAACAGCCTGCATTTATACTACTCCACTTAGAAAGTAAAAGTTATGTGTGAAATCCAAACTTTATTATTATCTATACAGAATATAATAATGGTAAGCATGATACATAAATATTAAAAATCTATGAAAATGTCTAAAATAAAGACTGTTTTTGTTGGCCATAGCAACCAATCATAGTATAGCCTTCACTTCCCCTGCAGGGCTCTTCGATTGGTTGCTATAGAAAAATATACATTTTAAATAGTAATATTTTAATATGATTGGTAAATAAAGAATTTTTGAATATATTTCTTATCTGTGTATTGAGACTATCTTTTTAGGATTGGTTGCTATGGGCAACAAAGACTGTATTCATTCTAGACCGTTTCAGAAATTTGTGCAAAGTACAGATTACTGTTCAATGTCAGTTAATCAGACCAATGCGTGTCAGTCTGCAATAAATCTTACACAATATTTACCTGGCATTTCTTGCGCTGCGCTTGGTTCAGTTTCCAATTGTGCACGGAGCACTGAATGCATGAAGTGGTGCACCCTCGGTAAATCCATGCACCTGGACAGAAATGCAGGTCTGACATGGCGTATATTTCTGGTATAATCTACTTCAGTTTTACGCCACACCCCCTCCCAACTAGATCCACCCCTTCTTCCAAAAAGTGGCAGGGCCATGCAGAATGGAGAAAAGTCGCTCATTTTTACACAAATACACATCTGAACAAAACTTTGTGACTTTTTTTTTTACACCAGAAACTGACTTAAAGCCTTTCATAAATGCGCCCCAATTTGTTTTTCTATGCTTACTTGTATATAATTGACTAGAGTGCATTAAATGATTACAAACATAATACAAATTGAATTGTAATACATAAGAAACTGCAGGACATAAAAATTCTGAATCTAAAACTTTTAACAAATTTTATAATTGGCACCATAGTTTTATAACAGGTATACAAAAAAGGCCATCACTGCACTGGTCCAAAAAGAAAAGAAGCTTTATTGAACAGGCTTGATAAAAAATGCATAAACCAGCAGCTGGCAAGATTTGAGCAGAACTTGCTCTTAGCCATAGATCAAGAATAAAAAGCATAGCCAGGTATAAAAGATACAGATCTAACAGAAGACTGCTTCAATTAAACGGATTACCACAGCAAATTAACATTACAAATGATAGATAGATAGATAGATAGATAGATAGATAGATAGATAGATAGATAGATAGATAGATAGATAGATAGATAGATAGTATTACACTATAACTAATGAAGACGTTGTATAGAAACCCATGAACAGTTAAGAAACATTTGCTGGTGTTCAATAATGATAGATAACATAATGTCTTTAATTAAAGCCCCCTGGCTGGTAAATTGCGAGGATAAGTGTGCAGAATGTCTCCCTATTCACCATTTTTTTTACTGTAATCTTCCCCCATGAACAGGTCTAGTGACTAGAGATGAGCGAGTATCCAAATGCTCGGGTCCTCGTTATCCGAGTGAAGCTTTTCGTAAAATTCGAAAAGTAACGAACCCCATTGACTTCAATGAGATACTCAAGCATTTTTATATGGGACCCACCTGTAGCTGAGCTTTTTTTTTGTTCTCTCTCTCTCTCCCAAGCCAGCCACAAACTACGTTGACGTGAGCAGCAGGGGACACAGCAGCAGCGGACAGGTAGGTATATAAATTTTTTTTTTTTAACACTCTTCCCTGAAAAACAGTTCAGTGGTGCCGGGAGACCATTGTCTTCAATGGAGCCGCCGGCAGCAGCAGCGCCTCCAATGAAAAGAATGCCTGCATTTTTTTTTCTTTACACTAAAATTTTTCTTTTTTAGGGAAGGGCTTATATGTAAAGCCCTTTCCTGAAAAAGAATGCAGGGGTTATGGCAGAGCATTGTTTTCAATGGAGCCGCCGGCAGCAGCCTCGGCTGTGTTCACACGTGTTTCTGGCATACGCACCTAAGTACGCACAAAAACACGCTCGTGTGAACCCACTCTTAGTTCTAAAATTCCAGCCACCATGAAAAAAATAGTTTTTTGCTTCCCAGTGCTATCATTCTGTCTAAAAGCACCCTTAATTCATGAAAAGTGATGTAAGCTTGAAGATGAATTATTGTTTTTGGGGTCACTCCTATCAGAAGGATTTCTAAATATTTGGATTTTCAAAGGGCCTTTTGTACATCTCACATATAAAATAAAGCAAGCCCTGCAGTCTATCACATAAATCACACATGCACTACAATTTACGTAAGATCTAGAGATGAGCGAGCACCAAAATGCTCGGGTGCTCGTTGCTTGAGTCGAACTTTCCGTGATGCTCGAGGGTTCGTTTCGAGTAACGAACCCCATTGAAGTCAATGGGCGACTCGAGGTTTTTTGTATATCGCCGATGCTCTCTAAGGTTTTCATTGGTGAAAATCTGCAAAACCCAAGAAAGTGATGGGAACAACACAGAAACGGATAGGGCAGGCAAGGGGCAACATGGTGGGCCGCATTTCAGGTTCCCAGGTCCCACTATTAAGCCACAATAGCGGCAAGAGTGGCCCCCCCTAACAATTTTTACTTGAGACAAACCCTCATTAGTAAGCCACACCTTAGCTAAGCACCACACTACCTCCAACTAAGCACAAGCACTGCCTGCGGGACACACCCCTGCCTCTTCTCCTGGGTTACATGCTGCCCAACCCCCCCGCACGACCCTGTGTCCACAGCGCACACCAAAGTGTCCCTGCGAGGCCTTCAGCTGCCCTTATGCCACACACTGGCCCCATAGCCACACCACCCTCATGTCTATTTATAAGTGCGACTGCCATGAGGAAGAACCGGAGGCACACACTGCAGAGGGTTGGCAGGGCCAGGCAGCGACCCTCTTTAAAAGGGGCAGGGCGATAGCCCACAATGCTGTACAGAAGCAATGAGAAATCCAATCCTGTGCCACCTCCGTCAGGAGCTGCAAACGCGGCCATAGCAATGGGGAATCCATGTGCCACACAGTATTCCTTCTGTCAAGGTGTCGCATAGCTCAATCGACACTGCAAGGGGAAAGCCGTCTGCGTTCTGCCCCCTACCCAAGTCAGTCAGTGTCTTTGTGCCAGACAGGTCAAACACTGCGATGGGAACTAAGTTTGCACCAACAACATAGGTGGGTCCTAGGAAACCCTGAGCAAAAAATTGATCTGAGACTTGGCAGACTTGCACCGCACCCACGGCATAGGCCTCGGCCCACAGATTCAGCAATCCTAGGCAGGAAGCGGACTTTCACTGCACCCAGGACATAGGCCTCTGCACAAACCCTCAGCACTCGCGGGCCTACAGCGGACTCCAACGCTAGTGTAGCTGTGCAAGTCTCATTAGCGCTGTATTGCTCCTGTAGTTTGTCCCAATGCAGTGCCCCGGATAGTAGAGCTAACGTCAGATTAAATACAGGTGGGCTTCGGCCCACACTGCATGCCCCAGTCAGACTGGGGTTCTTTATAAGTAGACACATGCACTTACAACTCCGTGTGGACCCACAGCATGGGTGGGTCCCAGGAAGCCACCGGCGGTACATAAATAAATCCCATTGCATTGCCCAGCACAGCTGAGGTAACGTCAAATTAAATGCAGGTGGGCTTCGGCCCACACTGCATGCCCCAGCCTGACCGGGGTTTTTAATACATAGACACAGGCAGGTACAAATCCCCTATGTGAAGTCCCTGTGGACGGACAGCATGGGTGGCTCCCTGGAACCCACCGGTGGTACATAAATAAATCCCATTACATTGCCCAGCACAGCTGAGGTAACGTCAGATTAAATGCAGGTGTGCTTCGGCCCACACTGCATGCCCCAGTCTGACCGGGGTTTTTAATACATAGACACAGGCAGGTACAACTCAATAATGTGAAGTCCGTGGGGACCAACAGAATGGGTGGCTCCCTGGAACCCACCGGCGGTACATAAATAAATCCCATTACAGTGCCCTGGACAGCAGAGCTAACGTCAGATTAAATACAGGTGGGCTTCGGCCAAGAATGTTTTCATTGTTGGAGGAGGAGGACGGGGATGTTTTTGAGGCAGTACGTGTCCTGTCCCTGTGTCCGTGGTTATATGCACCTTACCAGTAACCGAGTTGGTGGGATAGTGGTCGCGACTGTGGACCTATTCCGTTGGTTTTCGGAATGTGGCCAGGATTAAGTGGGCCGTGGTGGGGGGCTTTCTTATTGTGTCGTTTAAGGTGAAATTCTTGGACTGCCACCAGACGGACCACTGCGAAAGCATTTGCCAAGAATGTTTTCATTGTTGGAGGAGGGGGAAGGGGAAGTTTTTGAGGCAGTACGTGTCCTGTCCCCGTGTCCGTGGTTATATGCACCTTTCCAGTGACCGCGTCGCTCAAAAGTTGTCGCGCCTGGGGAACCTAGTAGCGCGGCCTCGCCACCATCATGTCTTTGGGAAGCCTCCATTTCCACTACCCTGTAACATTGCAGTAGCAGCAGTATAGGCAGAGCCGAGAATTAGTAACATTTCAGCGGTAAGAGTATGCACAAACCCCTGTAACATTTCATTGGCAGCAGTGACAACAGACCCCACTAACATTTCATTTGCAGCAGTATACACAGACCCCAGTAACATTTCAGTAGTATCTGTATAGACAGACCCCAGTAACAGTTCAGTAGTATAAGTCTAGACAGACCCCAGTAACATTTCAGTTCCAGCAGTATTGACAGACCCCAGTAACATTTTAGTAGTATCAGTTGCGACATGCCCCAGTCACATTTCAGTTCCAGCAGTACAGACAGACCCCAGTAACAGTAGCGTAGAAGCAGTATGGGCAAAGCAGCAGATAAACATTTCCCTGGCAGCAGTGTAGGGAGAGCAAAGTATTTGTAACATTTTAGTAGTAGCAGTATAGTCAGACCCCAGTAATAGTAACGTAGAAGCAGTATGGGCAGAGCCCACTATTAGCTACAGTTCTGTTATAGCAGAATAGACCTTCCCCAGTAACATTTCTGTTAAAGCATTATGGGCAGAGCCCAGTATTAGTAGAATTACAGTAGTAACAGTATACACCAACCAAGGTAACATTTCAGGAGCAGAAGTATCGGCAGACCGAAGTAACATTTCTGTTGCTGAAGTATATTCAGACCCCTGTAGCATTACTGTGGCAGAAGTATAGGTAGGCAGAACAGAGTTACATTTCTGTAGCAAAAGTGTAGGCCAACCCCAGACACAGTGGTGTACCATGAGTGCAGGCGAAGCCCATAAAAATTACTTTGATTACATTTTAGGCGAGGGCCCGAAAAATTGGTGTACTGACAGTACAAATGTACCCCAGAAAAATTGCCCATGACCAACCCAGAGGGCAGGTGAAACCCATTAATCGCTTAGCGTACTGTGGCTTAATTTTTAACTAGGCCTGGAGGCAGCCCAGTCTAAAAAACAATTGGCTCAGGTGCAAGTTTCAATGCTTTAATGAGAATTGAAACAGATAAATATTATTTAGAAAAGTTATATGAGCCTTTTGGCCCACAGAAAAACTGCCCATTTGTGGTGATTACGAGAGGTTTCAGGAGGAGGAGCCGGAGGAGAAGGACGAATATCATACACAGATTGACAGAGGTCTTTAGGTAGTGCTGCTGTCCGCTGGTGGAAAAGAGAAGTCTGGGGAAATCCAGGCTTTGTTCATCTTTATGAGTGTAAGCCTGTCGTCGCAGTCAGTTGACAGGCGGGTACGCTTGTCTGTGATGATTCCCCCAGCTGCACTAAACACCTTCTCTGACCAGACACTAGCCGCAGGGCAAGCCAACACCTCCAGGGCATACAGCGCGAGTTGGGGCCACGTGTCCAGCTTTGACACCCAGTAGTTGTACGGAGCAGAGGCGTCATGGAGGACAGTGGTACGATCGGCTACATACTCCCTGACCATCTTCTTACAGTGCTCCCTCTAACTCAGCCTGGACTGGGGAGGCGTGAGACAGTCTTGCTGGGGAGCCATAAAGCTGGCAAAAGCCTTGGAGAGTGTTCCCCTGCCTGCACTGAACATGCTGCCTGATCTCCGCGCCTCCCCTTCTTCTTGGCCCTCGGAACTGCGCCTTCGGCCACTAGCGCTGTCAGATGGGAAGTTTACCATCAGTTTGTCCACCAGGGCCCTGTGGTATAGCATCACTCTCAAACCCCTTTCCTCTTCGGGAATGAGAGTGGAAAGGTTATCCTTATACCGTGGGTCAAGCAGTGTGTACACCCAGTAATCCGTAGTGGCCAGAATGCGTCTGACGCGAGGGTCACGAGAAAGGCATGCTAACACAAAGTCAGCCATGTGTGCCAGGGTACCTGTATGCAACATATGGCTGTCCTCACTAGGAAGATCACTTTGAGTATCCTCCCCCTCCTCCTCAGGCCATACACGCTGAATGGATGAGAGGCAAGCAGCATGGGTACCCTCAGCAGTCGGCCAAGCTGTCTCTTCCTCCTCCTCCTCCCCCTCCTCCTCCTCCTCCTCCTCCACGTGCTGAGATATAGACATGAGGGTGCTCTGACTATCCAGCGACATACTGTCTTCCCCCGCCTCCGTTTCCACCCACAAAGCATCAGCCTTTATGCTTTGCAGGGAACTTCTCAACAGGCATAGCAGAGGAATGGTGACTCTAATGATTGCAGCATCGCCGATCACCATCAGGGTGGACTCCTCAAAGTTTCCAAGGACCTGGCAGATATCTGCCATCCAGGCCCACTCCTCTGTAAAGAATTGAGGAGGTTGACTCCCACTTCGCCGTCCATGTTGGAGTTGGTATTCCACTATAGCTCTATGCTGCTCATATAGCCGGGACAAAATGTGAAGCGTAGAGTTCCACCGTGTGGGCACGTCGCAAAGCAGTCGGTGCACTGGCAGATTAAACCAATGTTGCAGGGTGCGCAGGGTGGCAGCAACCGTCTTGGACTTGCGGAAATGTGCGCTGACCCGGCGCACCTTGCCGAAGAGGTCTGACAAGTGTGGGTAGCCTTTCAGAAACCGTTGAACCACCAAATTAAAGACGTGGGCCAGGCATGGCACGTGCGTGAGGCTGCCGAGCTACAGAGCCGCCACCAGGTTAAAAATAGTGGTGACTGGGGACAGAGTAGCGCGGGGCTGCTGTCGCCTTCATGTTTTTGAACGCCTCAGTTTCCACCAGCCTGTAGGGGAGCATCTCCAGGCTGATCAATTTGGCTATGTGGACATTTAAAGCTTGAGTGTGCGGGTGCATGGCGGCGTATTTGCGCTTTCGCTCCAACGATTCTCTTAGCGAAAGCTGGACGCTGCGTTCAGAGACATTGCTGGATGGGGCCGAGGACAGCGGAGGTGAGGGTGTGGGTCCAGGCCAGGAGACGGTCGTGCCTGTGTCCTGAGAGGGGGGTTGGATCTCAGTGGCTGGTTGGGGCCCAGGGAGAGAGGCAGTGGCGCAAGCTGGAGGCGGTGAACGGCCTTCGTTCCACCTTGTGGGGTGCTTGGCCATCATATGCCTGCACATGCTGGTGGTGGTGGCTCCCCGTCTGATCTTGGCGCGACAAAGGTTGCACACCACTGTTCATCGGTCGTCCGCCGTCTCAGTGAAAAACTGCCACACCTTAGAGCACCTTGGCCTCTGCACGGTGGCTTGGCGCGAGGGGGTGCTTTGGGAAACAGCTGGTGGATTATTCGCTCTTGCCCTGCCTCTACTCCTGGCCACCCCACTGCCTCTTCCAACCTGTCCTGCGGCTGCAATTGCCTCCCCTTCTGAAGACCTGTCCTCAGTTGGCTTATCACACCAGGTGGGGTCAGTCACCTCATCGTCCAGCGGCCCTTCCTCCGAATCCTCTGTGTGCTTCTCCCTCGGACTTACTGCCCTCACTACTACCTCACCGATAGACAACTGTGTCTCATCGTCATCGTCCTCCTCACCCACTGAAAGCTCTTGAGACAGTTGCCGGAAGTCCCCAGCCTCATCCCCCGGACCCCGGGAACTTTCCAAAGGTTGGGCATCGGTCACGATAAACTCCTCCGGTGGGAGAGGAACCATTGCTGCCCAATCTGGGCAGGGGCCCGAGAACAGTTCCTGGGAGTCTGCCTGCTCCTCAGAATGTGTCATTTTCATGGAGTGAGGAGGCTGGGAGGAAGGAGGAGCAGCAGCCAGAGGATTCAGAGTTGCAGTAGTGGACGGCGTAGAAGAGTGGGTGGTCGATAGATTGCTGGATGCACTTTCTGCCATCCATGACAGGACCTACTCACACTGCTCATTTTTTAATAAAGGTCTACGACGTGGACCCAAAAATTGCGATATGAAGCTGGGGACCCCAGAAACTGTCCTCTCTCCTAATCCCGCAGCAGCCGGCTGCGATTCACCTGGACCAGGAACTCATCCTATGCCCACACCCTCACTTGGGACTCCGCATCCTCGATCGCGACCGCGTCCACGTCCTCTGCCCCTACCCCTCAGCATACTGGATTAAGAATCGAGCAGAGACAGAGCGGTGTAAAAAATTTTGTGAATTATTGCCGCGCAGTTGGTGGCTGTAATATAACGCTAAATGAAGCCAGAGATAAATTATAAGGAAGGCTGCACGCAGGCTAGGCTGTGAACTATACAGTTTGGATGGGCGTGAAGTCCCACAGGCCATGCAGGCAAATGCACTGGGTAAGCGTTAGTCGTAAAAAAGGAATTTTTTTTTTTTAAATCTCCTTATTTTACTCTGCAATACAGGCTGAGGCTAGGCATTTTGTATTGCACTTTCAATCTATGGGCGTTGGGCAGACCGTGAACTTCTGAGACAGCACACGTATAACAGAGCGTTGTAGAAAATGTGTGGTTTCTTGGCGTACACTTAGAGGCAGACTGCAGTGAGGCTACGCAAAGTGCGGACAGAAATATGTTTAAATGAAGGCTGCACGCAGGCTAGGCTGTGCAATACAGAGGTACTACAACTCCCAGCAACCACGGAGTTAAATGCACATGGTCGCAGGTTGCCCTAAGAAGAACAGTTGGGGTTCTTGTAGACAGGATTCTACACTACCACTGTCCCTGCCTGACCAATACTGCCCCTATACTCAAGTACAGACTGCAGCCTGAGAACGCTACAGCCTGCATGCCCGATATACATAAAAAAATTCTTGAAGACGCTAACACTGTCCCTATAGCAGCAGAAGCATCAGCAGCACTTTCCATGATCTCTCTTAGCCACTCACTGCAGGGGAGTGGGATAGGGCTGGAACGTCACAGGAAGAAGTTGTAATGGCTTCCCTGTGTTTCTATTGGTCAGAAAAGGGCGCAAATTTCTCAGGGAAGGAAATCTAATGGAGTCGAGCACCGTGTGGTGCTCGTCTCGAGTAACGAGCATCTCGAACACCCTAATGCTAGAACGAGTATGAAGCTCGGACGAGTACGCTCGCTCATCTCTAGTAAGATCTAATCTACATACAATGTCATTTTACCTGCAATGTAACGTGGTGATGTCTACAAATTATGGTTGCATTGGTAAATGGCAATATACCCTGAGCCTAACTGTAATGATGTTTTCAAGCAATGAGGGCTTCTTCACATTCTAGGAGCTGGTCATGGTGTTTTAGACCTTTTGTGTATTCTTTTACGACATATCTGAGAAAAATCATAGGTTTGTTGGCTTACATTGCAGCAATAACTACAATTTTACAGACATAATAGTCTATTAGAATAAAGTGATCCGGAGAACATTAGCAAGAGACAATGTTAGCAGTTATCAATTGAATTGCGTCCTGAAAACATGATGCCGGTAAATTGTATCACGGTCTAATGTACAGGGCCATTTATAGAGAAATTAGCTAACAAAGAACACATCCAAAAAGCACTCCAATCTCTACTCTGTGTACATTAAGAATTTTTTTGAACTAGACTTTTTACATTTTTTTAAAATAAAACAGTGTGATACTATGAATGAAAAAAACACTGTAGAGCAGGGCTGCCAAACTCATTCTTAAAAAAGTGCATTATGGTTGCCTTCAAAGGGCCATTTATAAAGTCTTATTCACGTAGGCCAATTTCCACTCCGTAATATGTGTGTATTTTTTACGCATGCAATATGGACAGATTAAACCCCATTGATTTGCATTGGGGTATTCAGGCATGTGTTTTCCACATCTGTATTTTACATCCATGAAAATATTGTCCTGTGTTGGTCCATATTAAGGACCAAAACTGACTATTAATGTCAATGGGATCACATAA
Organism: Eleutherodactylus coqui; assembly: GCF_035609145.1. NCBI lineage: Eukaryota > Metazoa > Chordata > Amphibia > Anura > Eleutherodactylidae > Eleutherodactylus > Eleutherodactylus coqui. Next base: position 95,022,411 of record NC_089840.1, read on the forward strand.
ATTAGCTGTTAATACACGATACATGCATATACACGGTGTATTTACAAATGAAAGCAGGAGAAATCTATGAGACTTTTTAGTCTTTTTTGCACATGTGAAAAACGTAGTGAATATATGAGTGCAAAAAGAAATCCAATAAGGTTTAGATATACAGTGAATACTCAGAGTTTCAGTTCGTGAAAATGCTGAGCATGTCACAGACCAAAACTGCATACCTATATCACAGACCAAATCCACCCTGAATATAACTTCTCCTTAACATGGCTCAGGAGCTCTAAGCATTATGATGCTGTGTCTCACCTTCCACCTCTTTAGCACCGAGCTTCCTACATTGGAGGGTGGCTAGGGTGCCCGGGTACGGCTGGCAGAGCTCTACCACCATCTCTGAATTGCGAAGCAGAGTGGTATGGAGGCCTGAGCTCAGATTCCAAGGTGGGACCCGCTCCCCGGCTGGCGCTGACCACCTGCCAATCGCTGGCTGCATCCTACCGGGAATGTGGTGGGACTTCACGAGCTGCATAAAAGGAGGTGGTGGGCCAGATTTGGCCAGCAGGCCTTGAGTTTGACATCTGTGCTGTCTAGTAAGTGAATCATTACCTAAGGTAAATTTGGGGACTGTTTTTATTTTCCTTTGTGTCCAAATCTGTTCTCACTTTTCATTAAAAAGAAATATGGCAGAGCAGATCTTCCAGACATGATATGATACCAGCTTTATTCCACCAGACAGTGACAGAATGAGGGCTCTTTCACAAGAGCGTATATCGGCCGATATACGCTACGATCTGATGCATTTGCATTCATTAGAGCTTCCTTAGTGTGGTAGTACACACAATAATGTCTCCAGAACTATTTTCATTGTGACATTTCGGCCGTGGTAATCTATGTGCTCTGTCTATTCTTAGTTCTTGAACAGGTATGTTTGGGAGGATTTTCCGCACGAGGCGTACTATAAAATCAGGAATTTCAGTGTTGGAATTTTTTTAGGAGCGCCACATATCTTAACATTATTTTGTCTGTTCCTATCTTCCAAATCTGTTAATTTGCTTTGTAGCTTGGCTACTACCATTTCCAGCTCATAGTGCACGTCTATTAATTCATTATGCCACTTGACTAACTCCTCCATTTTATTTTCTATTTTGTCCATTCTGCTGTTCACTTCAAGGACAGATGTGTTAACTTTTGAGGATAAATCTTTAAGGTCCGCTTGAATAGTGTCTCTGAGAGCCATTATAGCCTCCTTAATATATGATTCTGTTATTGACCTGTTTGATGCAAAGACTTTATCTATGCCTCCCTCCCCTTCTCTCTCAGACACAGACAAGAGCAGCTGCCTAAGATAGCCGCGCCCTTTGCTCTTTTGGGCTGCTAGTGGGGGAATTGCTGTCCTGTGACAACGCGTTCGGCGGTATTTTGGATTTCATGTACTTTGCATTAGTGTCCCCAGCTGCCACCAACCTCACTCCTTCTGCCGCTTCCACTGCTTGCCGATTGCTACGACTTGCTCTCTCAGCCCTGCCAGGGTCTCCTATTTCTTCCCCCTCCTCAGACGAAGAGTCCAGGTTGCTGCGCTGTTCTTCTGCCGGGAATCCGGAAGTGGATGTGTCTCCCGCGGCCATTGCTGAAGGAGACCCGCGTGCCACAAAGAATTCCTCCAGTCTTCTAGGCTTAGCTTTAGAGATTCTCCTTCTGTTTTCCTTGCTGATTCCCAGAACCTGTGGTCTGATTTCCTCTCCTACTGACTGCTGTGAGTTGAGGTGGAGTATCTTTGCCGAGAGGAGCTCGCTCTGCTGCTGCCATCTTGGTGCCTCTCTAAGCCATGCCCCCACCCCCACCCCTCTCCAATTGGAATTTTGTTTAAGTTTTTCAGTGCATTATATGATACATTAAATCGTACTATTGAAAAATACAACTCGCCCGCAAAAACAAGCCCTCAGATATCTATGTTGATGGATAAGTAAAAGAGTTATGATTTTTTAAAAGTGAGGGGAAAAAAAAGATGAAAAAAAAATGCTGCGTCCTTAAGGGGTTAAAGATGCTGGAGTTTAGTGAAAGAAAAGCACACAATACATTACTAATCTCAAAGTGAGAGAATAAAGAAAAACAAAGGACAAAAGGAATTGTACCATTCTAAAGCACATTCACACTTGTAAATATACAACAATGATATAATTTTCTTTAATTTCCGCCTTTTATTCCCTTGTTCGTTTTCCTCAGCAACTGATGCAAAATAGCAGCAGGCAATGTCATTGTTTTCCATACTGAAAAACTTGAATAGCCTCAGATGCCATCTGGAAGTACTGGCTATTTCACAGGCAGTCATGTTTTATGGCAGCCTGATTGCTTGTGATTGACTTTAAATTGCTTCCATTATTTTAGAACTCCATGTCTTAAAGTGACATAGTGCTGAATCATTTATTTCCCATCTTCCATAGATCTATCTTTTCAAAAAGCAGTATCCACATCATACACTGATATCATTTTGTAGATATTCTGTAAAAGTTTCCAAAAGTTTGTCTATTCTTCATAGAGACCTATGGAGGGTAAATGGCCTTTTAAGTCTCCTCACTCACCGTCTAGGTGCTCTACCTAAGGAGAAAAGATGGCGTTTCTGACCCACATCGTAGGCTTCTCTCTAGCAAAGTCAGAATCCTACTGCACACTGATGAAGAGCAAAAACCCTGTAACAACTACATGTGCATGGGTTCTGACTTTACTTTCAATTCTTTGTCATTGTTTCAAGGCTCGTATGAAAAATCTAACATTGACTTTAGGTATTGCTGCCTTCCAATAGGTGGCGCTGTGGAGGTAATGTTTCATCTCCCTTATTTGCATATTACCCAGAGGAGCGTAAATGGCCTTTTAAGTCTCCTCACTTGCCATCTAGGTGCTGTCTTTAAGGAGAAAAGATAGCGTTTCTGTCACATGGGATGGAATATTCCGTACAGCGTTGCAGAATATGCTGTCCCTAAGGGCCTAAAGACATGGGCATGATTGTGTTCCATTATGCGGCCAGGACAAGCAAAACCATTGATTTCAATGGTTTCGTTTTCATTAGCGGTATTGTCATCCGTTGATAGTGCGGGCGAGAAAAGATAGGTCTTGCCCTATCTCTCTTGCATGTAGTATTAATTAGCACTAAATTTTCAGCGTTGGGTTTATCTTTTATAATCAGGTCCTGGATTGTCTCTTTGAATTGAATTATTTTGGAGAAAAGTAAATGTGAATTATAAAACTGAGAATGAAATATTACAAGCAATCTATTATATTGACTCTAAATATTACAAGCAATTCCTGCATCTGCATCCACAATCCACCCAGACCTTTCTCGCTCTGCATGACCTAGTAATGGATACATGGCGTGGCATCAGAAATCGGAAATCTCCATAGTTTTGTTTCTTTTCAAATTATCTTCATTCTGTTTAACAATAAAACACAAGAATTTTCTTTCACTTGAATGATTTTTGTCATTTGGTTGGAATAATTCAAGACACACTTGTAATGTAGCACAGCTATAATGAAGCTTTGTTACTAATATCCTGCTTTGTTTTTAGTACACTACACTGCTCAGACTATGAAAAGCGAAGCTCTCTGCGACTGCAGTGTGTTGTGCGCTCTCTAGAGTAGACGTCTATTGTTTAGGAAAACCATTTACTTTAAATTCAGTTATTTTAACACACGCTCTGAAATATTGATTGCCTGGGACAGTAATTTATAAACGGCGCAGCCTCTTGCCTTCAGTAGTAAACGTATTTATATTTGCACAATGGAACAAGAAAGGCATACATGTTTATGGAATTTCCCTTGCATCATCAACGGCTGTAACACCCATTGTGAACGAATGAAATGTAGTTCGGGGAGCAAGAAAGGGGAATCCCTGCGGCCAATCAGCTCAACCCAACAGCGCAGAATGGAGCCCATTGATTATAACAGGGTCCACTCAGCTGAATGGCTTTTGGATAGAAGAAAAAGCACTACATGTAGCACTTTTACTTCCAGTATTTTGAGCCGAATCTGTGACAGAACCTCTGACCTGGAGGTTCCAATGCAGAAGTGGACCCGGCCTTAGGCCACTCTCACACATGCGCTTGTAAAAAGGCTGCATTTTTTAACGCAGCATTTACTACATTTTCAGCTGTGCTGACGTGTTTTTTACAGCGTTGACTGCATTTTCAGCTGATAATGCCAGAACTGAAAAAAAGCAGTCCAAAATGCAGTAACTGTATTCTACAGCATTTTCAGAAGCACTAAAAACGCATTCCATTCATTTCAATGGGCAAAGCACCGCGTTTTAAAGTACAGAAAAGCATAAAAATAGGAAAGCGCTTGAAAATGTTGTATTTTAGAGCAAGTCCCATTGAAATCAATGGTAACGTTTGACAGCACTTAGCACTGCACTGAAAACGCAGCGGTAAACGCTGGAAAAAATGCATTAGTGAGAGTGGCCTTAGTGACTCAAGTACTGGACCCAACTATGATGTCTAACGAGTCTGTTCTCTGCAACAGTTCTAAAGGTGACAGGGATCAACTGAACAATATAACAAATGCTATAGAATGATTTGACAAATCCTGAATCTTCCATGATTACAATAACCCATGTAAATGCCCCAGATAAACCACTAATATAGTATCAGTCTTCTTTGAGAAATGTGTTCAAATCATTTAAATACAATATGATTTATCACTTACTAATGTACTAACAGTAGCTGCTGCTAGCTGTAAAGATTCCTCTCCCCTCTCACACTGTATTTACAGCTGAGGTTGCTGTAATTACAATGTACGAGGGAAAGAGGATCATGGGCACTGTAGACCTACATTGGTAATCCAATTCACAGCAAGCCATGGCAGCATAAAAACAATTGCGCTGCACACAGCTGGACATGATATTGAAACAAAAACTACTTCTGAGCTATGATAACATGATCTGCAGAGTTGTCACGTCCATTCAGCCCCATCGGTGAACCTGATAAACAGATTCAAAGACTGAGTGCAGGGATAGGCTGAATGGCATGTATAGCACAGAGAATAACTAAGGTGCTAGAAGAGCAAAACAACACACATTAGTAGAAGTGAAAGTAAGTCCTAGGTTCTTACTCTATATCTGCCCTGATTGGACCTGCCAATGGAGCAGGGCACCCACCCCGAAAAGGGTGACCCCTCAGCTGAAACATAAATAGATTCACTGACCATCCCTATATATAATATGGAGGAAAGGGAAAATATAAGGATAGGGCGAAACAGAAAACCATGATGAGCAAAACTAAAGTCACAAGGATTAGTTGTAGAGACAAACGGAAAGAAGTATTCTGAGGCCAAAAGTCCAAGAACTGAAGGCAGAAAGAAATACTAAGAAAATCCAAGACAAAGCCACTCATAACCTTAGAGCAGGACCACAGTACCAAAGTATAACAAAAGTATAACTGGTATCCTCTACAAAGAGGAACCAGAATAAATATACAAAATGAAGCACTGAGAAGCTGGCTAGGATGACAGACAGCCTAGCGAGCCAATCAGAAAAGCAGAAGGGAGATGTTTCTTCCTCAGCATTCAGCGTCAAATGCCACTGCACATGCGCTGGCAAGCACATTACGTGGTTTTGCACTGATGCCATGATGTTACAACATGCATGCGTCACAGAAGGGGAAATAAAAAATTTAAAACAATCACAGAAAATGGCCGTTACTTACTGACTGAGGAGAGCATATAGATGCATCCTCCTCTCACCATGCAGGTAGCTGACTACCAAATGGAGGAGCAAATAACACCTGTGCAGGACACCGATAAAACACCCACTCACACTGCCTCTTAATAATGAGGGGGGTGGATGCTTGGCGTATACTCTCACACATAGTGGATACAGGGTGACAGACCATTCTGATATATGTAGTTCACCATGCAGACCAGCAACCTATTAATGACGCCATGATAATTCGGCGGGTTGCCCTGCATTTCCAACAGTAAACTACATTGGTACTGCCACCCTGGGCTCCCCCTGGAGTCTTAATGCCACACTGCATGTGCATGATAGATAATAAATGTAAGGCATTGGTTGGATGTTGGCCAAGATACATGAGCCCACTAACCACTTCACGGTTCCTTGCGTTGTAGTGGGTCCCTACACTAATATAAAGAGGAGGATGCATCTATATGCTCTTCTAAATACAACATGCATGCACCCAGAGTCCAGAAGTGCTACAACATTACCCCCCTCCGTCAGGGGGGCTTCAGACTCTTGGAACCAGCTTTAAAGGGTTCCTTCTATGAAACATCTTAATTAAGTGTCTAGCATTAACATCTGCCACAGAAATCCAAGCTCTCTCTTCTGGTCCATAAGCTTGCCAATGAACAAGATATCGTAAAGAGTTACAAACATGACGAGAAGCCAAACTTTCTGAACTTCAAAATATAACATACTATTAACAAGAACTGGTGGAGGAGGAACCCTGTCATAAGTAAAGACTTATAGAAAACATTTGCATTCTTAAAAAGACTGAGGAATCTGCAGTCTTAATGAAGATGTGTCAATTACTTCAATGATCTTATACGGACCAATAGATTGTGGTCCCAATTTCAACAACGGAAGTTTTAACTTAATATTTCTAGTAGAAAGCCACAGTTTCTCTCCCACTAGGAAACTATAACACTCAGACCTTCTTCTATCTGTAGATCTTCAGTACTTGAGCACTTAGGGCAAAAACACATGGGCATATGCGCAACTATGCTTGCCACTTCGGAGCATAGTTGTGCAAGATGCAGGGGTGTTTTTCTTTGTGCCATTCAAACTCTGAGCCATAGGGCGTGAGTTTGAAAAAACAGTGGGAAGATAGGCCCTGTCGTATCTTTCCCACACATAGTATTAATAATGTGCAAGAAAGATAGGGCAAACCTCATCTTTTCTCACCCATATTATTAACGGGCGAGAATACCACTAATGAAAATGAAACAATTGAAATCTATGGTTTTGTTTCGTCCCGCTATACGTCCATAATTATCATGGCCACATAACGGTACAAATTACGCCCATCTGAAGAAGCCCAAAATATTCTTTTGAATCACCTTTCATACGGAAGAGAGACAAAAAGAAAAGACGCTTTCAATAGAGGATACAGCGGAGAAGGAACTAAACCACGGATGAAACCCATAATTACAAAAAAAAGGGTGAATCACATATTGAGACAAGAGTACGATTGTTTATGGGCTCCTACCCACTTGCATTTTTTTAACGCGATTGTCAATTGGACTTTCTAATATTAAAAATGCATCACACAAAAATCCCAAAGCACACACTTGCGATGCGTTTTTAACATTAGAAAGTCCCATTGACAATCGCGTTAAAATAATGCAAGTGGATAGGAGCCCTAAAGCCAATTCTGCTAAAGACAAAAACTCCTGATCAAAGAATGGAAAACTTCACTGTTCTGAAACATTTAGACATAGTTGGAATAGTGAGCATTTATATAAGTTGATTAAGGGCTTCTGTACACAAGCGTATGCGTATATACGCTTGTGAGAGGATGAAGTGATAGCGCTGTGAATGGAGCACTATCACATGTACTCGCAAGCATATCCACACTGCTTATTGTAGTTTTTTGTGCTACCAGGCCTGTTCACATTAGCATGGAACACACCTGCACTGATTTTGAACTGGCTCAGCAGCCTAATTAGTCCCTGATGTTATCAATTAACACTGTGAAATTGCACAGTTACAATAAACTCCTATGGTGGCTTGGGTGCGCAAATGCACACAAAAATAGAGCATATTGCATATGTTTTCACCCAATGGAAATGTGGGTGCAAAAGCGCTGAAGATCCGAGGAAACCCCTTGAAATCATTGGGTTTTATTGCCAGCATTCGCCTGTGTAGTGGCCCAGATTTGGGGTGTCTTTAGAGTAGCTGTAGGTCCATTTTGTGTAACTGGCTTGTGTGTACTTGGTTCTTTTTAAGTGATAACAAGCTGTGTTGTGGCGAATCTGTCTCACCCAACTTGTGTGTTGTGTGTGGTCTCGTGGGAGTTTAGGAGTAGTTGGGGGCAGAGTCTAGAGACAGAAGAGTGTGTGCAGAGATGTAGTTGGTGGAGGAGGGCGTGTCAGCGGAAAGCTAAAGCTCGGTTTTGCTCTCATTTGCCATGGGATATCTCCCATATGGAGACTGGAGCTTAGAGTGATGGCGCCTGCTAGGACCAAAACGAGAGAAATAACTAGTCGACAAGGAAAGGGAAGAGTTGTGTGTTGACCCACCATGTCAGGAGGGTACCCCCGGGAATCATCTATCAGATAACTTGGACTGTGGACACATGGAATTGGGAAGGAAAGTGCCTTCTAGAGAAAATGTGTGTGTAACAGAAGTGAAACGGAAGGAAGCCTGCCGAAAGGGTTGTATCTGAAACTGTCGATTTGCTGTGTTCTTGGGAAATATCAATGTTGGATTCCGTGAGTAAAGAAAACCATGTTCCTCTGTTTTTGAAAACTATCTTTGTCTGTGGACTCTTTTATTTACCAACGAGTAACCGTCTACATGGAGATAGGTATCGACGTCAAGTGACAACATTGATAGAACTGTTCACTATAATTTTACATCTGCCTGTTCTTTTTGAACTGCGGTCGACCGAACTGGGCCACATTCCACCATTGTTGGGTAGAGATCACAGAGCCACACATGACAACCACCTTCAGTGCCCCATGGTCTCACCTGCAACGGCCGGCCTGCACACAGGCGCCGCACATTGGCAATCTTGCACGCGTTTTTGCCCATGTGCAGGAGCCCTGAAGCATACCTCCAGTTAAAAATAAAAACCTTCTCTTAGATCCTCATGAACAGTACCATTATGATGTCGCTACCTTCCATGCTTAGCTGTCTGTGCTGCAGATATCTCTTTCTTCTTAATTCAGTAGCAGGAAGTATTATGATTGTCTGCCATGATCGGATGGATTCTCGTGGGAGGGAATATTCCACAAGAATAGGTTTTGTGGGGGGTTTTCCTTTGGTCTGTGAGGTGTGCAGATATGGTTGTGACCAATGACTTGTTCTGTGCATGTCTAAAGGTGTGAACTGCACTTGGTATGAACCAGGTCCTGTTCAGTGTAAGTCTAAAGCTGTGGACAACACTTGGTGTGAACAATATCTTATGCTGGGTATTCCCTTTATATTGCAATCAGTTGGTGTGAACAGGGTTAGGTTCTGTGTATGTCTGTAGGTGTTGACTACACTTGGTGTGAGCTGTCCTGTTCAGCACGCGTTTTGTTTAATTTCCCCTGTCTGGTGTTCCTGCCTGTTACCATCCAATGCAAGCCCCTAGGTTCCATCGTGAGGTCATACCTATATGGACAATCATCCCGCTTGCTGGCAGTATTCCCTTTTTGTGGTTTTAGTTGTCTTGTTAGAGTAGAGACTTGCAAGACAATGAGGACACTTGACGTGGGCTTGTGAACTTACGCATTCTGGCCAAAATACAAACCAATACCTCATACGTACTTACTTATATTTCAACCTGTCCAGTAGTATAGTAATATTGGCGTATTTTGGCGTCCGTTATTTTTGTGTTTGTTTGCATGCACATCCGGCTTATGTTTTGTTGTGTCCGTTTTCGTGAGCCTATTTCCTTATTTGGGTTGCGGTTCCTTTTTGGTGTAAAAAAACTGGCGTAAATTATACCAGAAATATACGCCAGTTCCCAGTTGGTGTATATGTCTTTGTAGGTGCATCGAGTAGTCGAAATGCACCTAATACATGAATAGGTGTGTCCTTCTTCATATATCAAGCGCATTGTGTGCCAGCAGAAATAAGATTGCTTTATTTATTCAATTTGAAAACTGGAAATGAAACTGAAAGGAATTAAATGGAAATAAACTGAAATATTTCCAATGGGGAACAAATCATAAATATTTAATTCTGTTTTTATTTCCATTTCTCTGCTCCTCAAATGCAACAGAGAAATGGAAATACTAAACTGAGCCTAACGCCAGTGTGAACGAACCCTTCCACAATGTGCTTAGCCGATTCTTTTGGTTGCCTGTTTCTGCTTTGCATACTAAATCCTTTCCGCTCTCAGTTGAATATTTCTGTTATTATGTTTATAGTTGTTACTTTCATATCCAAAGAAACACAAATTATATTTTTTAAATTACAAATAAAGTGCTCTTTTGCATATATGTGAAGTATATTTCTTTTTTAGCTGTACTGCCTGAGTAGCAGAATTTCTTCTGAAAAAGGAATAAATGGAGGCTGTTTTGCTCACAAACAGAAGCCTCTTGAGAAAATGTGTTTCCCTGCCTGACTGCGTTGGAGAGCTTAGGACATTTTCAATTGCTTCTGTGAAGCCTTGAAGGCTTTAATGTATTTGCACTGTTCCTCTATTCTGTCTCCGTTTTTCTCTGACAATGAATTAACATTAAAAAGCTAAAGGAATAATTATAGTTACAACTGGTCAGTTCCAATGTCTGGTTGCCCCTTCATGTACAGAATGTTCTACATTTTTTCAAGTGTTTTCTACATTAAATTCTTATACTTTAGATCCTTGCTTATAACTTTACACAATGAAAGGGGTAGTTTCCTTTATTATTAAAAATTATACCCACGTAGTTTCAATGTTAGCCAGAACACATAAATGTAATTACAACAGCTGTGAAATCTGAAAGACTAGAAATGTGTGAGTCTAGAGTCACAGGTCGGAATAGTCTTTCAGTGAGTATCCATCACTGAACACCAATTTTAAGTCCAATATTATGTGTTCATAAGTTTCTTAAAGGGGAAATATATTGTTTTTCTGATACAGAGCTCTCTTGAACAGATAAAGTTCATTGATAAAAATTTTTGTTTTCATGCAGCAGTCATTGGAAGCAGTTTAAAGGGTCCCTTTCATAAAACCCTACCATTCATTTTTATTTTAAAGCTGGATATCTCCCCTCCCCCTAACCCCCCATGCACCAACACACAATTCTTTTAAACTAATTGGGTATCTGTGAGGTCCCACAACTTTTTCCAGGATGTCAAGCAGATACTTCCCTATTGTAGATGTACGGAATCCTCCACCTCTTACCAGCATCCTCTGCCACACAAGACAGTCTTGGAATGCAAGAGCTCACAAGTTATCTTGAGATCTTAGTTCTGATTACTAAAAATAAGGTAGTAATATCCATCCTTTAAAAATTGATGGTTTATCCTTATGATATGCCATTAATATCTGATCAGTGGGGGTGCACCGCTACCAGATACCAAACAGCTGATTGAAGGTGCCATGGCACTCGTGCAACTGCTGTAGCTTCTTCAACACAATCCTGTCAATGCTCAGAACATGACATTTTTCATAGCAGCCATTCTGAGTACTTCAGAAAACTAGTAGATACTCAGCAGCACATGAAGACTTCAGAACAGTCCTCCAATGTTCCAACCTTCACTAGGCAAGAAGGGAGATGCATAGCCAGACCAAATCCAGATCAAGACTCACGTGAACCTCCACCAAAGCATAAAGTCAAGGCAGCATTAGATAAATTAAAAAATCATATTTTATTTCTCCATAAAAATAGTTACCGACGTTTTGACCTACATACAAAGGTATTTATCAAGCTTGATAAAGACCTTGTATGTAGGTCGAAAAGAGGGGAAGGAGATAAGGGAAAAGACGGGGAGGGGGGAGGAAGTAGGAGATGAAGTAGAATAAAAAGAAAATATTATTCACCTTCTTTTCCTTCATTTAACATTTAAGTACGAGAACCCTCTTATGGCGTCATATAATATGAATGATTTTTCTGTTCAGTAAAGTTTATTATTGCTTAAATGTACTGCCTCTGTCTGTCACCACCACACCATCATATTCCATCCACCGGTTTCAATTGCAAGGAAATGGATGACCAGTGTGGCACTTGGAATAAAAGTGTAACACTCTCTACAGACTACAGCCAAGAAGCATAGCTCAATGCCAGTTCCCAGCCAGATGACAGTTGGTATACAGATAGTTGACTTCCAGAGAGGTACACGTACAAAAGCTGTAACCTAGTTAGGCCTGAGAGCAATGAAAGTAGGATGCCATCAAATACAGATAACAAATCTTAGAGATTGCTATTCAGTTAATGTTGGCTAACCAGAGGTGCGGAGTCTAAGGTACCCTACTGTTCTTCCCCCTTAACTCCTGCCAGGAGGGGTGGAATTTATCAGTTAAATACCCAGGTCACGGGCCCTAGGATAATCCCCAATAGATGGCCAAGTAACTGCTACCAGGGTTTATGGGGTAAGGCCAGGGATAAGATCAAAATGTTCGACGCGGATATCGAAAATCAGACAAATCCAAAGAGAAAAAATGTGAGGAAACTCACCAACAGGGCTGTTAAGCACACAATTGGAATACTGGAGCTATTTTTTTTAGATCCTGGAAAATTAATATCCAACACTGCAGCAAGTCTTGAAACTGTGGCTATTTTTTCACAGCAAAAAGAGCGGAGCGTTGGAGTTGCTTTGGCAATGGGATACTAGAGCTCCAGATGGGCAAATATGGTGCTCATTGGGCTAAGTTAACAAGTGTGAATCTTCTCTTCACTGCATTGCGAAAGCAGCAGAAACAAAAGATGCAGCAACAGTCTATGAGTTCTAGGATACATGCATACACTGAATATATGGATTATTTTAGCCCCTTCCAGCTGCAGTCAGTTTTGGCCTTTCTGATAAAACCTTATTTTTCAAATCTGATACGTACCTTTATCTGGTAATAACTGTGCATGCTTTTACTTATCCAAGTGATTCTGAGAATATCTCTTCGTGATACGTTGAACTTTATGTTAATGGTAAATTTTAGCCACTATGTTTTATGTTTGTTTCTAAAAATAAATTCTAAATTTGCAGAAAATTTCGCACCACTGTATTGTAAAACATTTGTAATACAGAAATATTACAAATGACATTACAAGTGTATGAAATCATAATTTTATCATTGATCTCTATTTGCCTTTGAGTTTTCTGTTATTGGGTAAATACAGATCCATATTTGCCCAACAGAAAATAACACCATGTAAATATGGCGGCAAAAAGGGAAAAAAGTAATGCATGCTGCATCTTTAAAACAGGGTTGTGAAAAATATAGCCATGCAAATAGATGCACAGATTTACATTAGCTCAGTATGACGGCTAATAAAACGTAGACCAAATATAGAATAAAAATATGCTCACCAAACTACACAGAATAGTTACATTTACCATGTGTCCATTTTATGTTGGTATAATTTTATAAGCATCTTTATCATTTCTTTGCAGGTCAGAAAGCTCATAAGTATATTCTAAATGTCATTTTAAATTTTTCAAAGGACTACTTTAATTCTGGAGTAACTTTAATGGATCATTTTTTTAGAAACACCTATAATTCATCCCATTTTAAAAATTGCACACCTCAAATTTTTTAAAACACCATTTATGAAGTCTGCTAGTACAACAGTTTACATTAAAATATGGGGCATTTCTGTACTCAGGAGAAATTGGATAGCAAATTTTTTTGGTGCTTTTTCCAAAAATTGCTCATCATGAAATAATTAAGCTAAACCTATGTGTTCTTGAAAATAATTGTAACATTTTCATTTTCATGTTAACAACTACCACCAAACATCTGTTGTCAAAATGTCAAAACATTCACTGCAACCCTTGCTGAATTCCTTAAGGGGTATAGCTTCCAAAACAAGAGTCACTGCTCACAGTGGGGTGGCCCACAATTCTGGGTAATTCGGAAGCTCTGTAAATTCAACATGGTGTACAAAAATTATTCCGTCAAAATCTATGCTCCAAAAGCCAAATGGTGTTTTTTTTCCCCTCTGAGCCCTACCATGTGCTCCAACAGCTCTTTCCATCCACTTATGGAGCATTTCTGTACTCAGGAAAAATTAAGTAACTCTGATCCCAGCAACTGCAATGGGACCGTGGCTCTCAGTTACAGCCATGATGCCACTTTGGGTATGACATACATTGGAAGCCGTAACTACTGTCCCACTGCGTATTTCGGGAAGGGGTTAAATTGCATTACTGCTATATTTACTAATACATACCGTTATAACAAATTGTTTGAACTCACCTGCCACAACACGATGGCCTCTTATAAATGGGTCCATGCACTAAACACGCACATCTCTCTTGGGCCTAGAGCCTACAAAATGAACTCAGGATAAATAGATAAAGACTATATAACAATAATTGTGTATATTGTTTTCTGTTACAATACACAGTTCTTATGCAATGGTATTTGTGAGAGATTTGAGAACAGAAAGGGAAAAAATGCTTAGAAATCTGAAACTTCAGCTGCATTTTTCTTTGTTTCCATAGGCTATTTTTGTTCTGTACTCATGTACAAATAACTATATAATTCTGCAAGCACAACACATATGAAAGTATTATTTTTCTGCACATTCAATCAACTCAATAAATGTTCTGCAACGGAATGTTAGTTATTTTACATGTTATTGGAAATAAACCAGTAATAATAATTGCCATTATTATTACTGATTGGCTAGTACTTTCCACCAATTTCACCAAGGACAACCCTTTTTGGGATGTGACTTTTTTAAATCCTTCTGTCTCTTCCTGTTATCCTAGATAATTCATGAATGGGTGTGAGTGAGGGCTGGCCTCTGATTGGTCAGGCTGTGACCATTCAGAGGCATCTTATTCAGCAGGCGGGGATTTTAAATCCCCGGCTGCTGAATACTACTCACAGCTGTTCAGAGCAGTTCAGGAGGACTGCAGCCTGCCGCGCTGAACTCCATCTGCCGGCACCAGGTGAGTATATATATATTTTTTATTTTTACACATTTCTGGATGAATTGCAGGAAAGGGCTTATATATTTAACCCCTTTCCGACAATTCATCCCGCGATCGCCAGCAGCCCATTGCATTCAGTGGAGTCGGCTGTATTGCCGGTTCCATTGAATTCAATGGGCAAACATCGTTCTTCTCTGTCACAGCTGTTACAGCTGTGGCAGAGAAGAAGGATTTGTCTTCTATATGTTCTCAATGGGGTTGGCGCTGCTGCCGCCGGCCCCATTGAGCGCATATAGACGAACATCCGAACATCGTGTGGTGTTCGTTACGAATAACGAACATCCCGAACACCCTAATATTCGCCGGAGCATCAAGCTCGGACGAGTACGTTCGCTCATCTCTAGTAAGTAAGCATGATGTGTTCTTCATCTGCTGAACAACATTTCCTTGGCCGACCACTGCTTCCACAGACCTTAATGCTGCTCGATTGTTTGTGCTTCTTCAAAAAAATCATGAACAGCACATTTTGAAATGCTAGTGTAGTGGCCCAGAGTTAGCAGGGCCCCTCCATAATGTTATGTGTTTACCTTGTGCTAATTGTATTGTCAGAATCTTCTATGTAGTGTGCATTTGATGTATATTGCACCTCTGTAGCACTGAATGTGTTAATGTATGGGTTGTGACTGAGAAATGTATCACTTTGTGTGTCAGGTGATCATGCTATGTATATGTGTTTGCAAGGATGCTATGCAAGTGAGTCTTGCAAGAGTCTGGAAGTGAGAAGTCCGCAAGTGAGCCACACAGACACAGATTGGTCCATGTGCGGAGAATGGAAGAAGCTGAGCAATATCCTTCAGCTTGGCCTGCTCTACCCGGGATGTACCAGTGCTACCAGTAAAGCACAAAGGGAGAGAGAGTGAGACAAGCATCTGAAGCATGAGTGTTGACTGGTAGAGGGTTGGAGGGAGAAGGAGAATTGCCAGGAGTGGGATCACACAGATAACTGAGACTGTGGATTGTCTGGATCACCCCGAGAAGTCCTCCCTGTTGCACCACCTCTTCGAAGGGTAATTTGTGTCAGGACCCTAGTGTTTGTTGGAACTGTTCTGAAGTTAAAGTAAACGGACACTACCGACTGTTCCCAGTTTGTCCATGAAAAGTTACCCTGTGTGTGTGGACTCTTTTAGTACAACATCCACTTTCGCCAGATAGGACGGAACGGTGATGTCACGAGTGACAAAAGAAACTCAAGGTAATTTTCAGTTGCCTTTCCCTGTGACCTTCCCCAGCAGTAATTGGATGCTACTCCTAGGGGAGGAGATGGTAGAGCCACCCTGACACGAACACCCTTATCTACCCCATCATCTCCTCGGCTGTGGGCCTGCTCCTCGGATGCTGCATTAGTCTGCTTTGAAGTCTTTGCCAGGAAGAGACCTTGCTGATGGAAAATAACTACCCTGTGGGGGGGTGTGGCCTGACTGAGAGCCAAGACGGCCACTTACTTCTGAGCTCCATTTGTCTATCTCCTTCAGTAGCGATATCACTGCATCCCCATGGAAAACCTACATAAGCAGTTCCTCTTCAACTCCTGCACAAATAAAGAAGCCCACCGGAAGTGAGTTCACAGAGCGATCATCCATCCATCGGGTATAGTGTCAATTAACCCTGGTTTAGGAGGAGAGATGCCCTCACATCGCCCTCCACCAGGAGTCACACATGACTTCACGTCCTGTCACTGAATTGAATGCATTTGCGTTCCAAACAGCAGGCATACTGTTTTCAGCAGGTCATGAGAGACGCCTAATTATATCACATCCTTCTGGTGTCCCAGGGGACGGAAGATCGCTCTGTGAACTCACTTCAGGTGGCCTTCTTTATTTGTACATGTTATAAATGCTTGTGTTCCAATGCCAATATATGCTTGATAAAGGCGTGTGTTTCATGCCGAAACAAGGAGCATTTTTACCTCATCATAGCTTTCACTGCCTTTCTGTGAAAATAAAGAACATTTAAGAAACTATTCCAAGGTCACCAATGGATTATTTGGGCCAAAGAGAGGGGTCTGCCTCATTTTTTAGCCAGACGAGACCTCTCCCTCTCCAAGCAAGTAACACTAAGATCTTTCTTTTCATACCGCATAAGCACATATAACCTATTCTAGCCTATTTCCCTAACCCCACGTTACTTCAATTTGGGGGATTTTCTTTCTCATATATGTTAATGTCTGGATTCCATGCGGAAGTGAAAGTCTGTACTGTACTACTACACAGCCATCTTATTCTATTAAAGCGCTGCCCTTCTGCTGTTTGGGTTTTCCACTCCTGTAGAAAGTCTGTATGACCCGTCAAAGGACTTCTAGGGTGCAACATAAGCGCTTTACAGAGTTCCTCACTGTGTGCAGCTCCTGGTGAGACTACGAGGCTGAATCCTGCAGTTACTCAGGAGGGTGAAGGTGCCTCGAGCAGGTCCTCTCCTAGACTTATGGGATCTTTGGTGGACCTACTGGGGCCAAGGGTAACAGAGAGCTCTACTACTTCACCCAGAGGGATGAGTAGAAGTTTTAAGCTTGAAAATAAAATAGGCGAACTGACCAAATCACATAACGATTTAATTGATGCTCATTATTCATTAGTTAAAAATAAAGCTCACGGACTCCCAAAATCGAAGTTCCTCTCTAAGAATATTCCCTGTAATATTGTAGCCAGAATACATTTTTTACATGTCAAAGAAGCCTTAATGGTTGCCTCCCATAATGCTAAATCCCTTCCAAGCCCTTACACAGACATTCATTTCTTTACTGACCTTTCACCTGCAACGATCCAAGCAAGAAGTATGGACTCACTCATGTCTTAACGAAGCCTGAAACCAAATTGCTAGAGTCCTGGTGTATCCATGTACCTGAACATCAACAAAGCTCCCCTGCGAAAACATCCACCAAACTAACCCAGGAGTGGTCTTATAAGATTTCATCCTGCTGAGGTATTATTATGCTGAGATGGAGGAACTCTTTCTGTCAGGTGAACCCCCTCCCACGCACCCCAACACTTTACACAGGTGTTGTTTTCTGCCAGGTCTCATGTCCCCTTGTTAATTATCCCTGTTCTGTTTACTGTGTCCTTGGGAGCTAGGAATAGCTTGCCTCCCACTGAGACAGGGACGCCTACATTGTTTTCTATTGTTTATATATTTCCATGTTACCTTTCTCTTGTAAAAGGTAGACTTGCAAGGTTCTACTACTCTTATCATTTCTCTCAGAAGTCTTATGTCATTTAAAATTCTTTCCTTGAATACAAAAGGGCTCAATTTTCCGTTTAACCCCATAAGGACCAGGCTGTTTTGTACCTTAAGGTCCAGACACTTTTTAGGGATTTTACCCATGTGGTGGTTTTACTGCCCTATTTTTTTCCTTTAGCTATCAAAATTATTTTTGCTGTGTTTTTTTTCCCCATTACATATAGGGCTATTTTTTTATATCTTTTTCACTGACTTTTTTCCCCATTTTTTAGTTTTATTGCGGGTAAAAAGCTTTAAAAAAAAGTTTTTTTTTTACATTTCTAGTTATTTTTTTTAATTAGTATAGTTACACAAAAATAAAATACGGGAATGGGTTCCACTATTTGTTTCGAATGTTGTGATATATAATATGTATGGTTTTGGATTGCAGGGCACTTATGGTGACGGTTTTGGTTGGCGTCTGTTTTGGTTTATATTCTTTCCTATGTATATATTGTTATTTTATTCTGTAATTTTGTCTTACTGATGTATGTAATTATGTTTTTTACTATCTATGTCCCCTATGACGTCATGTAAGACCTCTGGGGGACATTCACATGTTTTTGGGGTTTTGTTTATTACACTTTCCCACACACTTTCCCACTGTAGCTGGGGCATCCATAGGAGCCCCAGTTATAGGGGAAAACATCCCCTGTAGTGACATTAGTCACTGGCAGAGCTGGCCAGGGTCTAGTATGACCCTACAGCTCTGCTGTAGCAGGGAACCCCAGCGGTTACATGACCCCCCACTCCCGCAGTGAAAGAAACCCTTCCACTTTCACTTTCTAGTACACAATGCTCAATGAGCACTGTGTACTCGAGGAAGGAGAAGGCAGAAAGGGTTAAAAAACCCTCCTGCCTTCTCCTACAGGTTATCAGCTGTCACTAACAGCCGACAGCCCATCCTTCCTCTGATTGATTGCAGAGCAGGAGGCTTAAGCGCCGCCGTAATTTTACTATTGGCTAGTAAATTTACAGTGCCTGGTCCTAAACAAATTAAGAGATCCCTAGTCAGAAAAGATGCTTTATGGTTCAAAATATTTTTATTGCAAAGTCACAAGTCAAAAAAGACTTATGTTACCATCTGATAGTAAAGTGTACATTGTTAACTCAGTAAAACGTTACATTTATGTGACACGTTAGTTGTAGCCTTCATATTAAAATTATTTTAAATATTAAATAGAAGGCCCCTGTAACAAACGATGTGGCATGGGGCAACAATTTGGGGAAAACCAAGTTGGAGAGAGGCTACAGGTGGGGAGAGCAAAAATGGAGATAAGATGGTAGGTCAGAGATAAACAGCAGCAGAGTGGGGGGGGGCAATGACAATTTTCATAGTGTTATAGTTAATGGCAAGGCTGTAAGGTTATAAGGGTACAACACCATTAAAAATGTTCAAACTGGAAGAGGAGCGGTATATAATCCAAGAAGCCCCTGTAGAGTAAAAACTGTAGAATTTGCTGTCATCAATCACACTAAGTTCCTCCATGTACATTATATTATCTAAGGCCTTCAACCACATCAATCTTGTGGGAGGTGATTGGGACTGTCACAATCTATGCATGATCTGACGCAAAGCTAAGAGAAAAAAATCTAAGTAGAACTTTTTTGACTGTATCCTGATATCGTAGATAGAAGAGCCATTTCTAGAGATGGAGAAACTGTCGCCCTATATGTAGCATGATTACCTCTTGCCAGAGGGTGAAAACCTAGGGACATGACCACCAGATATGGAGGAAAGTGCCACTGTTCAAGGAGCATCTTCAACACTTATTTGATACTTGGAAATACATCTTGGAGAATTGTGAAGGTGTTCTGTACCAGCATGACAAGAGTTCATAATTCAGTTCTTGGAATTTACATGATACTAATAGCTTATGTATTAAAGTAAAAGATTTGGCCCAGGTCTCCTTGGTAAAAGAGCATTCCAATTCTCTCTCCCAACCCTTGATAAAAGACAGTGCGTCGCTTCACTTCTGTACTGTCAGCAAAATGCGATACACCACAGAGCCTCCAGCATCCACAGGTGCAGGTGACTTACTCAATTTTACAAATTAGGATAGTTCAGCGAGTAGTTGTAATATGGGTCCAAAGGAACGTATGTAGTGGCAGATTTATAAATATTGGAACCATGCCCTGTTCAGCAGACCTCTCTCTGCAGGGAACACACACTCGTGTTGGATTTCAAATCTCTTACACGCAAGAGGGGGATCCCTATCCTATTTAGGAGGGAAGGTCCACTGAACAAGGTCATCAGGTTGGGATTGCCCATGAGCGGGGTAAGCATGCCTGGCCAAAGTGTCAGTCCCAGAAGAACTATAAAACCATCCTAGGTGTCAAGCAATCAGCCCATGAAATCAAGACTTCCAATTTCCATCTGCCTACCCCCAGTGGGAACCAGAAAATGCAGTGTGCCTGATACAGAGAGGCGTTTTGTTCTAACTCTACCCATAGTTGAACTGTTATAAAAAAGTGTCTAGTATACATTTACCTAAAACAGCTTTGTGGTATAGTGGAAAAAGTGGAGGCCCACTCCTCTCTCTTTGTGATGGGTAAGTGTATTGAATTCAATTCAAACTCGCTACCTTCATCCACAAAGCCCTCCACAGCGCAGCGCCACCCTATATCGCCTCCCTCATCTCAATCCATCAACCAGCCCGGGCTCTCCGCTCTGCTAATGAAACCAGACTGAGTGCCCCTTTCATTCGAACTTCTCATTCCCGCCTCCAAGACTTCTCCAGAGCAGCACCGGTCCTCTGGAACGCACTACCAAAGGCTACGCGAGCAATCCAGGACTCGCAGAACTTCAGGCGTGCTCTAAAAACGCACCTCTTCAGGGAGGCATACCGCATACCCTAAACAAACCCCTCTGTACTCCGCCTGATAACATGCTCTCTGCCCTAGTGACTGCAATCCCTGCTAGCCATCATAAACCGCTCCTGCAGTCACACCGTTTCTGCCGTCACACGGCTAAATGTCTGACCATTGTCTATGTGTATAACATCGCTCACTCTTCCACTTCGCCATACCGCGCACATCTCCAGCCCCTTTACCTTCTGCATCACCCCACTATTCGTAGAATGTAAGCTCGCTGGAGCAGGACCCGCACCCCTATTTTTTCCATGAACTGATTACTATGTAACCGTGGTTCCGTAATGTTTGTATTTTGTCTTTCTGTATTCCCCCCTGTCTATGTAAGCGCTGCGGAATATGTTGGCGCTATACAAATAAAGTTTATTATTATTATTATTAATTTTAAGCATGGCATGACGTTTTCCCAGACATAATCCAGAGACATCTTACAAATATGGGACAAATAAAATCTAGGCAACTGGACAGGGAGAGTCTGAAATAGATAATGAAACTAGGGAGGGAATCCATTTTCAAAACATGAATTCTACCAAACTACGAGAGGATTAGTCTGCATCCAAAAAGAAGAGCATAGGTTTATAGTTCAGGTCATACAGTTGATCTGGATTAGCCATCAATAGAACCTACAGATATCCCCCATCCTGCCAACAAATGGAAAATTATGTCTTTTCTTTCAACTGGTAGGATGGTTATATTAAGGATCTCAGACTTCTGGATGTCAACCTTGAAATTACTGATTCTGCTGAATTTTTCAAAGTCTTTTAGAACTGCCGCTAATGCAACTTTATGTTTTGAGGCCTCTATCTCATAACCTCAAATATCTGGACTCACCCTGAGGGTCTTTGCCAAGAACTCCATCACCAGGACATATAAAAAGCGTAATAGGGGGCAACCCTTACTTGCACCGTTTTTGATATTTAATGGCAAGGAAAGAGATCCATTCACCTGGACCCAAGTGGTTGGGTTATGGTATACAGCCATTATCTAGTTCATAAATCCATGGCTGTTAGGTTGTGCGGCTACAACCTGTGTTTCTACAGGTTTTCATGAGCACACCTTCACAGGTGAGGGTTAATTGAGCGGCTGGGTGTTGAAGTCTCTATAAAAATCTAAATTCACAAGTAAGCCTCACAGTTTAAGAGATCACTCTTTTTTAACCTGGAGCCATGTGAAATAAAGATTACTCTGACTACACATTTTAAAGCCTCCCATTAAATAGGGGTCCACATAGTGTCCATCTTGTGGTCATAATAGAGGTCCTGAATTGCCCTTCTTACAAATTTCAAACATTCTGGGTCATTTAAAATGTTATCATTTCACCACCAGGTATAGTTCCCACCCTTCTCCAAAAATCCCTGCAAAGCTCGGCACACCAGGGCATGTTCCAACCAATAGAAAGATACCTATGGAGCAAGCCTCCAGTGGTCAATAAAGTTTTAGGGAAGAGAGAGCTCTCCTCAATTTATGCACTGCAGCAGAAAGCACAACAGACCTAACCATAGATAAATCCAGCAATGGGTCGAAACAGAGGTTGAAGTCTCCACCTAGGATCACCCTGGAGCTGGCCACAAATCATAATAACGCCTCCAGCATCCGTATTCCAACAGGAACTTGTGTTTGATTTGGAAAATAAGCATTAGCTAAGGTTAACATTAGAGATGAGCGAACGTACTCGGATAAGCACTACTCGTCCGAGTAATGTGCCTTATCCGAGTATCGCTGTACTCGTCTTGAAAGATTCGGGGAGCGCCGCTGCTGACAGGTGAGTCGCAGCGGGGAGCGGGGCAGAGCGGGCGGGAGAGAAGGAGAGAAAGATCTCCCCTCCGTTCCTCCCCGCTCTCCCCTGCAGCTCCCCGCTCCGCAGCGCGTCCCGAATCTTTCAGGACGAGTACAGCGGTACTCGGATAAAGCACATTACTCGGACGAGTAGTGCTTATCCGAGTA
Organism: Eleutherodactylus coqui; assembly: GCF_035609145.1. NCBI lineage: Eukaryota > Metazoa > Chordata > Amphibia > Anura > Eleutherodactylidae > Eleutherodactylus > Eleutherodactylus coqui. Next base: position 95,045,224 of record NC_089840.1, read on the forward strand.
CGTTCGCTCATCTCTAGTTAATATCTTTGTACCTATGGCTACTTTAAGGAATATATACCTCCCCTTAGAATCTACTTTAGAAGAAATAGTTTGGTGGAGAAATTGTTTATGTATAGTGATAGATATACCACTTATTTTTTTAGTGGAAGGAGGACCATGATGCCAGGTTGTGTAATGCCAGGGCTATCCTCATTCCTAAAATATTACCCCTCTTGCTGATTTGTTTAAGTCCCTGGTGTTGTAAGAACAAAATGTTGTTAACTATGTCATCAAAATCTTCCATTGAGCCCTAGCTGCCACGCACAAGAAGAGAAGAGAAAAGGAAAAGTGGATATCAAGGAAAATGGGCATATAAGATATGTCCAGGATGATTTCAATAGTATTTATGTTAGCCACTAGCCAATGGCCAGTGCCCGGACAACATATAATGTTGTTAGTCCTATTCAGGGGAGAGGAGGGAAATACCAGGAGTGCATTCCAAATGACTCCTGGCTGAAATACTAAAACCTGTAAGGCTTATGATTTAAACACCAGGTTAAATATAAAATAATACCAACAGTCTTATTCAAGGCTATTAATGGAAGTGGAATGACAGTGTGAGATCCAAATTTGTCAAAAGTGACACAAACCAGTAAGTCACTTAGATCATAAGAGAAACAAAGCATTACATGTAAAGAACACTTTAGGGTCTCAGGGTGGATTCACATGAGTGTGTTTATGTGCGTACAATTGTGCGCACAAAAACACGCGTCTATTAGAACCATTGGTTCCCTATGGTGTATTCACATCTCAGTGTTTTACAGGCATACAAACGCACATAGCTGCAAAACATAGGATATGCGTGCACCATAGGTACATGGTGCATGTCAATATTACCCACCAGGAGTCCCCTTGTCACTAAACACTGTGACAGAACTGTCACAGTGTTTATTGAAAGGGGACTCCCCATGGGGAGAGAATAATTCCCTGCCACAGCTGTGGCAGAGGATTTCTTCATCCCTGCGGGGAGTAAAGAATACCCTGCCACAGCTGTGGCAGAGGATTTCTTCATCCCTGCGGGGTGTAAAGAATCCCCTGCCACAGCTGTCACAGCTGGGACATGTGGCAGAGGATCACAGTGTTCCCCCATTGCTTTCAATGGGACCATTGCTTCTGCAGTCCCATTAAATGCAATGGGCTGCTGGCTAGCCCTGCAAGGATTGTTGGGGAAGGGCTTTAAATATAAGCTCTTCCCTGAAAAATCATCCCTAGAATGTGGTAAAAATAAAAAAATATATACTCACTTCTCCTCAGCTGCCTAGGCTCAGGCGCATCCAGCCTGTCTTTTCCCTGCACTGCTCTGTTTCAGCAGGCGGAGATTTAAAATCCCCGCCTGCTGAAAGGCTGTATCTTATTGGCTGAGTGCTCAGCCAATCACAGGCAGCTCTTGACCATTCATTGAATTCTATGAATGGCCAAGAACTGCCTGTGATTGGCTGAATGCTGTGACCAATCACAGGCAGCACTTAGCTACCATTAATCATTCAAAAAGACAGCTGTCAGACTTTATATGGAAATTTTTTTAAAAAATAGGGTTGCTTCTTAAATCCTGCTTCTCCATCATAAACAAGGAGGTTTAGGTGTGCCCAACTTATGGTGTTATTACCACTCCATTATTCTTCAAAAAACACAAACCTGTTCCTCAAGCTCTGGCTCGCCTGCCCTAGAAATTCAACCTAAAGAATCAAGATCTTTAAGATCACTCTTATTAGCTTCCATTTTTACTGTTTTAAACCCTAACTTAATTCCACATTTTAATTTTCAGTTGATGTCCTCTCCTATGATTAATTAATTTCAATCCTAGACTCTCCCAAAAGAAGAAACGCTTCCTCAAAAATTCTTCAGCTGAACTTCCTATAGAGATATCTTGAATAATTTTATCCCAAACATATTTAAAAAACTGGATAAAAAACAATGTTACTTATATTACAGATCTCAGAATTAATAGAGAATTTAAAACATTTTCAACTTTAGTGGAAGAATTTTGATTTAAATTTAAATATTCTTATAAATACACTCAGATATGCTCCTTTATTGAAACAGCCATATTCACGAGTTCCCAATCCTTTTCAAATTATATCATGAAATCATAGAAGAGAGTTGGAAGGGACTTCCAGGGTCATCAGGTCCAACCCCCTGCTCAGTGGATTCACTAAATCATCCCAGACAGATATTTGTCCAGCCATTGTTTGAACACTTCCATTGAAGGAGAACTCACCAACTCCCATGGTAACCTGTTCCACTCATTGATCACCCTCACTGTCAGAAAGATTTTTCTAATCTCTAATTTGTGTCTCCTCCCTTTCAGTTTCATCCCATTGCTTCTAATCTTTCCTTGTGCAAATCAGAATAGGGCTGATTCCTCTGCACTGTGACAGCCTTTCAGATATTTGTAGACAGCTAGTAAGTCTCCTCTCATCCTTCTTTTTTGCAAGCTAAACATTCCCAGATCCTTTAACCGTTCCTCATAGGACATAATTTGCAGACCGCTCACCATCGTCGTAACTCTTCTCTAAACTTGCTCCAGTTTGTCTATGTCTTTTTTAACGTGGGGTGCCCAGAAATGGACACAGTATTCCAGATGAGGTCTGACTGAGAGTAGAGGGATAATTACCACACATGATCCAGACTCTATGCTTCTCTTAATATATCCCAGAATTGTGCTTGGCCTTTTGGCTGCTGCATCACATTGTTGACTCATGTTCAGTCTATGATCTATTAGTATACCTAAATCTTTTTCACATGTGCTGCTGCTTAGCCCAATTCATCCCATTCTGTATGCGCTTTTTTCATTTTTTTTCCCCCAAATGTAGGACTTTGTATTTCTGATTGTTAAATACCATTTTATTAGTCGCCAACCGCTGTTCAAGCTTTTCTAGATCTTTTTGAATATCTCTCTCTCTTTCCTAGTGTTAGCTAGATCATTTATAAAAATGTTGAATAACACTGGGCCTAGGACAGAGCCTTGTGGTACCCCACTTGATACATTCTTCCACTTGGATGTGCAGCCATTTATGACCACTCTTACAGTACGATCACTCAGCCAGTTGTGAATCCACCTAACAGTTGCCTTGTCAATCCCATATTTGGTCATTTTTTAAAACAGTATAATATGAGATACTTTGTCAAGTGCTTTATTAAAGTCAAGATATACTATATCCACCGCATTTTTCTGATCAACCCAGTTGGTGATTCTGTCATAGAAGGAAATTAGATTTGTCTGGCATGACCTGTTTGTTACAAACCCACGCCGGCTCTGGTTAAATACTCCATTTTTATCCAAGTACTTGCATACATGCGGTTTAATAATTTGTTAAAAGATCCTTACCGGTATAGAAGTCAGGCTCACAGGCCTGTAGTTTCCTTTTTTGAAGATAGGGACAACATTTGCTAATCTCCTGTTCTCCAAGAATTTTCAAAGATTATGGAAAGTGGTTCAGCAATTACCTCTGCTGCTTCTTTTAGTATCCTAGAATGTAATTAATCTGGACCTTTAGACGTGAATTCATTTAGGTTAACCAAGTGTTCCCTCACCATCTCTCTTCTTATAGATAGCCTGCATTTTTTATTCCCTCAATAGCACAGAAAGGTTAGTTGATGTTCCATCTACTTTCTGAGAGAAAACAGATAAAAATAGGAATTTAAAAGTTCAGCCTTCTCAACATCATTCTCAACCAATTCACCATTTTCATCTTCTAAGCATCCAATAGCATGTTTGACTTCTCTTTTGCTTTTGACGTACCCCCCAAATCCTTTTTTATTGCCTTTGGCCTCTAGAACTGTCTGTTTTCTTGTCAGCTTCTCAATTAACTGTACATATGTTCTATAATATTTTCTCAGGAGATATTAGAGAATCCAAAAAGGCAATCTTCTAAATTGAGAGAGAGACTTGGGTGATAAATTTTCTTGTGACTAGTGTCTGTTGGCTTTAACCCCTTCACGAACTAGGACATAAGGGTACATCCTGGAATGTCGGAGTATGTAGGAAGAGAGGCCACGGGGCGACCTCTCTTCATACAGCGGGGGCGACAGCTGTTTATTACAGCTGACATGCTCGGGCAATAGCTGCAATCGGCCGTGCGGCCAATCGCGGCTATTAACCCTTTAAATGTCCCGAATGATGTTCAGGGGACCCCTCCCCCCCCCCCCCCCGCCGGTGAGATCAGATGCCAGTGCTGCCTTAGCAGACTGCCTATCAAGCCATAACTGTAGGGTGGCTTGATAGACTACCTGTCAAAAAGCAGTATGACATAATGCTATAGCATTATGTCATATTGCAGGAATGATCAAAGCATCTCATGTTGTAGACCCCAGGGGGACTTAAGAAAAAAGTGTAAATCAGAGCAATAAAGTTTTATTTATCGTGAAAAAAAAAAGTTATAAAAGTTTAAATAACCCCTCTTTTGAATATGTATAATTAAAAAATCTAAATCATAAAATAAAAATACATATTTGGTATCTCAGCATCCATAAAAGTCTGATCTATCAAAGTAGCACATTATTTTCCCTGCATGGTGAACTTTATCTGAAAAAAAATATAAAGAACGCCAGAAATGCACTTTTTCAGTTACCCTGTCTCCCAGAAAAAAACTCAATAAAAACTCCAAATTGGTACTAAAATAAACTACAGGACATCCCACAAAAAATGAGCCCTCACACAACTACGTTGACGGAAAAATAAAAAAGTTATTGCACGCAGAAGTTGGCAGCAGAAAATGATTGAAAAAAATTAAATGTCTTTGAAAAAAAAAGAGTAGTACAGTGAAAAAAAACGATACAAGTTTGGTATCGTTGTAATCACACTGACCCATAGAATAAAGATATCTTGTCATTTTTGTTTTTATTTCTGCGCTGTAGAAACAAGACGCACTGAAAGATGTCAGAATGTCGTTTTTTTTTATTTTACTCCACTTAGAATTTTTAAAAAGTTTTTCAGTACATTATATGGTACAGGAAATGGCACCATTTAAAAATACAACTAGTTCCGCAAAAAACAAGGCCTCATACAGCGATGTCGATAGATAAATAAAGTTACGATTTTTTTTATAAGGGGGGAGGAAAAAGCAAAAAAAAAATGGGCCTGGTCCTTAAAGGGGTTGTCCCGTGCCGAAACGGGTTTTGTTTTTTTTGCATAGGCCCCCCGTTCAGCGCAGGACAAACCCAAGGGATTTACTTACCCGAATCCCCTCTCTGCAACTTCTTCCTTCTTTTCCTCCAAGATGGCCGCCGGGATCTTCACCCACGATGCACCGCGCGTCTTCTGCCATGGTGCACCGTGGGTTCTGTGCGGTCCATTGCCGATTCCAGCCTCCTGATTGGCTGGAACCGGCACACGTGACGGGGCGGAGCTACGCGATGACGCGTAGAAAGGGGCGGAGCCAGAACACCGCTCGTGCCCGGACCGACCAGAAGGGAGAAGACCCTTCTGCGCAAGCGCGTCTAATCAGGCGATTAGACGCTGAAATTAGACGGCACCATGGAGACGGGGACGCCAGCGCAGGGAAGGTGAGTGTATAACTTCTGTATGGCTCATATTTCATGCACGATGTATATTACAAAGTGCATGTATATGGCCATACAAAAGTGTTTAACTTAACTTGTCATCGCGGGACAACCCCTTTAAGGGGTTAAATAGGCTAATCAGGCTACACTTTGTGCCACCCTATTAGAAGTCCACTATAAGCTACTAGCTATAGTATTTCACCCCTCTTAAAGGGGTTGTCTCGTGAAATCAAGTGGGGTTCAGCACTTCTGTATGGCCATATTAATGCACTTTGTAATATACATCGTGCATTAATTATGAGCCATACAGAAGTAATTCACTTACCTGCTCCGTTGCTAGCGTCCCCGTCGCCATGGATCCTTCTAAATTCGCTGTCTTCTGGCGTTTTTAGACGCGCTTGCGCAGTCCGGTCTTCTCCCTGGTGAATGGGGCCGCTCGTGCCGGACAGCTGGTCCGCGTAGCTCCGCCCCATCACGTGTGCCGATTCCAGCCAATCAGGAGGCTGGAATCGGCAATGGACCGCACAGAGCCCACGGTGCACCATGGGAGAAGACCCGCGGTGCATCGTGGGTGAAGATCCCGGCGGCCATCTTGGTAAAGGAAGAAAGAAGCCGCCGCAGCGACTTTTTTTTTTTTTAACCCATCCCTTGGGTTTGTCTCGCGCCGAACGGGGGGCCTATTGAATTTTTTAAAAAAAACGTTTCGGCGTGAGACAACCCCTTTAAGTTTGCCAAATGTTTCTCTGGGTCTAGTGACTTGTGCTAGAGAACATGTAGCTAAATTGGCTTAATTTATCATATCTTTTGGAAGTGTCCCATTCTGCTTTTCTTTCGGAGAGCCATGTTTTCTCTCATTGGAAAAATCACTGGCAAAAATATTTCTATGAACAGCGGCAGAGCTTTATTACTACTTGACATTAACTCAATCTCTCCTCATAGAAAATTGACTTGTCATATTTAGAGATGAGCGAACGTACTCGTCCGAGCTTGATACTCGTTCGAGTATTAGCGTGTTCGAGATGCTCGTTACTCGTAACGAGCACCACGCGATGTTCGGGTTACTTTCACTTTCATCTCTGAGACGTTAGGGCGCTTTTCTGGCCAATTGAAAGACAGGGAAGGCATTACAACTTCCCCATGCGACGTTCAAGCCCTATACCACCCCCCTGCAGTGAGTGGCTGGCGAGATCAGGTGTCACCCGAGTATAAAAATCGGCCCCTCCCGCGGCTCGCCACAGATGCGTTGTGACATAGCTGAGGGAAAGTGCTATCGTGTTGGAGCTGCTGTAGGGAGAGTGTTAGGAGTTATTGTAGGCTTCAAGAACCCCAGCGATCCTTCTTAGGGCCACATCTAAACGTGTGCAGTAGTGTGGAGGCTGCTTTTTGCAGTGTTGCACTTTTTTTTTTTTTGGTATATCGGCCGTGCAGAGCATTGCGCCCTGCAGTAATACTCCAGGGACAGAAGTGCTTAGGCAGGGAGAGCGTTAGGAGTTATTGTAGGCTTCAAGAACCCCAACGGTCCTTCTTAGGGCCACATCTAACCGTGTGCAGTAGTGTGGAGGCTGCTTTTTGCAGTGTTGCACTTTTTTTTTTTTTTAGGATATCGGCCGTGCAGAGCATTGCGCCCTGCAGTAATACTCCAGGGACAGAATTGTGGAGGCAGGGACAGAAGACATATATTATTGATTGAATATACGCAGTGGGCCTTTTCTAAAAATATTGGGCAAAAAATCTATTTGGCCTGCCTGTCACTGTGCTCAGTGTTCTGGGTCCGTGTGTGCTGGGTGTAGTAGTTCTACAAAATCATACGCAGCCAGCTAAGTGTTACAGCAGGCTTGCGCCAAATTATTTCCTGGCTCTGAAATCACCGCTCTCTTGCAGTTAATAACAGTGCAACACTCTGCAGTTCTGTGACACACTCCAGGGACAGATTTGTGGAGGCAGGGACAGAAGACATATATTATTGATTGAATATACGCAGTGGGCCTTTTCTAAAAAATATTGGGCAAAAAATCTATTTGGCCTGCCTGTCACTGTGCTCAGTGTTCTGGGTCCGTGTGTGCTGGGTGTAGTAGTTCTACAAAATCCCACGCAGCCAGCTAAGTGTTACAGCAGGCTTGCGCCAAATTATTTCCTGGCTCTGAAATCACCGCTCTCTTGCAGTTAATAACAGTGCAACACTCTGCAGTTCTGTGACACACTCCAGGGACAGAATTGTGGAGGCAGGGACAGAAGACATATATTATTGATTGAATATAGGCAGTGGGCCTTTTCTAAAAAATATTGGGCAAAAAATCTATTTGGCCTGCCTGTCACTGTGCTCAGTGTTCTGGGTCCGTGTGTGCTGGGTGTAGTAGTTCTACAAAATCATATGCAGCCAGCTAAGTGTTACAGCAGGCTTGCGCAAAATTATTTCCTGGCGTTCTTTAAACGAAGTCAGCCTCCAACCACAGGCCAATAAGCGGCACATTTAATTACAGCGTTCTGTTTCTGCACTACTGCTAATGCACCATTCTGAGGGGTAGGCGTAGGCCTATAGGACGTGGACGCAGGCGAGAACGCGAAGGCCCAAGTCAGGGTGTGGGCACAGGCCGAGCCAGTGCGGTGGCCAGGGGTAGAGGCAGGGCCAGACCGAATAATCCACCAACTGGTTCCCAAAGCGCCCCCTCGCGCCATGCCACCCTGCAGAGGTCAAGGTGCTCTACGGTGTGGCAGTTTTTCACAGAGACGCCTGACGACCGACGAACAGTGGTGTGCAACCTTTGTCGCGCCAAGATCAGCTGGGGAGGCACCACCACCAGCATGCGCAGGCATATGATGGCCAAGCACCCCACAAGGTGGGACGATGCCCGTTCACCGCCTCCGGTTTACACCACTGCCTCTCCCCCTGTGCCCCAACCTGCCACTGAGATCCAACCCCCCTCTCAGGACACAGGCAGTACCGTCTCCTGGCCTGCACCCACACCCTCACCTCCGCTGTCCTCGGCCCCATCCAGCAATGTCTCTCAGCGTAGCGTCCAGACGTCGCTAGCGCCACTGTTTGAGCGCAAGCGCAAGTACGACGCCACGCACCCGCACGCTCAAGCGTTAAACGTGCACATTGCAAAATTGATCAGCCTAGAGATGCTGCCGTACAGGCTTGTGGAAACGGAGGCTTTCAAAAGCATGATGGCGGCGGCGGCCCCGCGCTACTCGGTTCCCAGTCGCCACTGCTTTTCCCGATGTGCCGTCCCAGGCCTGCACAACCACGTCTCCCGCAATATTGTACGCGCCCTCACCAACGTGGTTACTGCCAAGGTCCACTTAACAACAGACACGTGGACAAGCACAGGCGGGCAGGGCCACTATATCTCCCTGACGGCACATTGGGTGAATTTAGTGGAGGCTGGGACAGAGTCAGAGCCTGGGACCGCTCACGTCCTACCCACCCCCCGAATTGCGTGCCCCAGCTCGGTGGTGGTATCTGCGGGGGTGTATGCTTCCTCCACTAAACCACCCTCCTCCTCCTCCTACGCAACCTCTGTCTCGCAATCAAGATGTGTCAGCAGCAGCACGTCGCCAGCAGTCGGTGTCACGCGGCGTGGCAGCACAGCGGTGGGCAAGCGTCAGCAGGCCGTGCTGAAATTACTCAGCTTAGGAGAGAAGAGCCACACGGCCCACGAACTGCTGCAGGGTCTGACAGAGCAGACCGACCGCTGGCTTGCGCCGCTGAGCCTCCAACCGGGCATGGTCATGTGTGACAACGGCCGTAACCTGGTGGCGGCTCTGCAGCTCGGCAGCCTCACGCACGTGCCATGCCTGTCCCATGTCTTTAATTTGGTGGTTCAGCGCTTTCTGAAAAGCTACCCCCACTTGTCATACCTGCTCGGAAAGGTGCGCCAGCTCTGCGCACATTCCCGCAAATCCCACACGCACGCTGCCACCCTGCGGATACTGCAACATCGGTTTAATCTGCCAGTGCACCGACTGCTGTGCGACGTGCCCACACAGTGGAACTCTACGCTCCACATGTTGGCCAGACTCTATGAGCAGCGTAGAGCTATAGTGGAATACCAACTCCAACATGGGCGGCGCAGTGGGAGTCAGCCTCCTCAATTATTTACAGAAGAGTGGGCCTGGTTGGCAGCCATCTGCCAGGTCCTTGGAAACTTTGAGGAGTCTACCCAGATGGTGAGCGGGGATGCTGCAATCATTAGCGTCACCATTCCTCTGCTTTACCTCTTGAGAAGTTCCTTGCAAAGCATAAAGGCAGACGCTTTGGAATCAAAAACGGAGGCGGGGGAAGACAGTATGTCGCTGGATAGTCAGAGCAACCTCATGTCTATATCCCAGCGCGTTGAGGAGGAGGGGGAGGAGCATGAGGAGGAGGGGGAAGAGACAGCTTGGCCCACTGCTGAGGGGACAGATGCTGCTTGCCTGTCATCCTTTCAGCGTGTATGGCCAGAGAAGGAGGAGGGGGGAGAGGAGCATGAGGAGGAGGGGGAAGAGACAGCTTGGCCCACTGCTGAGGGTACAGATGCAACTTGCCTGCCATCCTTTCAGCGTGTATGGCCAGAGGAGGAGGAGGATCCTGAAAGTGATCTTCCTAGTGAGGACAGCCATGTGTTGCGTACAGGTACCCTGGCACACATGGCTGACTTCATGTTAGGATGCCTTTCTCGTGACCCTCGCGTTACACGCATTCTGGCCACTACGGATTACTGGGTGTACACACTGCTCGACCCACGGTATAAGGGGAGCCTTTCCACTCTCATTCCCGAAGAGGAAAGGGGTTCGAGAATGATGCTATACCACAGGGCGCTGGTGGACAAACTGATGGTAAACTTCCCATCCGACAGCGCTAGTGGCCGAAGGCACATTTCCGCGGCCCAGGTAGCAGGGGAGGCGCAGAGATCAGGCAGCATGTACAGCGCAGGCAGGGGAACATTCTCTAAGGCCTTTGACAGCTTTATGGCTCCCCAGCAAGACTGTGTCACCGGTCCCCAGTCAAGGCTGAGTTGGCGGGAGCACTGTAAAAGGATGGTGAGGGAGTACGTAGCCGATCGCACGACCGTCCTCGGTGACGCCTCTGCCACCTACAACTACTGGGTGTTGAAGCTGGACACGTGGCCTGAACTCGCGCTGTATGCCCTGGAGGTGCTTGCTTGTCCTGCGGCTAGCGTCTTGTCAGAGAGTGTGTTTAGTGTGGCTGGGGGAATCATCACGGATAAGCGTACCCACCTCTCAACCGACAGTGCTGACAGGCTTACACTTATCAAGATGAACAAAGCCTGGATTTCCCCAGACTTCTCTTCTCCACCAGCGGACAGCAGCGATACATAAACAATACGCAGGCTGCACCCGCGGATGGAAGCATCGTTCTCTATCACCATCCAAAACGGGGACCTTTTTGCTTCATCAATCTGTGTATAATATTCATCCTCCTTCTCCTGCTCCTCCTCCTGAAACCTGACGTAATCACGCCGAACGTGCAATTTTTCTTAGGCCCACAAGGCTCAGTCATATAATTTTTCTAAACAATTTTTATACGTTTCAGTGCTCATTAAAGCATTGAAACTTTCACCTCAACAATTTTTATTTTAACTGGGCTGCCTCCAGGCCTAGTTACCAATTAAGCCACATAAACCAAAGCGATTAATGGGTTTCACCTGCCCTCTCGGTTGGGCATGGGCAATTTTTCTGAGGTACATTAGTACTGTTGGTACACCAATTTGTGTGGGCCCTCGCCTACAGTGTAATCAAATTAATTTTTTGCCCACCTGCATTACAGCTGACGTAACATCAGCTGTGATGGGCAATGCAATGGGATATATTTATGTTCCGCCGGTGGCTTCCTGGCATCCACCCATGCTGTGGGTCCACAGGGAGTTGTAAATGCATCAGTGTCCACTTCTAAAGAACCCCAGTCTGACTGGGGCATGCAGTGTGGGTCGAAGCCCACCTGCATTAAACATGACATTATTACCTCAGCTGTGATGGGCAATGCAATGGGATATTTTTATGTACCGCCGGTGGGTTCCAGGGAGCCACCCATGCTGTGGGTCCACAGGGAGTTGTAAATGCATCTGTGTCCACTTCTAAAGAACCCCAGTTTGACTGGGGCATGCAGTGTGGGCCGAAGCCCACCTGCATTAAACATGACATCATTACCTCAGCTGTGATGGGCAATGCAATGGGATATATTTATGTTCCGCCGGTAGCTTCCTGGCACCCACCCATGCTGTGGGTCCACAGGGAGTTGTAAATGCATCTGTGTCCACTTGTAAAGAACCCCAGTCTGACTGGGGCATGCAGTGTGGGCCGAAGCCCACCTGCATTAAACATGACATTATTACCTCAGCTGTGATGGGCAATGCAATGGGATATTTTTATGTACCGCCGGTGGGTTCCAGGGAGCCACCCATGCTGTGGGTCCACAGGGAGTTGTAAATGCATCTGTGTCCACTTCTAAAGAACCCCAGTCTGACTGGGGCATGCAGTGTGGGCCGAAGCCCACCTGCATTAAACATGACATTATTACCTCAGCTGTGATGGGCAATGCAATGGGATATATTTATGTTCCGCCGGTGGCTTCCTGGCACCCACCCATACTGTGGGTCCACAGGGAGTTGTAAATGCATCTGTGTCCACTTCTAAAGAACCCCAGTCTGACTGGGGCATGCAGTGTGGGCCGAAGCCCACCTGCATTTCATCTGACGTTAGCTCTGCTGTCCAGGGCACTGCAATGGGATACATTTATGTACAGCCGGTGGGTTCCAGGGAGCCACCCATGCTGTGGGTGCACACGGAATTCCCATTGCGGAGTTGTACCTGCCTGTGACTATTTATAAAAAAACGCGGTCTGACTGGGGCATGCAGACACCTTGACAGAATGAATAGTGTGTGGCACATAGGTTCCCCATTGCTATGCCCACATGTCCAGCTCCAGATGGAGGTGGCACAGGATTGGATTTCTCATTGCTTCTGTACAACATTGTGGACTATCGCCCCGCCCCTTTTAAAGAGGGTCGCTGCCTAGCCGTGCCAACCCTCTGCAGTGTGTGCCTGCTTTTCCCCTGGCAGACGCACTTATAAATAGACATGAGGGTGGCGTGGCATGAGTGCAGCTGAAGGCTGCGCAGGGACAGTTTGGTGTGCGCTGTGGACACTGGGTCGTGCGGGGGGGGGGTGTTGGGCAGCATGTAACCCAGGAGAAGTGGCAGCGGAGTGTCATGCAGGCAGTGATTGTGCTTTGTTGGAGGTAGTGTGGTGCTTAGCTAAGGTATCCATTGCTAATGAGGGCTTTTCAGAAGTAAAAGTTGTTGGGGGGGGGGCCCACTCTTGCCGCTATTGTGGCTTAATAGTGGGACCTGTGAACTTGAGATGCAGCCCAACATGTAGCCCCTCGCCTGCCCTATCCGTTGCTGTGTCGTTCCCATCATTTTCTTGAATTGCCCAGATTTTCACAAATGAAAACCTTAGCGAGCATCGGCGATATACAAAAATGCTCGGGTCGCCCATTGACTTCAATGGGGTTCGTTACTCGAAAAGAACCCTCGAGCATCGCAAAAAGTTCGTCTCGAGTAACGAGCACCCGAGCATTTTGGTGCTCGCTCATCTCTAGTCATATTGTCTTGTCCTCCAAGTTTTTATTGACCAGGAATTGGAAGTCTCCCAAATCTCTTTCTATTAAGGCTTTAATAAAGTTGGTCTCTGAACACAGTGTATACAAAAAGCTCATTGCCCTTTGTGATAACAACCTTTTTAAATACTATGCAACATGGAATCCTTGGCTTCAACATTTGTCTTTAACTCTGCCTTCTTTAGTTTCTTTTATTTTCTTCTATTCCCTTTTATCTCCATTACTCTATACTATCTAGTTTAATTTTCATTACTATTGTGAATCATACATATTTTGTCTTTTTATATTTCATTGCCATTCTTTGAACCACAAGATTATCTCCGTGCCTTATGTAATTGCATTTTTCTAGAATATCATAAAAAATTTCAATAAAATGTTAATGAAAAAAAACTACCTTGTGTCATCTTGCAATGTTCAATTTTGACATGGTGTATGACCTGTGACATGAAATTGTCCTCCACAATCTCAATTTGTAGCAGAGTTTGACTGTTTATTTACCCATAATTGGCTAATCATACATCTGACTATAAACCTACAAAATCACACCTAAAACTCTTGCATTCTACTATATATACAATATATGCATATCTATCTATCTATCTATCTATCTATCTCGATAGATAGATAGATAGATAGATAGATAGATAGATAGATAGATAGATAGATATGTACATCTACCTACAAAATTACCTAGCTTCACATGGGTCTATTTTGTGTATGTTTTTGTTGTTTGTGTGTGTGGCTAAAAACCTAATTTGCTACTGATATGAAACCAACATAACAAACATAATAAAGTATAGTCCATTCATGCCAAGTAAAGAACAATAGCTTAGTTGTTATGCACAGGAATTTGACCACCAGTGGCGTTCCTTAGAGGTTTTACTCAAAGTGGTTGTCTGGTTACTGGACAACGCCTCTTCAGTAGGATTTCCTGTAATAAAATGATTAAGTGAACTATGCTTAACCCTCCACAACCACCAAAATCCAGTGCTGCAGCCCCACTGTGGTCCCAGTGATTGCTGTGACAAATGATGTCACAGGAAATCAATGGATTGTTGCAGCCAATGAGTCACACTGCAGTTCAGTAGTCACCTTATTTCCTGTGGCATCACCAGTCACAATAATCACCGGGAGCACATCAGAGCTGTAGCACTGGCTCTAAGCAACCACAAAGGGGTAAGTATAGTTAACTTTATTATTTTAATACAGGGGGAAATATTGACACAGGCAACTGGACAACTTCTTTAATACCTGCATTTATATTCAGATTGTTTGTGAATATGTTCAGAAAGGTAGGTCCTAGGGAGTGGAAATCTTTCACAGTGCCCAATTCAACTATGTGGCAAATTTGGGGCAGATCGGTCCAGTAGTTTGACTGTTGTGTTTATATTTTTTTTGTGAATATGTCAAGGATGGTAGCCCAGCAGTTTCCAGCATCTAGCTGCACCCGCCCTCCTCCCTGTATGCATAGCTGCAGACTTTATGGACTGAATTAATTACCCATCCTCTACACCTGGGGAGCTTGCCTCCCCCTAATAAGACCTGGACTGGAGGGAGTGGAATAGACAGCCCCACTACCAAGCCTGCCATCCATTCCAAAAAACACAGGCCCAAACATGTTTTACAAACACATCTCCAGCAACTAACCTTGCTGAAGATCACATCATACCCTGTTTTTTCTTCCCGTGTCTCACGAGATGAGACACAAATTCCCTTCACCTAATAGGCGTAATACCTGAACCCCGGCGAAATATAGCGACCGTCCACAACTAACTCCTTCAGTGTCATACATACCCTCCCCCTCTGTTCATACCTGTGGGGGCAAACACTTCTGGCCACCAAACACTGGGTTCTGGACAACTTGTCAGCATTCCCCTGTAGTTTGCCAGCTCTGTGCTCTATGGTGAACTTGTAGTTCTGTAGAGTGAGAAACCACCATGTCTCCTGTGCGTTTCACACCTTAGCCTGGCTCATCCAGGTGAGAGGGGAGTGGTCCATCACTAGACTGAATTGATGACCTAGCAAGTAGTACCTCAGGGATTTAAGAGCCCACTTTACAGCCAGACACTCACGTTCAACGGTGCTGAAGTTTTTCTCTGTAGGAGTAAGCTTCCTACTCAGATAGGTGACTGGTTGCTCCTCACCTCCATCCTCTTGGGAAAAGACAGCCCCTAGTCCCACATCGGAAGCATCTGTCTGTACTACAAACACTTTGTTGAAGTCAGGAGGAATAAGGACTGGCTCTCTGCAAATGACTAACTTCAGCTTCTAGAACACCTGTTCGGCCTCTTCATCCCACTTTACCATGACAGATCTACCTCCCTTGGTTAGATCTGTCAGGGGCACTGCAATAGTGACAAAGTTAGGGATGAACCTGCGGTAGTATTCCACAATACCCAGAAACGCTCTCACATGCTTCTTGGTCACTGGCTGGAGCCAGTTTTGGATGGCCTCTACTTTATTCACTTGAGGCTATATGACACCTCTGCCTATAACGTAGCCCAGATAGCGGGCCTCCTCTAAACCCAATGCATACTTTTTAGGGTTTGCGATCAGGCCTGCAGCCCTAAGGGAGTCATTACAGCCTGTACTTTTGGCAAGTCACTTTTCCAATCCTCACTGCAAATAATAATATCTTCCAGATATGCAGACGCATATCTACGATGGGGTTTTAAGACCACATCCATTAACCTTTGGAAAGTGGTAGGTGCCCCACGTAGCCCAAAAGGAAGACAGATATACTGAAACAGACCCTCAGTGGTAACAAAAGCAGTCTTCTCCTTGGCTTTGTCAGTGAACGGCACCTGCCAATTCCCTTTAGTCAAGTCTAACGTAAAAAACCTAGCACGTCCCAGTCTCTCTATCAGTGGCATCGGGTAGGAGTCAAATTTTGACACCTCGTTCAACTTCCGGAAGTCATTGCAGAACCTTAGAGTGCCATCTGGTTTGGGAATCAGGACAATGGGACTTCACTCCTTGATTCCTCAATAAACCCAAGGTCCAACATCTAATTAACCTCTTCTGATATGGCCTGTCTACCAGTCTAGGGCACCCTGTATGGTTTTTGACAGACCCTCACCTGAGGCTCGGTAAGGATGTCATGCTTAATGATTGAAGTACGCCCCAGTACTTCTGAAAATACATCAGAATTGTTGTGCACAAACTCTTTTGATTTCTGCCTTTGTATCCTAGACAGGGTCTCTGAGATACACACTCCTAGTTCTTTCTCACTAGGGCTAGATCTCAGAGATTTAACTGAAACATCACGACTTGGCACACTCGCAGCTGACAGGAATTCTCTATCTTTCCAGGGTTTGAGCAGATTCACATGGTACATCTGCTTGGGATTTCTCAGGCCAGGCTGGTACACTTTGTAATTGACTTTTCCCACCTGCTTAATTACCTCATATGGACCTTGCCATTTAGCCAAAAACTTGCTTTCTACAGTGGGCACAAATACTAACACTGTCACCCGGGCTACAGGTTCTGACTTTAGCTGATCTGTTATAGACTCAACTCTGAGCCTCCTGTGCATGCTTTATGTGCTCTTTCACTATGGGCACTGCCGCTGCTATTCTGTCTTGCATCAATGTAATGTGTTCTATGACACTTTTGTAAGGGGTGTGTTCATTCTCCAAGGTTTCTTTGGCAATGTCAAGGAGGCCGTATGGGTGTCTGCCATACACCAACTCAAATGGGGAGAAACCTGTGGAAGACTGAGGCACCTCACGGATGGCAAACATCAAATATGGTAATAGACAATTCCAATCCTTCCCATCCTTGCTGACCACCCTTTTTAACATGCCCTTCAATGTTTTGTTAAACCTTTCCACCAGGCCATCAGTCTGTGAATGATACACGAATGTACGCAGCTGTTTAATTTTCAGTAGCTTACACATTTCCTTCATGACCTTGGGCATGAATGGAGTTCCCTGGTCTGTGAGGATTTCCTTGGGTATGCCTGTGCGGGGAAACATATGAAACAGCTTCCTGGCAATGAGCTTGGAGGAGGTGTTTCTTAGGGGTACCACTTCAGGATACTGCGCGGCATAATCCAACACAACCAGTATATGCTACTGCCCCCTAGCGGACTTAACTACAGGGCCGACTAGGTCCATGGTGATCCGGTCAAAAGGGACCTCTATCAGAAGTAGAGGTACCAAAGGGCTCCTAAAGTGAGACATGGGAGCAGTAAGCTGACACACTGGACATGAGCCACAGTATTTTTTAACATCCTCATATATACCTGGCCAATAGAACATTTGTAACATCCGCTCTCGGGTCTTCTCACATCCTAGGTGACCACCTAGCACATATCTATGGGCCAGGTTTAGGACAACACGGTGGTATGGTTAGGGCACAACTAGCTGTTCCAGCTCCTCCCACTGTATCTTATCTACCCGGTACAGTAAGTCACTGTTAACCGCCATGTAAGGGTATACCTCGTTCGCCCTGGTGGTTTAAAGGCAATACCATTAATAACTTTCACATTTTCCCGGGCCTTTAACAAGGTGGGATCCCGGAGTTGAGCAGTGCCAAAGTTCTTGCGCAACATTTCCAGTTCAGGAACTTCCTCCTGACTCTCCGTGTCACCAGCCAGCACAGCTAGGGGAAAATTGTCTTCATCACCTGTGGTCACCGATACAGCTGGTACTTCGGCGTCTGGGTCATACGGTTCTCAGGTTGACTCCTGGCACATATTATTAGCAACAACATGTACATTTTTATAACACCCAGGGTTTTTACCCCTCCACAAGTCCCAAAATAATGGAAAGTCCCTTCCGAGTATAGCTTTAGGCATTAGCGCCAGAACTACCCCCACTTCATGGGTAGTTGTTCAACACGGTGTGTCCATGCAAATAACCCTGGTGGAGTACTCCCGAGTGTCGAGTGTCCCCGTGAGTACAAAGTACCCCAACTTTCCATCTGGTGCATGCCCCCGACTTCACCATAGCTCCGTGTACTAGTGTCACCAGGCTTACAGAGTCCAGCAAAGCCAGTACGGGATGACCCCCAATGCAGATGGTGTACATCTGTGGCACAGCCTCAGCCATAGTTTCTGCGGCCAGAACGGGGCGTGAATATAGAGACACACATCTGGAGGTGCTGCAATCCATTGGCTCGTGGTAAGGGGACAGTTGGCTGCTATGTGGCCCCACTCACGGCACCTCCAGCACTGTATGCGGCTTGGACCTCTGTCACAAGACCCCCGCAGGCTCCGCCTCTGAGCCAGCTCCCTTTACCTCACGCCTATCACCAGAAGTAAACGGAGCAGTCTTACTGGCTCCCTGGGTTGACTTTGCCTCCTTGGCAATGCCCCAGCTGGAAGAGGACTGTAGCAGCTCCTCGGTGGCACGGTACCTCTCCACCAGATTCACCAGCTGGTCTGCATCGGTAGGTCCTGCTTGTCCAACCCAGCGCTGTATCTTAGGCGGCAAGGAGCAGTTAAACTTGTCCAGGACTACCCTCTCGACCATCTGTGCTGGAGTGCACGCCTCAGACTGTAGCCCCTTCTTCAACAGGTGGATAAGGTCATGCATCTGGGACCGAGGTGGTAGGCTTTCTACAAAAGTCCAGATGCGAACCCAGCCTGCACGCACCTGCATGGTAACCCCCGCACAAGCCAGGATCTCCGCCTTTAACTTGGCATAGTCACGGGAGTTCACCTCGCTCAGGTCATAATAGGCCTTTTGGGGTTCACCCGTTAGGAAAGGCAGCACGACATCCACCCACTAGTCCATAGGCAGCCTTTCCCCTTCTGCTGCTCTCTGAAAGATCCACGTCATCCATAGGAGTCATCTTTTGCAGCGAGGCTTGCACTGTGGCCGTCACGGATGGTTGCACACCACAGGCCCCTCGCAGGTTTGCGTTCGGCCCCTCTGCAGTCACAGTCCACTGCATAGCCACCGCCTCACGAAGTGCAGCCACTTGCTCCAGCCATAGGCGATTTGTTTCTTGTTGCTGCAGATTGGCCTGCACGATATGTCTGACCAGGTCCTCCATGGTAGCAGCCTTCATACGCAAGTCACCTGCTGCTTTCACCCAGGACATGCAGGGTCAGCAGAACATAACAGTCCTTTTCTGGTATGTCTGTTTAAGACTGCGTTTGCTCACTGCCCGCTCCGAAGCACCATATGTGGGATAGTTAGCTCAGATAAAGCGTGGGGTTGCCATGTGAGCGGCAGTCAAAGACCATAACATCATATAAAGTCCATACAGGGTTGGCCTGTGTTTATTAGAATGCGCAACATAAACAAAATACAACCTTAACTTCAGGCATAAAACAAAATTCTGCTTATCCAGCACTTACTATACAGAGTCCGTTCCTGTACAAAAGTCCAGTTTGTCCCTTGATAAGGGATAAGGCATCTCATGAGACCAGCAGCTTCCAGCATCTAGCTGCACCCAGCCTCCTCCCTGTCTGCACAGCTGCAGACTTTATGGACTGAGTTAATTACCCAGCCTCTACACCTGGGGAGCTTGCCTCCTCCTAATAACACCTTGAGTGGAGGGGGTGGAATAGACAGCCCCACTACCAAGCCTGCCATCCATTCCAAAAAAAACAGGCCCAAAGATTTTTTTTACAAACACATCTCCATCAACTAACCTTGCTGAAGATCACATCATACCCTGGTTTTTCCCTATGTCTCATTAAGTGAGACACGAATTGTCTTCACCTAATAGGCGTAATTTCTGAACCCTGGTGAAATATAGCAACTGTCCACAATTAATCTCTCTCTCTCTTGTGTATGTGATTTTATCGGACCACACAGACTAATCTGATGACCTCGTTGCCAGATGCCAAAGTGGTACATATGGAAGCCCGTGATGAGACAATTGCTAGCAACATCTATTAGTAACACAAAAGCACTCCCTGTTATATCAAGGTGCATCTCATGAGAACCCACAGGGAATTCTGTTTAATTGAAGACATTGCCAGTTTCTATACAGAAAGAAAGAGGGCATTATGATACAAAGGTTACAATTACAAAGGTTATAAACATTATTGATCATAAGGCTTATTGACATATACAAACATTGTCAAAGCTCTTAACGTTCATCTAGACAAGGAAATTGCTGTAATCAGGGTATTGTTATCTCATTAGTCGCTATTTCTGTTGACTAAAGGCCCATTTAGACACAGTGATTATCGCTCAAAATGTGCTCAAAAGCAGTCTTTTGAGCGATAATCATTGTGTCTAACTGCACTGACATCGTGCAGTTTTCGTTAAGCAGTCACTGATCGTTGTCTTTCAGTATGCTAAAAGACAACGATCAGCCTTATCAGGAATTCACATCGGGATACAGCTGATACTATTGTTTCAGCTGTATCCCGCTCCCTGAACACAGGCGGGGTATAAAGAACACAGCAGTCCAGCTGTGTTCTTCATACCCCGCTCGAAGCACTCGGCTGTATAACAACCGGGTGCTCCGAGCAGAGAACAGCTGGATGCAGAAGACAAGTGGCCCTGCTTTCTTCTGCATGCCCTGCTTGGAGCGCTCGGTTGTATAACAGCCGGGCACTCTGAGCAGAGAATAGCTGGATGCAGAAGACAAGCAGCCACGCTTGTCTTCTGCATCCCCCGCTTGGAGCACAAGATGATCGCTCAATGTTTAATCGATCACCTTGCGCTGTAAATGCACACAACGATTATCGCTCAAAAGTCCCTCAAAAGACATCTTTTGAGCGATAATCGCTGTGTCTAAATGTGCCTTAACTGTTTTTATGTTAACATAATTTAGTATTGCTATTCTTCCTATTGACTCTTCTTATCTGTTAATACTAGTTACCGGCAATACAAAGCATAGGTCTAGTCTGCTATATAAGGACCATCAGATAAGAAATATATACATTTATTGCATTCTGAAACTTAAAAATGTATGTGCTGTGACAGTGGTCAAATCTTTGTTACCTACTAGAGATGAGCGAACGTACTCGTCCGAGCTTGATACTCGTTCGAGTATTAGCGTGTTCGAGATGCTCATTACTCGAGACGAGTACCACGCGATGTTCGAGTTACTTTCACTTTCATCTCTGAGACGTTAGCGCGCTTTTCTGGCCAATAGAAAGACAGGGAAGGCATTACAACTTCCCCCTGTGACATTCAAGCCCTATACCACCCCCCTGCAGTGAGTGGCTGGCGAGATCAGGTGTCACCCGAGTATATAAATCGGCCCCTCCCGTGGCTCTCCACAGATGTGTTCTGACAGAGATCAGGGAAAGTGCTGTCTTGCTGGAGTTGCTATAGGGAGAGTGTTAGGAGTATTTTAGGCTTCAAGAACCCCAACGGTCCTTCTTAGGGCCACATCTAACCGTGTGCAGTAGTGTGGAGGCTGCTTTTTGCAGTGTTGCACTTTTTTTTTTTTTTTGTATATCGGCCGTGCAGAGCATTGCGCCCTGCAGTAATTATACATAGTCCAGGGCCAGTAGTGGTGGTGAGGCAGGGACAGAAGACATATTTCTTGAATATAGGCAGTGGGCCTCTCCAAAAACATTTGGGGAAAAAAATCTATTTGGGCTGCCTGTGACTGTCCTCAGTGTACTGGGTCTCTGCTGGGGGTAGTTGTCCTAATTCATACGCAGCCAGCTAAGTGTTACAGCAGGCTTGCGCAAAAGTATTTCCTGGCTCTGCTGTGCATTCCGTAAGCGAAGTCAGCCTCCAACCACAGGCCAATAAGTGGCACATTTAATTACAGCGTTCTGCTTCTGCACTACTGGTAATGCAGCATGGTGAGTGGTAGGGGTAGGCCTAGAGGACGTGGACGCGGGCGAGGACGCGGAGGCCCAAGTCAGGGTGTGGGCACAGGCCGAGCCAGTGCGGTGGCCAGGGGTAGAGGCAGGGCCAGACCGAATAATCCACCAACTGGTTCCCAAAGCGCCCCCTCGCGCCATGCCACCCTGCAGAGGTCAAGGTGCTCTACGGTGTGGCAGTTTTTCACAGAGACGCCTGACGACCGACGAACAGTGGTGTGCAACCTTTGTCGCGCCAAGATCAGCTGGGGAGCCACCACCACCAGCATGCGCAGGCATATGATGGCCAAGCACCCCACAAGGTGGGACGAAGGCCGTTCACCGCCTCCGGTTTGCACACTGCCTCTCCCCCTGTGCCCCAACCTGCCACTGAGATCCAACCCCCCTCTGAGGACACAGGCACTACCGTCTCCTGGCCTGCACCCACACCCTCACCTCCGCTGTCCTCGGCCCCATCCAGCAATGTCTCTCAGCGCAGCGTCCAGACGTCGCTAGCGCCACTGTTTGAGCGCAAGCGCAAGTACGCCGCAACGCACCCGCACGCTCAAGCGTTAAACGTGCACATTGCCAAATTGATCAGCCTGGAGATGCTGCCGTACAGGCTTGTGGAAACGGAGGCTTTCAAAAGCATGATGGCGGCGGCGGCCCCGCGCTACTCGGTTCCCAGTTGCCACTACTTTTCCCGATGTGCCGTCCCAGCCCTGCACGACCACGTCTCCCGCTACATTGTACGCGCCCTCACCAACGCGGTTACTGCCAAGGTCCACTGAACAACGGACACGTGGACAAGCAAAGGCGGGCAGGGCCACTATATCTCCCTGACGGCACATTGGGTGAATTTAGTGGAGGCTGGGACAGAGTCAGAGCCTGGGACCGCTCACGTCCTACCCACCCCCAGAATTGCGGGCGCCAGCTCGGTGGTGGTATCTGCGGCGGTGTATGCTTCCTCCACTAAACCACCCTCCTCCTCCTCCTCCTCCAACGCAACCTCTGTCTCGCAATCAAGATGTGTCAGCAGCAGCAGCACGTCGCCAGCAGTCGGTGTCGCGCGGCATGGCAGCTCAGCGGTGGGCAAGCGTCAGCAGGCCGTGCTGAAACTACTCAGCTTAGGAGATAAGAGGCACACGGCCCACGAACTGCTGCAGGGTCTGACAGAGCAGACCGACCGCTGGCTTTCGCCGCTGAGCCTCCAACCGGGCATGGTCGTGTGTGACAACGGCCGTAACCTGGTGGCGGCTCTGCAGCTCGGCAGCCTCACGCACGTGCCATGCCTGGCCCACGTCTTTAATTTGGTGGGTCAGCACTTTCTGAAAAGCTACCCACACTTGTCATACCTGCTCGGAAAGGTGCGCCGGGTCAGCGCACATTTCCGCAACTCCAAGACAGACGCTGCCACCCTGCGGACCCTGCAACATCGGTTTAATCTGCCAGTGCACCGACTGCTGTGCGACGTTCCCACACGGTGGAACTCTACGCCCCACATGTTGGCCAGACTCTATGAGCAGCGTAGAGCTATAGTGGAATACCAACTCGAACATGGGCGGCGTAGTGGGAGTCAGCCTCCTCAATTCTTTACAGAAGAGTGGGCCTGGTTGGCAGCCATCTGCCAGGTCCTTGGAAACTTTGAGGAGTCTACCCAGATGGTGAGCGGGGATGCTGCAATCATTAGCGTCACCATTCCTCTGCTATGCCTCTTGAGCAGTTCCCTGCAAAGCATAAAGGCAGACGCTTTGCACTCGGAAACGGAGGCGGGGGAAGACAGTATATCGCTGGATAGTCAGAGCACCCTCATGTCTATATCTCAGCGCGTTGAGGAGGAGGGGGAGGAGCATGAGGAGGAGGAGGAAGAGACAGCTTGGCCCACTGCTGAGGGTACCCATGCTGCTTGCCTGTCATCCTTTCAGCGTGTATGGCCGGAGGAGGAGGAGGAGGATCCTGAAAGTGATCTTCCTAGTGAGGACAGCCATGTGTTGCGTACAGGTACCCTGGCACACATGGCTGACTTCATGTTAGGATGCCTTTCTCGTGACCCTCGCGTTACACGCATTCTGGCCACTACGGATTACTGGGTGTACACACTGCTCGACCCACGGTATAAGGAGAACCTTTCCACTCTCATTCCCGGAGAGGAAAGGGGTTTGAGAATGATGCTATACAACAGGGCCCTGGTGGACAAACTGATGGTAAACTTCCCATCCGACAGCGCTAGTGGCAGAAGGCGCAGTTCCAAGAGCCAGGTAGCAGGGGAGGCGCAGAGATCAGGCAGCATGTACAGCGCAGGCAGGGGAACATTCTCCAAGGCCTTTGCCAGCTTTATGGCTCCCCAGCAAGACTGTGTCACCACTCCCCAGTCAAGGCTGAGTTGGCGGGAGCACTGTAAAAGGATGGTGAGGAAGTACGTAGCCGATCGCACGACCGTCCTCCGTGACGCCTCTGCCCCCTACAACTACTGGGTGTCGAAGCTGGACACGTGGCCTGAACTCGCGCTGTATGCCCTGGAGGTGCTTGCTTGTCCTGCGGCTAGCGTCTTGTCAGAGAGGGTGTTTAGTGCGGCTGGGGGAATCATCACGGATAAGCTTACCCGCCTGTCAACCGACAGTGCCGACAGGCTTACACTCATCAAGATGAACAAAGCCTGGATTTCCCCAGACTTCTCTTCTTCACCAGCGGACAGCAGCGATACCTGAGCAATACGTAGGCTGCACCCGCGGATGGAAGCATCGTTCTCTATCACCATCAAAAACGGGGACCTTTTTGCTTCATCAATCTGTGTATTCTATTCCTCCTCCTCCTCCTCCTGAAACCTCACGTAATCACGCCGAACGGGCAATTTTTCTTAGGCCCACAAGGCTCAGTCATATAATTTTTGTAAACAATTTTTATACGTTTCAATGCTCATTAAAGCGTTGAAACTTGCACCTGAACCAATTTTTATTTTAACTGGGCTGCCTCCAGGCCTACCAATTAGGCCACATTAACCAAAGCGATTAATGGGTTTCACCTGCCCTCTTGGTTGGGCATAGGCAGTTTTTCTGAGGTACATTAGTACTGTTGGTACACCAATTTTTTGGGGCCCTCGCCTACAGTGTAATCCAATTAATTTTTTGCCCACCTGCATTACAGCTGACGTTACATCAGCTGTGCAGGGCAATGCAATGGGATATATTTATGTACCGCCGGAGGGTTCCAGGGAGCCACCCATGCTGTCGGTCCACACGGAGTTGTAACTACATGTGTCCACTTCTAAAGAACCCCAGTCTGACTGGGGCATGCAGTGTGGGCCGAAGCACACCTGCATTAAACATGACATTACCTCAGCTGTGATGGGCAATGCTATGGGATATATTTATGTGCCGCCGGTGGCTTCCTGGCACCCACCCATGCTGTCGGTCCACAGGGATTTCACAATAGGGAGTTGTACCTGCCTGTGTCTATGAATTAAAAACCCCCGGTCAGGTTGGGGCATGCAGTGTGGGCCGAAGCACACCTGCATTTAATCTGACGTTAGCTCTGCTGTCCAGGGCACTGCAATGGGATACATTTATGTACAGCCAGTGGGTTCCAGGGAGCAACCCATGCTGTGGGTGCACACGGAATTCCCATTGCGGAGTTGGGGATTCCCTGTTGTACCTGCCTGTGACTATTTATAAAAAACCGTGGTCTGACTGGGGCATGCAGACACCTTGACAGAATGAATAGTGTGTGGCACATAGGTTCCCCATTGCTATGCCCACGTGTGCAGCTCCTGATGGCGGTGGCACAGGATTATATTTCTTATTGCTTCTGTACAGCATTGTGGGCTATCGCCTCGCCCCTTTTAAAGAGGGTCGCTGCCTAGCCGTGCCAACCCTCTGCAGTGTGTGCCTGCGGTTCCTCCTCATGGCAGGTGCACTTATAAATAAACATGAGTGTGGCGTGGCATGAGGGCAGCTGAAGGCTGCGCAGGGAAAATTTGGTGTGCGCTGTGGACACTGGGTCGTGCAGGGGGGTTGGTCAGCATGTAACCCAGGAGAAGTGGCAGCGGAGTGTCATGCAGGCAGTGATTGTGCTTTGTTGGAGGTAGTGTGGTGCTTAGCTAAGGTATGCATTGCTAATGAGGGCTTTTCAGAAGTAAAAATTGTTGGGAGGGGGGGGCCCACTCTTGCCGCTATTGTGGCTTAATAGTGGGACCTGGGAACTTGAGATGCAGCCCAACATGTAGCCCCTCGCCTGCCCTATCCGTTGCTGTGTCGTTCCCAACACTCTCTTGAATTGCCCAGATTTTCACAAATGAAAACCTTAGCGAGCATCGGCGATATACAAAAATGCTCGGGTCGCCCATTGACTTCAATGGGGTTCGTTATTCGAAACGAACCCTCGAGCATCGCGAAATTTTCGTCCCGAGTAACGAGCACCCGAGCATTTTGGTGCTCGCTCATCTCTATTCCCTACCAATAGGAAGCCAACATATCATAGCACCAAATTAGCCACCTTCCGTAGGATTTAGACCAGGTTTCAGCCCATATTTGCTTTTCAGTCCGAAAACCCAGTCTAAATCCTTCTGTAGTACTTGAGTTACCTATGTGGCAAATTCAGTGCAGATTAGGTAAGCACCTGATTTGCCTATGCACCAAATTTGGTGCAGATTGATCCAGACAACAGAAATTCATGAGAAAAAAATAAATAAATACATATATATATATATATATATATATATATATATCCTCCGAGTAAAACCATAGTAAACCAACAAGAGATTATTTACATTCTTCTTCATCAGTGAATAGTTATTCAAAACACGGTATATAAATGTTGTAATTAAGTATCTTTCTCTAGGGGCGGTTGCTAGAGGTAACATCCAATTTGTACTACTTTATTAAATAAACCTGCTTGTCACAGTTACCAATTTTCAGGAGCAAAACTCCCCATCTCATCATTTAGCTAATAACACAAATGGAACAGAATTTTATGAAAAATATACACATTCCCAGCCTCTGACCTTGAAGTGACAGCTGATGTTCCCATCCACTCACCTGTTTAAAAGAAATCAATTTGCCATTGCATTTTATGGTAATGAAATCACTCTGAAGGCACATAAGCATTGCCTACAGATTAAAATGAGTTCCTAAACATCAGGCAGCAGATTGAACCTAAGACATAGATGTCAGTATGTGTTAAAATTTCAGGCAAACATATATTTTACATGAAGCACCAAATAGCTGAGCAGTTTGCTTAAGCTGTATTTTTGTGTCTACACAATTCTCTGTAGAGACATGCCCTCTGGTGCAGGATCCGTACTCGCTGGCTTCTTTTTAGCTGTTCCTGTATTTTTAAAAGCATTAAAACAGCAGTTTCAGAGTTGAAGGTACCTTGTCTGGATGTAAAGGTTGGAACAGAATGATTTCATCAATTGAACCAATTTCATACAGTCACAATAAACCCCCAGATGTGATGCAACGTAGAGAAGATTTCCTTTTGTGACTTAACAATGGGCCTTTGATATTGTTGGCATATTGGTGGCCTTTGTCATTCTCCCTTTTTCCATTTGAGTCTTTGGCTCTTTCTTCCTTAGGTATATCTATAGCAAATACCAAACTCAATAGGTGCCAGGTTCAAACTGTTCTTTATTTATCTAATATATGGAGAAATAGTGAGCTATACACTTTCTCCTATCTGTCGACATGCTGTTTTATTCTGTGCCTTGCCAAGACGCATCATAAAAGCAGAAGAACACTCTCACTATTCCAGACATGTTTTCTTGAAGTCTGAAGCAATTTGACCATTGTGGACATACAAAACTGCTGTAGGGCATTCTGTTTTATTTACACACTATAAAAATTCATTTCATTTTCAATCTTGCAGGAGAAAAACATCATTTCCAAAACTGAAGGCTGGAAATTGCTGTAATCAAAGCCAACATACTTCATCATAATATTCTCTTTCTATTATTTAGTCTATAGTACCTAAACATTAGCTTGACTTACTTAACTAGAGTAGACAGCTACCAGAAAAAGCAGTAGTTGCTATAGAAGAACACAGACGTCACTTGAATGAAAATAAGCTGCATGGAAAAACAAGGAAGAGATTGTCTGAAGTGCCGGAAATCGGACTCCCAACAATCAAATATCGATGGCAAATCCTAAGCATAGACAATCAGTGCTGAAGTCTCATAAAATCTCTTAAAATAAAGGATTATGTCCAAAATTTACAACTCCATTAACAGTATTTTAAATATTGCCTGAAACAAAAATGTATGATTTTGAATAATCATGAGTAGAATGGCTCTACATTAGCACCATTCCCCATATAAACTCTTGTTATGGACACCTTGGCAGGGGATTAATTTATTTTGCCTTCTCCTATCCCCAGTCCATGTGCCAGTCTGTGGCTAGGCGCTTCCAGATTTCACAGTCCTGCTCCCGTCGCCATCCACTGATCTCCATGGGACTTTTTTGTTTTCTTGGAAGATGTGAATGGGATTTATCTGTGGAGATTGGTGTACACTGGATCAACACACATTCTTCACAGAATGAGATTCACATCCAGTGGCATGGTTTACCTGATGACCAGTGGCTTCTCATCTGTTGCAGCCTTCTCCGACTTCACAGCCGTTGTAACATGTTCCATGTTATCTGCTTGCTCCGCCATTAAGCACTTCCGATTTTGCTTGGTCTGGTTCAACCCCTGTGGCCTTACCATCCAGGGAGGCCCTTCTGGGGTCACATGACTCCAACGGTTTCGTCCACAGGCTCACTGGAACACACAAACCCCCTCACCATGACAAGGTGACAATTCATGGAGGGGATTAAACAGAATAAAAGCCAAAACCAAGGTCACAACAATGTCTGTTATAGAACTCCAATATGCTGATGAAAATGTAGTCTGTGCTCATTCAAAATAAGCCACTTTAAACATCTTTGCAGAAGCATACAAAAAGCTTGGCCTCTCACTGAATATCGAGAAAACCAAAGTGCTCTATCAGCAGGCACCAACTAATCCTTCTGCAATGCCAGAAATACAGCTTATGTTAGAAAAAGTTGACCACTTCTGCTACCTTGGCAGCCACCTCTCCACAAAAGCTAACATTGACACTGAGATACAACACCGTCTGAGCTCCGCAAGTGCAGCGTTTTTCCGAATGAAGCAGAGTGTTTGAAGACTGGAATATTTATAGGGATACCAAGGTGCTTGTTTATAAAGCAATTGTCCTTTCAACCCTGTTCTATGCCTGCAAAACGTGGACCATGTACAAACATCACTCTCAACTTCTAGAATGACTCCATCAGTGTTGCCTTTGAAAAATCCAGCAAATCTCTTGGGAAGACAGGTGGACAAATGTCAGCATTCTGGAAGAAGCGAAGACCAACAGCATTGAAGCAATGATCCTTCGCCATCAACTCCGCTGGACTGGCCACGTTGTGTGAATGCCTGATTATGATTTTCCAAAGCAATTACTATGCTCTCAACTTAAGGACAGAAAATGGAACGTTGGTGGACACCAAAGAGATTTAAAGATGGGCTTAAAGCTAACCTTAAAAACTGTGGCATATACATCGAGAACTGAAAAGGCCCTAGTCAACGAGCGCTCAATTTGGGGGTCAGCCATTACCAACAGTGCTATGAATTTTGAAAATGGAGGGCAGAAGGTAGAGACATCAAGAGGAAAGCACATCAAGCCAACCCTTGTCGGGACCATTTTCCACTTGGAAACCGAAAGAACCTGCAGATCAAGAATAGGTATCTATAGTCACCTATGGACCTATTGCAAAGACCCCATACTTGGAAAGCAATCATGCTCCGCCACGAGTGATAACCTATTATGATGATGAGTTTTAACACAGTAAACTCACCATTAGCTCTAATTACATGTCTGTATGTCTTTCTCCCCCCTCTCCTCTTTCCCCTACTCTTCACAGTCGTCACCCACCTCCACCTCCTGTATTCCTTCTTTTTATCTCTGTTACTAGAAAAGACATCACTTGACAACCAGTAGTAGACAGCAAATTAGAACAGAGGGAGAGTCCTAGTGGCCAGCACTTTTCTGAGGGATTTTTCAGCACAACAATCCTCAACACAAAAAAAAAAATTTGTTAGGTAAATACAGTGATTTTCACTTTTGCTAGGTGTCATTTTGGCTATGACATAAGCACAAGCTGTTGTTTTTAAATTTAGTGATTACTTAAAATGACCCTCCGGTTTGAAGACAAAATTCCATCCCAGGACCAGAGGTGGAGGGGGAAATATTACCTGCAGTCGTTCTTTTGTGCCATTCCTCGAATCCACCGATTCCAGGTCTCATTTTCAGCCTTCCAAGATGGCCAACACAATGTTTATACTACCAAATCTCCACAGTGCATTAGTAGTATTAGACTACAAGTGCACTATACCTGCTCTCTGATAGATTCATGCAGCTCATGTGATCAGCGCTGCTAATCAAATGTTTGTTGGGATTTATTTTTAAGGCATTCTCTGTGTGGTATAAATGTATGTTAACTTTATTTTACAGGTTGTTACAATCACAGCAATACCCAAGTTATAAATTTTTTGTTTTATTTTACTATATTTACACAAGAAAACACTTTTGATTACAAACTAATATAGGGGTTAGAGATGAGCGAACGTACTCGGTAAGGCCGATTTCGCAATCGAGCACCGCGATTTTCGAGTACTTCACTACTCGGGTGAAAAGTACTCGGGGGCGCTGTGGGGCGGGGCGGGGCGTGGTGGAGCAGGGAATAGGGGGGAGCCCTCTCTCTCTCCCTCTCCCCCCACTCCCCTCTGCAACCCCCCGCTCACCCACAGCGCCCCCGAGTACTTTTCACCCGAGTAGTGAAGTACTCGAAAATCGCGGTGCTCGATTGCGAAATCGGCCTTACCGAGTACGTTCGCTCATCTCTAATAGGGGTGCATATGACTTTTTGATTACTTTTTAATTTCTGTTTTTGGTACACAAGATTTTAAAAAATTGCAATTTTTTCACGGCATTTACCATGTGGGATAGATACATTTATGTACCAATTATATGTAGTTTCTAATTATTTTGTATTACTTTTTCAATAATAAATAACTTTATAAGACAAAAATGTATTTTCTTTTATTTGTTCTATAAAACCACTTAGGTGCCCAAACCAGCATTGACCAAAGCATCTGAGGGGTTAAATATCTCATAGCATGAACAAACAGCTTAATTAATAACACAGGGGTGCTCATCTCTTTTTTTATGTAAAAAAACATTCATTTATAACAGTCAAAGAGCAAATATGATTTCTGATTGATAAGGGGTATTATAACAGGGGGCCACTGCAGCCGTACACCGGGCATATCAGGACGGTGAAATTTATGCGATGTGAACGAACCCTTGTAGTTTTAACTTATGATTGATCTTTGCCTGTGTTAAAGCACACCTAAATAACCATGGCTTCACAAACATCAGTTTAATGATTGCTAGATCTGTAAAATGTAAAAATAAAAGCCTAATGAAACCTAGATTAAATTCCATGAAATTGTTCCTGCATTTAAAGGGGTTGTCCCGAGGCAGCAAGTGGGTCTATACACTTCTGTATGGCCATAATAATGCACTTTGTAATGTACATCGTGCATTAATTATGAGCCATACAGAAGTTATAAAAAGTTTTTTACTTACCTGCTCCGTTGTTAGCGTCCTCGTCTCCATGGAGCCGACTAATTTTTGGCCTCCGATGGCCAAATTAGCCGCGCTTGCGCAGTCCGGGTCTTCTGTGTTCTTCTATGGAGCCGCTCGTGACAGAGAGCGGCTCCGTGTAGCTCCGCCCCGTCACGTGCCGATTCCAGCCAATCAGGAGGCTGGAATCGGCAGTGGACCGCACAGAAGAGCTGCGGTCCACGAAGCAAGAGGTTCCCGGCGGCCATCTTCACAGGTAAGTATAGAAGTCACCGGAGCGCGGGGATCAAGGTAAGCGCTCCGGTAAGCTGTCTGTACGTCCCTGCATCGGGGTTGTCTCGCGCCGAACGGGGGGGGGGTTGAAAAAAAAAAAAAACCCGTTTCGGCGCGGGACAACCCCTTTAATAACAAATTTAGCCAAATAGCATTTGATCATCATATTTGATTTTACCATTTTTAAATCTTTCATTTAAGAGCAAGCATCTGCTTTGTGGGTCCCATAGGGAAATCAAATTACACAGGCATTTTCATCAACACTTAATTTAATGTACTTCATCTTCAAGCTGCAAATAAATTAAAGCGATAGTTGATACACATTTTAAGAAAATTTTCTATTTTTGCATATTTGTTTGTTTTCCGGTTGCCTTTTTTTTTGGCAGTTTAAAGTAAAATTATACAAATGGATTTGCTCAAAAGGGATTTATAGAATTTTAAAGAGGACCTATAAATAGCAATGAGCGAGCACGCTCGTTTAAGGCTGATGCTCGATCGAGCATCGGTCTTGTCGATTAACTGATTACTCGACCGAGCACCATGCGGGGGGGGGGGGGTTGGCAGGGGTGAGCGGGGGGGAGAATGAGAGAGATATCTCTCTCTCCGCCCCGCATGGTGCTTGGTCGTGTAATCAGTTAGTCGACAAGACCAATGCTCAACCGAGCATCGCCTTTATCGAGCGTGCTCGCTCATCTCTACCTATGAACTCTCTTAACATGTCCACATACACTTATATTCATATTAATTACTAATAGTACAGCATAGTTTCTTAGAACTTTGTGCTGAGCTGACATATACCACTTGTTTGAGGCTAAAAGGACACTCTTTTAGCTTCTGATAGGTTAAGGGAGGCATATGGATGCACGTGTCATAAATGTCAGGATACTTTCCTGGCACAAATGTCAAACATACACTGTAAACACTCATTCCTCCCTTAGAAGTGGCGTGTCCATACACAGT
The DNA here is from genome assembly GCF_035609145.1 of Eleutherodactylus coqui. NCBI lineage: Eukaryota > Metazoa > Chordata > Amphibia > Anura > Eleutherodactylidae > Eleutherodactylus > Eleutherodactylus coqui. The sequence goes on from NC_089840.1 coordinate 95,077,990, forward strand.
CCATAGAATTAAAAGAGATGCAGAGAAAAAAGTTGTGTGATGAGGGTTTTTCACCCACCTGTCTGACAAAAGGGCAACAGTGTTCCCAGGAGCAGGGGTGTTGATAGGCTTTCAGATGAGGGGCTTGTGCCCCGGGTTGCAAACATACTACCCTGAACTTGCTGCCAGCAGAATAAAGTGAAGAGGAACTTTATTTCTTGTAAGGCAGGTCTGCCTAACACAGCACAGCAATATGCATTGTGCATTGGTGCTTGGACAGAATTCTGTAGCTCTGGACTACCTCCTCTCACAGCCTGCCGAAGGAAGCCCCGCAACTGACCTATTAAGAGCAACTGCTTTATTTCTTACTGTTAATTTCTGTGCTGGGTTGGAGAGGATGTATGGGAGAACTGTAAGGCTGGGGTCACACAGGGCGGATTTGCCGCGGTTTTGCCGCAGCAGATCCGCCCGCGGCAAAACCGCCCGTGGCCGCTAAGCCCGGGATTAGCCAGCCATGTGGACGAGGTTTCTCAGAAATCTCGTCCACACGGGACGGCTAATCCGCTGCGGTAAATCCGGTTGAAACCGCGGCTATGGGAGAGCCGGCCGCAACGGAAGAGCAAGCGGCCGGACCGCTTCAAAGCCGCCGCGGCTTAAACCGCGGCGGCTCTGCCGGCGGAGATCTCGCGGTTTTTGCTGCGGCCAAACCGCGAGATTTCCGACGGCAATCCGCCCCGTGTGACCCTAGGCTAAGTGATATGTGTGGGGTAGAAGTGAGATCCTTTTAGCTGTATTCATATAGGGCACTTTGGATTGGGAAAACAGGACAAATTTGGAATCAGAATGCAAAACTCTATAAGTGCCACCAACATTTTGTCCAGAAAAAAATTAAAAGTTTTTTTTTTTTGTAATACTGTTTTTTTTATCTCATATAAAGTGCCCTGAATACAAACTTATAGATCATATTTATGGGGAGGAGGAACTTAGCTATAAATATGGCGATATATCAAGCCACTTGTGCCAGATTTTTAGCATAAAAAGTTGTAACATTTTGCGCACACCATGTCTGTTCTCAAATGTGTGTGACTTTTTTGGATTTTCCACAGCCCTCACCAACAAGGATTGGTGGAATGGTGTGGCCTCCTATAAACCGGCAGATTTACTAGAACGGTGATTTCTTCACATTTGGGTCAGTCCTTTTTCACAAGAAGTGTACAGCAGTTATCGTTGGCTACCTGAAGGAAGCTCCATTGATGTGCGGTGCATTTTTCTAAGGGGTTAATTATAAGCTGCTTTAGCTCATTGTATAAAACTGGGAAACACTTTAAAGGGCTTATGCAGGATTTATGAAACACAGTCACTACAAAAAGTACAGTCTTATGGAGGATGAACCAGTGTAAAATCCACTGTAAACAATGAAGATGCTGCTTCTCAGTTTTTATTAGGTTAAACCAGCTTAAAAAATGCAACATGTTTCGAAGCAATGCTTCTTCTTCAGTATTGCTAGGGACACGCTGTACATTGTATATAAAAAACAAAAGAGAGTGGGGAGATATGATTAAAAGTACTCATAGTGGGAGGGAGATATAGATGGAACAGAAAATAAGGAACCCAGATTTTAAAAATTAATAAGGTATATAATACTAGTAAAAAACACAATAAAAAGGCATACTAAAAATGAGACAAGAATAAGGCATAAAAAATACACCGATGATGATAGTAATGATAATAACAACAACAGTAATGCCAATATTAGTACATTGATAATGGATATGATGTCAGCATACAGAAAATGTGATGCCTAATATTTGGAAATATATGTTGAGTAGGAAAAGGTTCATTTTAACAATCGCACTATTTAAGAATAGTGAATAAAACAACAAACAGCTTATAAAATCTATGAATTAAATGCATGTCAGTGATGATAAGAACTTTTGGGCATCACCAGAAAAAAATTTTGTGAGTGTAGATGAAATGTTATGAATATATATATATATATATATATATATATATATATAAAAATATATATATATATATATTGTAGAAGCACTGCGCAATGAGTTGGCGCTATACAAATAAAGATTATTATTATTATACAGATACAGCCTGCAGGGGGCTTGAGAACAGGCATGTGGAGGTGCTAATGAGCAGGGACAGCTGTATGGGAATATTCGGAGTTGTTAAAACCTACAGACACATTGAGTTTGGTTGCTGAAAGCCAGAGCAAGGCTGGGAGAAGGCTGAAAAGCCTAGGGTCTGTGGTAGACCAGGCTGTGGTATGGCCACGAGTCTGACAGGGAAGGATGCCCCCAGAGAGAGAATCCTATGTGAGTTAGTAGCCATGCATGTGTGCACTGTGACTAAACAACAGTGTGAAGAGTTGTTACCTTTGTTATTGTTTATGCAGCAATAATAAATGGACTTTCTAAGTTTTACCTTCAACTCTGGCTTGGACGTGTGTTTCTGAAGTGCAGCCGCTAGAGTTTAGCGAAGGTACTCTGTCGAACTTGATGCTCGTTCGAGTATTAGCGTACTCGATGGTGCCCGTTACTCAGCGAACGAGCATCAAGCTGTGTTTGACCCCGCCCCAGTTTTTGGCTCCTCCCCACTGTGATGTGCCTGTTTTGGCCCCTCCCCGCCGCGATGCAGCATGCGTCACTGGCAAGGGCAGGGCAGGGGAGAGAGAGAGAGAGACACGAACCAAAAAAAATAAAGAAGCATTTGGGTGCTCGCTCATCTCTAGTAGCCACCCATCTAGGTGGAAGAAAAATGTTGAATCTGCAAAGTGACTAATCCCCTGCTGTCACAAGTCAGACCGCGCATGCATGGCGGAATGTGCAGCGGTGAGCGGGCAAAAGTTCCTTGCGTCACTGGACTTATGCAAATATCGTGGAATTGTGGAGAGCGGATATAGAGGTATCATAGGGGGTAGAAATGGATGAATTCACAAAATTTGCAGATTTTAATGTAAAAATGCTGGTATAATTCTGCCATTTTCATATCAAAATGCATTTGGTGCAGATTTTTCTGCATGGTGGAATACACTGCACCATCCTGCAGAATATTTTGTCCTGTGTAAAAGTGCCCTTATTGTGCAAAATGCGATATAGAGGGTCTGTGCCCCAGATGTTTTAGAGCCCTAATTCACTGCTCAGGAGTACAGTGACCCCTTCACTGCAGTATTCATGATGCATACAGTGATGCTATCATCTATGGATCTGGTCATGCATATCAGTCCTGGTGAACACTATAGCTCATTAAATAAGTGTTTGGTGTGGATCTAGTAGATCAGGGACCCAGCAATTGCACGTTAAAGGGATATTCCGGGCACTTAACCCCTTTTAGTACTAATGACCTATTCTCATGATAGGTCATTAGTAGTTGATCAGCAGGGGTCTACTCTTAAGGGCCCCTGGCTACCAACTGATCTCAGTGCCGCACTCACTGCAGCAGGCCAGATGTTGACAGTTTCAACTACATTGGGGTCAGAGAGGGAAGTACTATAGAAGGCAAGCTCCCATTGATTTCAATGGGCATAAAATCTTCTATCACACTTATAGCTCCAAACCAATGAGGACATTGGGCCCCATTGCAGTGAGTGCAGAGGCTATGATCAGGTGATCGCTGGGGGGGCTTCAAGTGGCAGTCCCTCGCCGATCAGTTACTGATAACGTGGGGGATAGGTCATCAGTACTAAAAGGGGTTAAATGACCAGAATACCCCTTTAATGTTATATAGAATTTTTGATGTGGCTGTGTAGACCCCTAATATGTCAACTATAGGCTGTTATAGGTCTGTATTACATGTACATATGCCTCTGATCTCATACTGTGGCATATGGAACTTTTTTTCTCATGGATTAATATGGCATGTTTTGGAGATATTCTGCTCTAGAAGGTACCTCATTGACACACAGAGTAATATATTAATACAAAGTTAATATAATTCAAATATTAAAATACAAAGTTGTAAGGACTGTGTCTGCCAAAATACAGGCTTTGTGCAGTGATGTTATATCGGACTTTAGAAAAATTAATGTTAACCCTTTCCAATTCAATTTGTATTCTGCTTTTCCTAGGGGGGCTTACTCTTTTTCTGCCATTATACAATGGCACTATCTGCTAGCTAGAGCCAGTACTGCATGAGGTGACATAGGCTCCAACAGCAGAGAGGCTGGCAATATACAGTAACAGAGCCCCGATGGACGTCTTCCAACATCGGAGCTGTACAGCCTTAAATCATAATGTCTTCAGAGGTCAGACAGTGGATTTGAAAGGGTTAAAATGATTGAGCTGCAAAACATATATTAAAGCTGTGCGTAAATAATATTTTATGTCAAGTTTTCTACGGTCATAAATGTGCTCATCAATGTAGCCTGAAAATCAGTTCAAATTTTGTTGTCCATTTCTGAGTATTAAAACAAAAAATCTTTTAAAAAGTGACTTTCAAACAAGTGATTTATTAAAGCATTAATATGAAATAAATGAATATTTTCACTGCAAGTCAATCTGTTTGTCCAGTGAAGGAAATGATCCCCTTGAGATTACTGGACCTAGAACAATGCAGGGAGTTGATATAGTTAGGCTTTTAGATATGCATGAGAACAAACAATGAACAGCAAGAAAATAAATTATCAAGTCTGGAAGCAGAATTAATGAAAGCACAGATGTTATAATTAGAGATGAGCGAGCACCAAAATGCTCGGGTGCTCGTTACTCGAGTCGAACTTTCAGTGATGCTCGAGAGTTCGTTTCGAGTAACGAACCCCATTGAAGTCAATGGGCGACTCGAGCATTTTTGTATATCGCCGATGCTCGCTAAGGTTTTCATTTGTGAAAACCTGGGAAATTCAAGAAAGTGATGGGAACGACGCAGCAACGGATAGGGCAGGCGAGGGGCTACATGTTGGGCTGCATCTCAAGTTCCCAGGTCCGATTATTAAGCCACAATAGTGGCAAGAGTGAGACCCCCCCCCCCCCGCACTGTCAGCATAAAGATCGTTCTCCTCTGCCATAGCTGTAACAGCTGTGGCAGAGAAGAACGATGTTAGCCCATTGAATTCAATGGAGCCGGCAATTCAGCTGGCTCCATTGAAAGCAATGGGCTGCCGGCGATCGCGGGATGAATTGTCGGGAAGGGCTTAAATATATAAGCCCTTCCCTGCAATTCATCCAGAAATGTGTAAAAGTAAAAAATATATATATACTCACCTGGTCCCGGCAGACGGAGTTCAGCGCGGCCAGCGGCAGTCCTCCTGAACTGCTCTGAACAGCTGTGAGTAGTATTCAGCAGACGGGGATTTAAAATCCCCGCCTGCTGAATGAGCTGCCTCTAATTGGTCACAGCCTGACCAATCAGAGGCAGATTCCACTCACACACCCATTCATGAATTTATGAATGGGTGTGTGACTGCTGCCTCTGATTGGCTCAGCGGGACCAATCAGATGAGAGGCAGCAGTCACACACCCATTCATAAATTCATGAATGGGTGTGTGAGTGGAATCTGCCTCTGATTGGTCAGGCTGTGACCAATTAGACGCAGCTCATTCAGCAGCCGGGGATTTTAAATCCCCGGCTGCTGAATACTACTCACAGCTGTTCAGAGCAGTTCAGGAGGACTGCCGCTGGCCGCGCTGAACTCCGTCTGCCGGGACCAGGTGAGTATATATATATTTTATTTTTACACATTTCTGGATGAATTGCAGGGAAGGGCTTATATATTTAATCCCTTCCCGACAATTCATCCCGTGCTCGGCGGCAGGCCATTGCTTTCAATGGAGCTGGCTGTATTGCCGGCTCCATTGAATTCAATGGTCAGTGCTCGTTTAATCGAGACGAGTACCGCGTGGTGCTCGTCTCGAGTAACGAGCATCTCGAGCACCCTAATACTCGAACGAGCATCAAGCTCAGACGAGTATGCTCGCTCATCTCTAGTTATAATCATAGATTGAAAAGTGATTTTATTGAAAATGATTAAGAACTGGTGATTCTAAGTAAAGGGCCATTTAGATTATTGCACAACATTCATTTAAGGTTGTGTGAGGGACAACCCGTAGTTCGTATTGGTACCATTTTTGGGCCCATACAACTTTTAGATAGCTTTTTATTCAAGTTTTCATTCAAAAATATTTATTATTATTGACATAGGTGACAAAACATAATTAACAACAGTAATATAGAGCTGTATAACTTTGACAGGTTAAGCTCTATAAAAGGAAATTTAACACCATATCTCTTCTGCCAGTGGATCTCAAAAAGCATCCAAAGAGTAGACCCATGTCACAGATTTTCAGATAAATCAAACAATATAATAGGACGTAAAGTAAAATAGATAAACACAGGTAGGAAAGGGAAATCTAGGGGAGGGAAAGGTGGGAAGGAACATCTGGGCCTCAAAGGAGGTTAGAAAAGAGAAATCAACCCTGCTGAGTAGAAATGTTGGCAACCCAGGCTATCTTTGACATTCTCTCATGTGAGGCCAAGGGAACCAGGGTCAAGCCCCAAGATAGCTTTTACTGTGCCATGCCCGAACCTAAAGACAACCATTTTTCCATTCTGGGAGATGACCTAAATTCCAGCCATGGCTGCCATACCGCATAAAATGCATTAAGATCTTGGTCTTCCTCAGCTCTCATCTCTTCATAACGCACCAGTGTGTTGGTTGCCACCACCCACTGAACTCTGGTTGGGGAAATGTTGGTTCTCCACAATCTTGGGATGATCTGCCTAATGGCCTGGACAAAGAATCTTAACAAACCCCTCTTTACCTTTGCTATGGACCCTGGAAACATAGACAACAAAGCCATCTTGCAGGTGAGAACAATGGAAGCGCCACATATCCTGTTATACAGGGCCAAGACATCCGACCACAAAGCTGCCACCGGGGGACAATCCCACCAAATGTGACTCATACTACCCCTACTCCCAGAGCACCTCCAGCAGATGGGGGAGGCTTGGGAACACATTCTATGTAGGCACTTGGGTGTCCTGTACCATCTTGACAATATCTTAAAGTTAAGTTCCTGGAGTCTAGAATACACCGTCCCCTTGTGTGTTAGAGTGATAGCTTTTTGCCACTGGTCCCAGGGAAGGTGCCGACCCAGCTCCCTTTCCCAAGCCCCAACATACTTCGGGGGTTCGTCCCCTCCTATCGAGACAGCAGCATCCTATATAGGTACGATATTGGGTGTTTAGGAGTATCTATGGAGGTGCAAATTACCTCGAAGGGCGAAAGGTGTTTAACTAAATCTGCATCGGGTGTCAAGGAATCCAAGGCCCCTCACAGCTGAAAATATCTCAGCCATTTTCCTGGAGGAATCCGAGTTCCCTCAAAGAACTCCACCAGAGGCCTCAGCCCACCAGGTCCGAGAACATCCCTCAAACATGGAATGGGGTCCGAGTGCAAAGACAAGAGATGCGTACTGTCTTCAAAGGCCTTAAATTGTGGATTAGCTAAGAGCAGGATGAGAGGTCTAGGGATAGAGACCAATAAACTCTGTGTGGCAAAGCATATCTAAGCGGACCTTAGTTGCGAGAGTAAAGGGGACAGATTAAGAGACTCGTCAATGCGCCCCCGCGGAAGCCAAAAAAAACCCTGGGCTAACCTGGGATCAGTGGTATATTCTATTTCAACCCAAAGCTTGGTAACTCAATGTTTGAGCAAGTTACATACGCAATTTGCAATGTTAGCTTTGTAGTGTAGGGAGAAATTAGAAAGACTAAGTCCCCCCCGAGTCCTTTGTCCAGGTATGGATATTATATTTTAATCTAGGCCTGTGACCCTTTCAAACAAACTTAGTTATTAGGGTACAAATGCGGAGCAAGTATATCCTGGGCAATCTAATTGGTAAAGCGTGGCATAAATAAAGAAATTTGGGGAGAGAGTCCATTTTGACAGAGTTAACTCTTCCGCACCAAGACAAGAAGAGAGGATTCCATTTGTTCAGGTCCTTTTCGAGACTGGACAAGAAAGGTTTGAAGTTGAGTGAAAATGTTTGGGCAGGGTCATCTGGGAGTTGTATCCCTAGGTATGTAATGGAGGTACTTTGCCACCGAAATGGGAATTGCTTCTGAAGGAGTGACCTTTCGGCCTGCCGCAGGGAGATATTGAGAATTTCTGTTTTTTGAAGATTTATCTTAAAATTGCTTACCTCACTAAATTTATTAAACTCCTGTAGCAGAACTGGGATACCTACGTTAGGGCAGGACAAATATAAGAGTAGATTGTCAGTGAAAAGGGACAATTTATGATCCGTTTTGGCCCACTGTAAATCCCCTGATGGAATCGTTTTGTCTGATGGCATTAGCCAGAGATTCCATAGTTAGGACATATAAGAGGGGGACAACAGGCAACCCTGCCTAGTTCCGTTGTGTATACTATTAGAATCAGACAAAGACCCGTTTACTCGCACCCTGACAGATGGATCAGCGTATAAGGCCATTATCCAGGCTCTCATGCATGGGCCGAGGCCCACCTTCTGCAGAGTGATCTCCAAGAACTTCCACCTCACCCTATCAAAAGCCTTTTCGGCATCAACCGCCATGAGACATAGTGGGGACCCCATACGCCGAGCCATCGACACCAGCGACAAGGATTTTATTATGTTATCCCCGCCCTCTCTCCCAGGAACAGAGCCCACCTGGTCTTTATGAATAAGCCCCGGGATAAAACGGGTTGCTATCAGTTTGACAAAGAGTTTTATGTTAATGTTTATGAGAGAAATGGGCCTTTAGTTGCCACAGACCGAGGCATCCTTTCTTGGTTTAGGCAACACAACCAAGTGCTCTTGCAATGCCTGTGCCGGGAAAGCACAGCCTTGAGAAGGTTATAAAACTTGAAGGTGAATCCGTTTGGGCATGGGCTTTTACCGGACTTTAACTCTTGGATGAGTTCTAAGATCTCGCAGGGCGAGAAGTCCCCCTCCAACTCCTGGAACCCCCCTGAATCTATTGGCATGGGAGCGTATTTATTCAAGTAATTGCCTATTCCCTCTTCTCCAGTCTCTCTGGTAGACACAGTGGGTCTCTTAATGTCGTAGTGATTTTTGCAGTAGGTGTGGAATTCTTTTAGAATCTCTGATGTTGAATGGACTACACCTCCCTTATGAGATTGTATTTTAGGAATGTTAGTCAAAGGAGTCCTAGGGTAAAGAATCCTGGCTAACCTTTGCCCACACTTATCTCCCACTTCAAATGTACTTTTATGCATTCTTTCTCTAAATCCTTATGCAAATTTTTATTAAATATGGGGTGGCCATAAAGTGCAACTCCACCATTGTGGGGGTTTTTTCTAATTGAGTTAACCATACAAGATTCATTAATAATAGTTTAATAAACTGGACCTTTATGGATGCAGTGTTACCAATTTTTAGATTATTTTTTAAATTGTTTTTATTTAGTTTTTTTGATGTGACAACTGGGAAAAGTTTGTTTTTACTTTAAATTTTTTTAATAATAATTAAAAATCTTTATTTTATTTGTTATTTTTCACTTTTTTGCTGCTTTCCATAGAGGACTTGAATTAGTGATTATTTGATTACTATTTCCATAGTATTGCATTATACTATGCTTTAACCTCTTAATATGTAGAACTACATGGCAGCACTGAAGGGCCTTCAGAAGACCCCAGGCTGCCATAACACCCAGATGGAAGCCCTACGATCTTAGCCTGGTGGGGACATTCAGGATATTTACATACTACTTGATCGAGTGGAACATTTTATGCCATTGTCAGAATGGACAGCAGCATTTAAAGCCTTAAAAACTATGATCAGGGTTGCCTCTGATTGCGGTTGTTGCAGGTGGGTGTCGGCTGTCAGAGACATCCGATACCCACCGTGTATGGATCGGCTCCCAAGCCTGCCCCATACACAGCATATGGTGTGGATGGCTGGAGATGTTTTAACTGCATAGGGTGTATACAGTTAGGATATATATACAGTGGTGCCTTGAGTTAAGAAATTGAATCGTGCCATGACGCAGCTCTTAACCCAAAACACTCCTATCTTAAAACTACTTTCCCCATTGAAATGAATGGAAAAGCCATTAATCCGGTCTGGATCGCGAAGCTCTCCCACTGATTTCAATGGGGATGGCGTTGCCCCATTGAAAGCAATAGGATGCTGGCACCCCCGGAGTGATTTTTTGGAAGGGCTTTAAATATAAGCCCTTCCTTAAAATCATCCCTAACTGTAGTAAAAAATTAAAAATATTTATACTTACCTGCCTGCTGGGGCTCAGGAATGTCTAGCCAACGCTTGTTCTCCCTGCACTACTCTGAAGCTTTTCAGCAGCCAGGGATTAAAAATGCAGAGAGGGGGCGTGGCCGAGCAAGCAGCGGGAAAAGTCGCGGCAAGAAGAGCTCCGCTACAAGACAGCTATTTTAGGCTCAAATACACCAGCAAAACCCACGGGAGACACCCAGAAAGTGGAGGACGGATCTCACGAGGCCTAGATGAACATTTTGAGCCGCCTCAAGGAGAGATTGGGACTGGTATGAGGTGAGCTGTGAGCTAGAGCGCCAGCTGCCATCGGCCGGAAGGGGATCTGAGAGCGACCGGAGGCAGGAGCAGCAGGAGAGCTCCACTGAAGCGGGGAAAGTGTCGCCGGACATGAGGGAGTGGAGAAAGAACATCACCCAGCGGGAGACAGGAGACCGGAGGTGGGACGCTGTGGAGAGCAGAGGAAACAGGCACCAGGCAACGGTCACAGATAGAAGACGTCCCTGTACTGCCAGAGACTTCGGCTACCCCTAGGACACAAGCCTGCAATGCAGCTTGCTGCCTGCAACAAGAGGGGGACTTCCCCACACGTCGCCTTCCCGGAAAGACGACCCTAAGGACACCGGGGACTGCGGTGAGTGTACCGTTGCCCCTCCACCTACCCTACCCAGTGAAAACAGCACGGGGCTGTGGCGACTGGGGGGCTGCTGCCATGGTATTGCTGACCCAGGGCGTGGAGACCTCCCCCTGCACACCAGATAGCCTCCATTTTATGCGAGACCATAGTTAAGTGGACCCCCCCTCACGGCAGTGGAGGAGAGTGGAGACCCCAAGAGAGGAAGACTATAAGAAAGCTAAAGCTGAAAGAAAGGGGGTAAAGAATCGGAAAAAAAGGGACTCTCCCAAATAAATAGAATAAAAAGCAAAAAGAGAAAGAGAGGGACACCCCTCCCCCCGGCACACTCTTCAGAGGCAGAACCCACACCTCTGCTGATCACAACATCTACCCGATCAAACTATCACAGCCATCACAGAGCAGGCCCCACAAACAATGTCTACTACTTGCCAATAACACCAAGCAATATAAAGACGCTTTCCTCGAGGGACGTAGAGCCCTAATTTTTTGTGAGAGGCAACTCTCTACTTTAATCAATCTTCACAGCGAGCACTACTTCTGCAAACATAGGTGGACATTAAATTCTACCTGGTTTATGCTGAGAAACTAACAATGCAAAAAAACTGTGGACGCATACTCAGAGGTTATATGCCGCTATATTAACCCCCGACCGGTTGGTGGTATGTGATAACCTTAAGCTGCAACACCCAGTCTCACAAATGAACTAATCTTCTCTACTATAACATCCAGTCTACTATGCCAAAGTACGGGAAAAATTCCAAGGCAGCTCCATCCCATAATTCATCTCAAACAATCCCAGAAATTTTTCGCTCCCAACAATCTTCAGATATGAAAGATCAAGACCCGGGCCATCCTTCCACCTCTCAAAATAATGACCCAACTCCCTCAAATCTCCCTCAAGGTAGCTCTGGTCTCCTAAATCTTGATATTAAGGACCTATACGAGAATATCCAACAGCTTTTTAAAAAAGAGTTACAAGAAGCCATCTCCGAATTTTCCAAACAAATACAAGAACTTGGCCAATGGGTAGATGAAGTTGAAAACAAAACTGACGAAATCATCGAGGCAATGGATCTCGATAGAAACCATATCAAAGAGAACCAAGAAAAAATTGATCAATTAAAACTAAAGCTTGAAGATCTTGAAAATAGGTCAAGAAGAGCGAACTTACGTTTTGTGTCATTTAAGGAAGCAGCATTGAATATCTTCCAGGCCCTGCTATCACAAGCAGACCTCAACCTCTTCAGAATGGATCGGATCCATAGAGCCCTAAATAAACCCCGCAGCCCATACTAAACCAGGGACATTATTTTAAAACTCCATTATCCAGAAGCTCGAGACATGATTCTTGCGGCTGCCATAAATGTGTCTCCACTTCCAGGTACAGAGCAAGGGGTACAGATTTTCGCGGACTTAGCCCCATCCACTCTTGCATGCAGGCAACGTCTACGACATATTACTCTGGCATTACAAAAGGCACAGCTACATAAGGAAGATCTCGGCATCCCATCAGAACTGTAATGTATAACCCTTTCAGATTTCCTCTTGGACGCTGTTCCCATTGCATTATTTCCCCATTTCCAGAGAATGCACTGATGGTGTGCCTTACCCTATGACAATAGTAGAGTTTAATTAGATATTATGTTGCAAATCTCATGGTCTTTAGGTCATTGTTTGTTTTACATAAGATCACTACCACCACCACGGACAATATGCTGTCCGACTGGCATATGCGATTTAGGTTGGTTCTCTACAAGGACCTCCCTCGCATCTTAAATGTTCCCCTGTTTAAGGTTACTAGGAAAGTTATCAGTAATGTTTATTTGATTATTTCTGATGCAGGGTACTACACTTTGTCTCCAACAACACATCCCACTCTTTAGATAAATCTTGGGGCTCCTCCTTGCAGGAATAGGCCCAACCAATTTCCGCCTAACATCCGCAGACTAACCACTTCAAAACATTATGTGTAGAGTATTGCATAATGTCTGAGGTCTCAACTCCCCAAGTAAACGCAGAAAGGCTTTCATGGACTATGAAAGGCATAAACCTGATATCATTTGTATCCAGGAGTCCCACTTCTCGACTACGTCTATCCCAAAATACTTCAACCCTCGCTATCAAGCAAACTATCACTCAAGATATGTCACCAAAAGCAGGGGGGTATCCATCTTCCTATGCAACTCCCTCCCCTTCACACTGACTAACTCTTTATGCGACGATCAGGGACGATATTTAATCCTAATAGGAGAGCTATATAATGATAAACTCTGTATTGTAAACACCAACGCACCAAACGACAACCCAATGGAATTTTTACTAGCAACTTGTAATATTCTCACTACTTCAGATTATACTAGAATTATATGGTGCGGAGATTTCAATTTTACTTATGACCCCAATATTGACTCCACCACTCCGGTATCTTCCCCAAGAGATAAAAACCTGAGGACGAGGCTTAAAGAAGCATTCCAATTATTATCATTATCAGACACCTGGAGAGAATTCAATCAACACAAGAGAGGCTAAACCTACTTTTCCCCAGCCCAAAGCACCACTAAAGACTAGACTGGATCCTCACCACCTCCCTGACCCTCCCATTACTGTCCTTCTCCCGTCATTTAGTAAGAGTATGGTCAGATCACGACGCAGTCCTATCCGAGTTTTTATTTACCCCCCAAACGCGAATCCCATATACATGGAGGTTAAATGAAGCCCTCCTCACCAATCCAACGCTAGTCACTACTATACAACAGAAACTTGAAGAATACTTCAACCACAACAGCCCTGATGACACAGAGATGGACATCTGCTGGCTAGCACATAAACCTGTGATTCGAGGTGTCCTGATCTCCTTAGCATCACAACAGAAAAAAGAGAGAATCCGAGCCCAAACTAACTTAAAATACAGAATCCAAAAACTAGAAATAGCATACAATCAGCACCCCTCACATTATTTGAGAAAGGCCATTCAAGACGCCAGACTGGAGCTAAATGGGATACTGACCAATAAAATGAAAAAGGCACTTGCCTGGATCCAAGCAACATATTTTCAGTACGCGAATAAACCAGACAGACTGTTAGCGAAGAAACTTAGAGAAAAGCAATCTATTAATACAATTCATAAAATTCAACTTAGGCATGGCCATCTCACTTCCAACCCTGATAAGATATATAAGGTCTTCCAGCAATATTATCAGAAACTGTACAAAGACCCGCAAGCCCCCTCGGACACCCATATTACTGACTTTTTCTCCCAGCTCAAACTACCCCACCTAACAGAATCAGGTTTGACAGATCTCAACTCTAATATAACTGAGGAGGACATTGACTGGGCGATCAAGCGCCTAAAGTAGGGCAAGGCCCCAGGCCCAGATGGATTTACATCTCTATATTTTAAAAAATTCGTCCCAATACTAAAACCCCATCTAGTTAGACTTTTCAACCACATTCTTCAAAAAGGCCTCATCCATTCTGATTTCCTACAAGCCCTGATTACAGCCATCCCTAAGCCGGGAAAAGATCATACTCTTCCCTCCAATTACAGGCCTATCTCCCTCCTTAATGTCGATTTAAAACTTTTCACCTCTATAATAGCTAACAGGGTTAATAGACTATTACCCTCACTAATACATCGAGACCAGGTAGGTTTTATCCCAGGCAGGCGAGCCCCTGATAATGTAAGAAAAATACTAAATCTTATTCATATCGCTAACACCACCAAAACCCCCATGTCAGTCTTAGCATTAGACATAAAGAAGGCCTTTGGTTCTCTCATGGCCCTACCTCCATTTAGTTCTTCGCAAACTGGGATTCGTGGGGCCTTTCTTATATGTAATTTCTGCCCTCTATTCCAATCCCTCCGCATATCTTAAAATTCTCTCAACCCATCCATCCCCAATTCAAATTTTGAGAGGCACCCGTCAAGGTTGCCCACTTTCACCTGCCCTATTTGCATTGGCAATGGAGCCATTGGCCATTGCCATTCGGGAAAACCCCAAGATCACTGGATTATTTGTGGGCAAGACCAACAACAAGCTCAGCTTGTTTGATGACGACTTACTTTTAACCTTAACCAAGCCACTAACCTCCTTGCCCAATTTACTAGCCCTTCTAGAAAAATTTAGTCTTATTTCAGGCCTCAAAATTAATCATTCAAAATCAGAAGTTCTATACTGCAATACTCCCTCACATACACAAAAACTAATGGAACTTAATTTTCAATTTAAAACTCAATGCCACTATTTACGTTATCTAGGAGTTAAGCTCACAGACACACTAGATTCCCTTTACAAATGGAATTATGAACCGCTCTTCTCTCAACTAAGTCTAGATCTAGTCAGATGGGATTGCCCATACCTCTCATGGATTGGACGCATTCACAGTATAAAAATGACTTTACTCCCAATATTGCTCTATTTATTTAGAACACTCCCTATTCCAGTTCCTACCTCAGATCTCCGAGCCTTTAAAAAAAAAAAAATCTTTGCCTTCATCTGGGCACATAAATGCCCCAGAATTTCCGAACCTATAATGTGTTTGCATGAAAAATATGGAGGCCTCTCAGTTCCATGCATTCTGAAATACTATAAAGCTGCCTGCTTGGCGCAAATCCTGCCTATTTATGCTGGATCCCAATCCCCTTTATGGACCTCCATTGAGGAGAGCCACTTCTCTCTGTATAATTGGCCCTCCCTACTCTGGACAAAAATCCCCCTTCCCTCTAACTTTAGAAATTATGCACCATATTCATTTTTCTTCATCTTGCTATGGAGACAAGCCAGATTCAAATTGAACCCTCAATCCACCCCATCCCCACTCACCCCCCTATTCTATAACCCTGATCCCCCCCCCCCCCCCCCCGGGGTTGGACGCGACACATTTCGTATGGTGGCAAACAAACGGTCTGACTTCTCTTTACGACTTTCTTATACATGGCAAATTGATTTCAACATCCTCCTTTAACAGCTAATATAGAGGAATGGTGGAGAATAATGCAGGTTTTCCATTATTGGTCCTCAATCATGCCTTCATCGACCAGGGTGGAGATGAATGGTATGGAAGCCATATGTAAATTTACCCCCACACACCCAGGCACTCTATCCCATTTCTACAACATCCTGAATAGAATATTCCAAGATTCCAAGCTCCCCTTTATGTTACAATGGGAATTAGATTTACATTCCTCCTTGTCATTAGACCATTGGCACCACTGCTGCGAGACTTTGGGTAGAAATAGCTGGCAAGTCTCTTTGACAGAGACATCCTTAAAAGTGTTACATAGAGCTTACATGGTACCAGAGAGGCTAAATGCTATCTACCCAGAGATCTCAAATTTATGTTTCAGAGGATGCAATGACATAGGTTTACATCATCACATATGGTGGACATGTCCAATAGCACAAGCTTTCTAGAGAAGGGTCTCCCACCTCATTGCCACTGTGACCGGGATGAGCCCTGGACCCAACCCCTATGTCCTACTGTTGGGTAATAAACCTACAGGAATGCGCAACGCCCCCTTTAAATTATTGCAATATATCACTATGGCAGCATGTATCTCGATAGCAAAGCAATGAAGAAAACCAACACTCCCATTTTAACCCGTCATATCCCACATAAATAAAACTCTTTGGAATAAAAAACTCATAGCTATACGCCAAGACAAAATTTAGCAATTTGAAAAGGTTTGGAATCCCTGGATACTCTTTACTAATGTTCCCAATCTACATTATTCCGTGAGACTATAAGAGGAGGGGGATCTGATATTATACCCGGAGAACAAGGACGATATTTAAACAACTATGGCCCCTGTGTTTCAGGAGATTTGAACCACGGGGGAAAAAATGGAGATATCGAGATTTTTCCTTGATTGTACGATGTGTTGAGAGATTTTGATTACTTGCTGTGTACATTTAAAAATTTCACCCTGTTTATTGTTTTTCTTATCTGTTTTTGTTAATCTAAAAATGGAATCTCTGCACTCCAGTAAAAGTCTGATTTTATCCCCCTGCGTGGGGTATATGTGGCAGAGTGTTGCCAACTTGAATATTTAAACCCAATAAAACCTTTTGAAACATAAAAATGCAGAGAGAACAAGCGGCGGCTAGACACACCTAAGCCCTGGCAGCGGCGGACAGGTGAGTATATATTTTTTACTACAGCTAGGGATGATTTTCAGATAAGGGCTTATATTTAAAGCCCTTCCCCAAAAATCCCTGCAGGGGTTGCAGGCAGGCCATTGCTTTCAATGGAGCCTTTGGCAGCAGCGGCGGCCACATTGAGAGAGAGGCTCTTAACCCAAGTTTTTGCTCCTAAATCAGAGCAAAAATTTGGGAGAGAGCCTGGTCTCAAGTCAAAAAGCTTGTAAGCTGATGCACTCTTAACCCAAGGTATCACTGTAGTTGTATGTATGTTTACTACTCTGAAATTGTGGAACAGTGTGATACTTTTAAACTCTTCCAGCTCCAGGGCATAAATGGGTGGGAAGTATTTCCAGTGAATGGACATACATTTATGTCCAATGGATAGTGCAGCAGGAGACACTTGTGATTGACAGCCGGTCTTCTGCTGCAACAGCAGGATTGGTGAGAACACCAATAACCACTCTTAATCCTTTACATGCCTCGATCAATGTTGATTATAGCATGTCAAAGGTTTAGAGAGGGAGGGCTTCAAGGGTCTGCCATGGGAACCCAGGTCTGCCATGGCCTGTGATCACTATGATAAGCGATAATGCATTGTAGTACAGAAGTACTGCAATGTATTATCACAGCAATCATAGGATAGCATGTTCAAGTCCCCTACAGAGACATAAAAAAATATAAAAATAGTAAAAATAAATGTATGCATACTTTCCCCTCTTTGTTTCAAATTTTAAAAAAGTTTGTTATCGTCACATCTGTTACAACCCATACAATAAATTGAACACACTTTTTATCCTGTGCGGAAAGCACTGTAAAAGAAAACTGAAAACAAAACCCAAAACCTTTTTTTGTTCATTTCAACTTCCAAATAATAACAGTGATAAAAAAACATCTATGCCAAAATGGTAGCAATAAAAGCTGCAGCTTGTTATGCATAAAACAAACCCCACAGAGCTCCATTGATAGAAAATTAAAAAAATTATTGAACTTTGAATGCAGGGTGGCAAAAAAAAAAAGCATTTTCTAAAATAAACGAGTTTTCATTGTGGAAAAAGTCAAAAATGCTAAAAAAATATGTCCGCAAGTCTTTAGGAGTGTAGAATATGAACCACGAGATAGGTATTGTCAAGATAAATTATCTAGTCAGTAGAGCTTTGTGATTTTACTTTTAAACTTTCATTTTTTAATTCTAAACAAATTTACACATCTTCCAAGCAAAGTCACAAATCCTACTGTAATTGCTGCTTCTCTTGTATGTTTGTGATCACTACACCAGAGTCTCTTCACCATCCTCAGCATGATTAGCATCCACATCCATGAGTTCCAAATAATTTTTCAAATGTGGTCACCAAACTAGGGTACTAGATGTGGTCACTGGGCCTCCAATAGCCCGATATTCACCTCACAACGCTCGTCTGTATTAACTTTGAGAAGCTCCCGATAAAACTTTTGACATTTTGCATTATTGATTTTAGACTTTTTATAATTTTCATGAGCCTCTTTATTCTTTCAAAGGCATTTTAATCATTTCTCAGCATTTATTAGCCATATGTCATAACATTTTGCAAAAGCAAAAAATGTTTCACACTTCTTCGCACCACAATTTTCTCAAAAGTTCACTATTTTTTTTTCTTTTTAATCATATACTTGTAGAACTCACTGAGACAAATCAAACAACACCTCACAAGACATGCCGGAGTCCAGAGCTACACTAATTTTAGATGCACAATATTGCGATTTTAGTACCACAAGATGGCGGCACTATGGCAACACCCAATAATGTCATACCGAGGTCAGACTCTTCTTGCTGGGTACATTGGTCCTTCCTCTTTCAATGAGATATTTAACACTATCACTGTGCATGTTGTCTAGAAATTATTTTCATTGTAAAACTTTTAGGTTTTTGTAACGTTCACCAACCCAAGTTCTGAAGCAAAAAAAAAAAAACAATGACAGAATTGATGTGTTTTCTATCCCTGCCTTCCAAAATAATTAATAAAAGTTATGAAATACATTGTATGTACCCAAAAACTGGTACCAATAAAAACTACAGCTTGTCACACAAAAAAACAATACCTCACATGGCCATGTCGACAAAAAAATTTTAAAAAAAGTTCAAGCTTTTGAACAGTGGAGATTAAAATCTCAAAAAAATTGTTCTGTTCTTAGGTCCAAAATAGGCCACGTCACTAAGGGGTTAAACTCCATCTTTGACTCAACAATAGTATTTTCCCTTTTTTTCAGCAGTTTGGAGTGTCATTGTATTATTTGAACATACCGCTTATGTACTGAAGCTATTGAGTCCCTTCAAAAAAGGTGGAAAGAAATGGGAGATCATGTCAAATGGATATCAGTGTTTGCTTCTTTGTTCTCCATTTCCCATGAAAGTAAATGGTTGCGCTATGGGTTTCTGTTTCTATACCGTTTTCAGGTCTTTAAAGAAAACCTCAGGATAGAAAGCTCAATGTATTGATTCAATGCAGTGCGGACCTACCCTAAAATATGAGGGTTTTTGCGTCTAGTGTTTTCCAGTTATATTTACTCAACCAAAATTTTTTGCAGCATACATACTCACATATCAATTACTTATTAGTGTAGGTAGAATCCATAAAACATTAGACCTGATTTATAAAAAAAAACTATCTATTAGAAAACCTGGCCTTGTAGCAATCCATTGCTAAGTAGATTTCATTTTTCCAAAGCAGTTTAGGAAATGAAAGCTAAGCTCTGATTGGTTAATATGATCAACCAAGCTAATATTTCTTGGTGGACAGTAATGACACTTAAGAAGTTTGGGATAGTGGAACACAATGTTGTCTAAGACACTTTGTAAGTACTCATGTCTGATGATCATCATCACAGCAAACTAATGATTATAAGAAGCAGTTTCCAAGTATATGTAATAACTAGTAGTATTACAGTCACCAGGATGGGGACTTTACTAAAAAATGCATCCACTTAAGGGCAGGGTTCTTATCCCAGGACAACGACTGCAATCTATATGTCAGCCACAGGTTGATGAAGCAGAAGCAGCTGAGCCAAACGCACAGGTTTTTGTAGCATACGCCTCTCTCCAATACACTGCTGAACGCAGGGCACTGTGGAGTGAGTTTAGATAAGATGTGCGATGTGGGCGCTAATTGTGTGTGTAGCAGAAGCCACTCTCTGCTAAACTGGTGAGTGAGTGGTGTGGTATTGTTCTCCCTCCACCACCTTCTCCTGGCTGGTGATTCCAGGTCACAATGTCCTCTACAGTATAAACATTTAGGTGTCAAGTCCCCCTCTATTGATCCACATATATAAATGCTTTAGCGTCTTAGCATCATACGACCACATGCTGGCAGTATTTGGGTCACAAACCAACACAGATATATATATATATATATATATATATATATATATATATATATATAATTTTCTTCATTCTTGTGGTGTTCTATTGAATGAGAGTAGCAGAGATCTTAAAAAAATGTGAGGAATTTCTACAGAAAATATATTAAGAAATTGTTTAACTTTTTTATAAAACAACGTTGGAAGCACCGTAGCAGCCATCCTTGCCCTGAAAGAAATATTCACTTATGTAAAAACTTTGTTACCTTTTGAGCTACTTCAATAGGCTATACTTTGATTTCTACACAAAGCTACTCTGCATTTCCTTATTTTCATGACATAATTTGAAGAAATGTCCACAGGATTTCTGACTGTCACTTGAATATGTAACATAACCTCCAGGAAGGCATTCTGCCTGTGTATATAAGATTTCATTATCGCCCCCAGAGTCTGTCTTTTTTTGCCCTCCTCTTGAATATATTTGTACAGTGTGGTAAACATCAGACTCTATTATTACCATGGCTTTCTTCCTACTATTTTTGTCTGAATAATAATTCTATGCTTTTTTCATGCTGCATCTCAAAATCTCACATCAACTTGATATGTGCACAGCAATAAACCTTTGCCACTGGCAGGAATCTAGCAGTCATAAACAATTAGTTCCCTTTGTGAATGGTCCAAGGTTAATTTTAGCCTGGTAAACTGCCTACTGCCTGATCTGATAAGTTTTCTCCCTTAGCTCCAGCTGTCTTCTCCCTGATGAGATTTGTCTACAAAGAGGAAGGCATTATCAGCCTATTAACCATCTCTAGCAATAGAAATGTGAGGCTGATGAATATTGATCACCTGTTCTGTAGGGTTATCGGGTGATGCTGATTGGATGTGACTCTTCGTTGTTTCTTTAGGCTGCCTTTATTGTACTCGCTGAGAGATTTGATTTACAGTGCTGGCCGCAGGGAATTGCAAAGATCTCATGAGTACCTGCAGGCATATCACTTCATCTTTCACCATACTGTAGTATCAAAGGTTAATAATAATACATTATTGTGGTGTTTTTATATGACATGACTAGTCTGAAGAGTCAATAGAAAGGTCACCCGCCCAAATAATACAAAGCTGGATGTGTTTATTGCTTCTCTATTACATTGTTACAGTTTTTATTTACTAAACTGGATTCTAATATATTTGTATCTCGTTAAATGAGCATTAGAGATTGTCACCTAATTTTAGCCCTATAAATTAGGGTGGCAGTACCCATGTGGTTCACTGATGGAAGTGCAGGGCAACCTGCCGAATTATCATGGCGTCATTAATAGGTTGCTGGTCTGCATGGTGAACTACATATATCAGAATGGTCTGGCACTTTGTATCCACTATGTGTGGGAGTGAACAGCAAGCATCCACCCCCTCATTATCAGGAGGCAGTGTGAGTGACTGTCTTATTCCTGTCCTGCACAGGTGTAATTCGC
Organism: Eleutherodactylus coqui; assembly: GCF_035609145.1. NCBI lineage: Eukaryota > Metazoa > Chordata > Amphibia > Anura > Eleutherodactylidae > Eleutherodactylus > Eleutherodactylus coqui. Next base: position 95,099,768 of record NC_089840.1, read on the forward strand.
TCCCCCATTTGGTAGTCAGCTACCTGCATGGTGAGAGGATGCATCTATATGCACTCCTTACTCAGTATGTAATTGCCGTTTTCTGTGATTGTTTTAAATTTTTTTTTATATTTCCCCTTCTGTGTAGCCCTATAGATCAAGCTTATGGGCTGAAAATAAGTGACTTGCTGAGTCCAGGGCTGTAAGTGTTATACTTACCTACACCGTTGTTCCTCCGGTGCGAGCGCTGAAAGCTGCCACTGAAGTGCATTGAGCGGTGCTGCTACATAGTCCACCCATTGTAAAATCACAACAGTCAGACTACTTAGCGCACTGTTCAATGCATTGAGCGGTGGTTTTCAGTGGTGACGCCAGGAAAACAACATGGGGAGGTAAGTATAACACTTACATCCCTAGTGAGTGTAGCCAGAGTAAAGCCAGGAGTTTGTAAAAATGGGTCTCAATTCGCAGTACAAGGGAGGAAGCAGATATCGTCAGGAAGCATGCCAGAGATCGGTAACAGTAAGTATCAGTTTGCAGTACAAGGCAGGAAGCAGATATCATTGTCAGGAGGAAAGCCAGAGGCCAGTAACAGCATGACTATGGCTATGAGGTACAATAATAACGCACTGGAGTAGAGGCAAGGCCAGACTTTTCTAGTATGCCTAATCAGAAGCAGGGTGGGTCCAGGACAGGGGAACAGACCAAGAATATAGGATCATGGCTAAGCTTTAGTAGAAGAGCTGTCCAGATGGCTGGATAGCTCAGCAGGGAGAACTGCCAACTGGAGTACAGGAGTTCCCAGGTTCGAGCCCTAACAGTGATTCACCTATTTTCAGCCCATAAGCTAATCTTATAGGGCTAAACGTAAGTGACAAATTTTCCTTAATCATTATCTACTTTATCTAGATGATTAATTATAGCAATCCCAATAGTTGCATAACTCAGTACTGAACAGCCTTGGCAGATATCTCCTTGACTCATGATATTTTCATGTAAAGTATATGAGCATGGACCATTAGGGCTGAATGCATCTAAACATTATTCCAAACACTATTCATATTTATACAAAGATCAATGACACATAGATGACTTATTTGAAGTTGGTTCCTCCTCTCTCTGCAGTATGTCAGAGTGCATTGCACCGTTAAAATAAATGAAAAATGAGTCATATTTAATGGCCAGGCAATGCAAAAGTGCATTCTTTTTTCCAAAAATCTTCTTATTTATTTTGAAAGAGAATAAACAGGTTGTAGCAAACAAAAATAAACCAGAATACGGAAGAAATTCAGTTGCTAACAATAAACGTAATATATAAGCCTTATCTTTTGTAGTAATCAAGGTATCCAGGGAAATGAGTTTAAACCCTAAAGCACTGTATAGTCACATTAAAACTTACTATCCTAGAACAAGATTTGGATATATTGGGTCAATGAATACAGCTCTTTGCTTAGGTACCAGAGTTTATATAGGTTAACAGGGTTCAGGGTGAAGAAGAAGGTGGGTATGTGGGGGTCAATGCACAACATAGTATTATAGAGGTTGCAAAATTGGTTCATATTGGTTGATGGTTTTTCCTTGGCTGTTAAAGGCAGTCAGTGGCAAAGGAGCGAAAGAAATGAGTGGAGTGGAATTTCCACCAAGGGTCCCATAGAGGCTATAGCTGCTGCTTCTTTAATCAGGTATAATTGGTCCACCTTAATTAACTAGCTACGGACTGATGGACACTGTAAAGTCTTTCAAAGAAAAGGTATTACTTATATAACTCCAGCCAGTAGGAAAGCCAGAAGTTTGTTGTAATTGTCTAATAGAAGGTTGAGGGAAAAGTGTTTTAGGGAGTATACGGTCACTTAGCTGGCATATCTGAGTTGAGATTTTGAGAACAGAATCCCAGAATGGTTTAAGAAATGGGCATGTCCACCAGACATGGATGTATGTGCCAGGGTCCTGGTTGCACCTGCAGTAGGTATTTGCGGTTGAGGGGTTATACATTCAATAGAGTGCATTTGAACGACAAAAAAATACATCACAAACAAGTTAAACTCAAATTTTATCTTTGAAATGCAGGAAATTACTGACAGTTCATGAGCAGCATTGAGTTATATAATTGGCTACAAATTACTGTAGTTCAATTTATCTTTTTACTCACAAAATCTAGGTACATTAAGTAAAGCGAAGATCAACTTTGGAGCTTTGCCTGAAAAGCAATTCCTTAAATGGGTTTTCCAGGTCCCCGCCTTGGCTTGTGGTCATATGGCCACTGTGGAGCTCAGGCCCGTTCAAGTGAGTGTGGCTGAACTGCAATACCAGGCAGCGTCACTACTAAATGAATGTCGCTGTATCTGGTATACAGATTTAGCTAGGTTTTATTGCACCCATGGCGAAGATACAGTTTGGCACCCTTCCCACCGCCACCAATTTAATGAACAAACCTTTATTTCTTTATTTTTTTCTATTTTATGGAGTTAGGGATCAGAGGGTAAGAGCCCATAAAGCTCACAACCTAACCATGGTGTAAAAATTCAGTTTGGAACCCCTCTGCACAACCTCTTTTCATGACTGCTGGCAAGATTCCTTCTGTAATGTTTCGTTGCATCACTTGCTCTCTTAGGCTGTTCACACAGGTGAATGTCAATGAAAATCCATATCACAAATCTGTATGGTTGCGGCAGATTTCTGGCACAAATTTTCATTTGTTGGAGCCTTGGATCTCTATGCAGATTTATCACAGTCAATGGGCAGAAACTGCATTAAGTAAAGTGACTTCTTTTTCTTCCGCACATGGATTTCAAGTCCGCTTGCAGAAGAAATCCACATTATATACACTGCAGTGCAGATTCCAATTAAAATAATGAGATACTACAGATGCTTATTTCACTGTGAATTTGATGTGGAATTCACACTGATTTCACATCAAATCTGCAGGGGAAAATACCATATGAATATGGTCTTAGGTGACCCATTGGCAAAGAACTTGCAGCCAGGGTGGTTGCTAGGGTCTTAAGAGATCAGGGACACAATTCTCCAGAGTTATGTTCCTCCCTCTTTCTCTTACACAGCAATAATCCTTCTTTGTGTGCCCTTCACAGTCATAATTTCCTCCTATGTGCCACCTACACAGTAAGGCCTTAGTCAGACGGGCGTTTTTTGCCGCGATTTGCGCATGCGTCCGGCGATTTTATAAAACCATTGCTTTGCAATGGTATCGGACACATGAGCGCTTTTTATGTGCTCGTCCAATAAATTATAGAACAGAAATCGCAGATCGCACCTATCTGCGATCTGCGATTCCTGTTCTCTTCTCTATATGCGCTCAATGGGGCCGGCGGCAGCAGTGCCGACCCCATTGAGAACATATAGAAGACAAATCCTTCTTCTCTGCCACAGCTGTAACAGCTGTGGCAGAGAAGAACGATGTTTGCCCATTGAATTCAATGGCGCCGGCAATAAAGCCGACTCCATTGAAAGCAATGGGCTGCCGGCGTGCGCTGGATGAATTGTCAGGAAGGGCTTAAATATATAAGCCCTTCCCTGCAATTCATCCAGAAAAGTGTTAAAATAAAAAATATATATATACTCACCTGCTCCCGGCAGCCGGAGTTCCGTGCTGCCGGCCTGCAGTGGGTGTGAAGGGGGTGTGAGTCAGACCTGCCCCCTGATTGGCTCAGTGCTAGGAGCAGATTTTCGGGCGATTTTCGGGCACCGGTCACGCGATTTGCGGATGCGCATCCATCATGCGATCCGCAAATCGCGCGAAAAAACGCCCGTCTGACTAAGGCCTAATTGTGTCCTCCTTTGTGCCCCCACACAGTGTTAGATCTCTTACCGGCTTTGGTAAAGACATCTTCATTGCCTGTACTGAAGAAAAAACCTGCAAGAACATCCCCTGTCAGTACAGCCTGAAGTCTAAATCTTCCCATGCATTAGACTGACCACATGCTTATGACATCCTCAAATATCCTTTAACTCTAAAAGTATCTCTTCCTCTGCTCTCCTGTACCAATGATCCGATTATCTCTTTTTGACTGTAAGGTCGGGCTGGCGCCTCCCTTCCTCATTGCACTCAGGGCACATGCCCCACCTGCCCATCCCACCATCAAGCTATGTTGTAATTGTACACGCCCAATCCATATTTCCCCAATATGACTGAAGCTGGCTCAACGATGTGCTGATTGCTGCGCTTTGCCTTCATAAGCTGCAGTCTGACATATATTTCCCTGTAGGGAAAATGTAGTACTACATGGCAGACATTCAAATGATTGGCCATCCATTCCATTTGTTAGCAGTTCTCTGTTCCGGCTAAAAGAGAGGAACCTGAGTTAGAAACATCCCCTGTGGCATCTTAATACCCTAATGGGTTATGCAAAAGAAGGATGATTTGATTAAATAGTAAGAAAATAACATAAGCAAATCTGTATGATTTCTACATAGAAGTTGCATTTTGTATATATTTTGCTACATAATTACTCAGCCGTAGAAACCTATGCTTGTTATTATTATAGAAAAAAATCATTTCTACTTCTACGATTATTATATTCCTTCTCAAGAATGACAAATAAACAAAGGTTACAGAAAGTCTTACTTTACATTAAAAAAAATACAGAACAGCAGAGCTAGAGATGAGTAAAGTCGATCTTTTCATGCAGAAAAAATAACTAATTATAAGGTGTGATGTGACTACGGGTTATTTTCTGTAAGCGCTATCCTGGTTGAAAAGCAGTGAAAACAAAATAACAGGCTTTACTGTATCCTATCCGCATTGGATGCCTTAGCATTGCCTCATCATAAGGCCATTCCTGAAATTTGGTTTTACCGTTCACGGAATAGGTAAATAATTGTAGACAGAGAGTTACAGGCTGTATCCCAGCAGTCATTTCCTGGTGATGCTGAGCAATGAGATGAATTACTATGCAAATCATGTAAAATGATTCAACAGGTCAATTAATATAGTAACAAATAAATCAGGTAAACAAGAAAAAGGGAAATGTGATATTATTGAGATATCCGTATTTAATAGATGACATTTGGCTTCATTAAAAGCAGAGATCCAGTAATGATCAATGGAAAGATTCTGATTAAGCAGATAATGGAAAACAATTGTTAAAGGGATTCTGTCACCAGACTCATGAAGTTTGACTTAAAGCTGAGCTCCGAGTCATGGAGATGGGCCATGTTGGCCTCTCCCTGCCTGCAGAGTGACAGCTTTTTCCCTATACACAAAAGGGGAGAGAGCTGTAGTCTGCATGAGACAGGCAGGGAGAAGTCTGCATGAACCGCCTCCATGACTTGGAGTTCCAAGTCAAACTTCATGAACCTGGGGATAGACTTCCTTTAGGCCTTCATCATTTCTCCTGGGGAAGAAAATTTACATTCAGATGTGTGGTCAAAAAGAGGTGCTCTTGTTTTGTATCATTTCATGGAATATTTCAGGTAAATTTAGAGTCTGAAATCATTCAGTGATGAATAGCCAAGCTTATCAAAAGGATGCATATCTGTGAGTTGGACTGGTAAGAGTTTTCTGTATGTCTCTAAAGAGCCGGGGTTACAGGACAGCTGGCGATACTGTAGATTCGTCATATCTCATGAGGAAACAATTCTTTTTTCTTTTCTTCCACACTCAATTTACTAGAGAAAATGTCTATATTTTCAACATAGGCAGTAATCTAAGGTCTTGGAGAAGTAAAAGATGAGGCCTTCTAACTAATGTAGAATAAAAATTATAATACATTCCACTCAGTGCTGATGGAGTCAATTTCTGTGCATGTCCTGTTAGTGACCACATTATACATCTTTATATTTCAGATTATACTAACTACATAGCAACAATGGACACATATATATAACAAGAAATTCACCTATTTGGGGTTCCATGCTCATCCAAACCCATATTTACATCTTGTATCCTTGTCAAACAAAACAACAGAAGATTCATTCCCATCACTAACACTAATGTTGCTTTTCATTGTAGCCAACAAAATAATATGTTAATAGACATTGAGCTTCATCAATTTGCTGACTTCATACACTAGTATAGTGTGGTCTCCAACCTGTAACTTTTCAGCTGGGGCAAATCTACAACTCCTACATGTTCTAAAAGTCGTACTTAGAGGCAAAAATTGGAGTCCACTGCTCTAGAAGCATTATTTATGTTCTTGTGGTCAAATAATTTTGATTTCTGGTTTAACTTGGAGTGCAATTCACAGATCATCCTTGATTCTATATGATAGTATTGATTCTTGTCTAGTCATGAGCAAATATTGGAATAATTGGGTCGGGATTTCTTGAGGACAGAAATGTCCAAGAAGTATGAGAAATTATGCAAAATGAGATTCCCAAAGCACAATCATTAACAAACCCCAAAAGAAGGAAAGTCCAAAATAAAAAGCTTGAAAAAGGCCCTTTATAGGGTTGAAACACGTTGCAATAAAACTTCACCTTATGGTGTAGTAAGATACATCTCATTTATCCTTCATCCCGTGAAGCGCTACACTGGATATTATTTTTTTATTTTGGACTTTCATTTATACTGGGTTCCCTAGCAATAGGGACCCCAGATATCCTAGCAGCTCTCCGGACAGGATTGGGAAGGAGGATCGTTCAATCCATTTATTTACAGGCTATCCCGGAATTGGAGGTACTAGTGAGTTAACCCATCCCAGGGATACTCACTAAGTACCGGGTAAGTCATTTTTCTTCATTTTCTGATCACATTACCATTTAGCACTGCAGGAGCGCTATTACTGATCCCGACACCATTGTCATTTAAACCCCAAAAGAAGGAAGAATTGGAAGCATGTAAAGAGACCAGGATGGATGAACACAGAATTTAAATACATGCTAAAAAGAAAGGGAAAAAAATTGCAAATGGAAATAGGGGGGGCATATCTAAAGAAGAATATAATGCAGCCTACAGAAACTGCAGGACAAAGGTCAGAATAGCTAAAGATAATAATGAATTGAGGACTGCAAGAGAGACCAATTGCAATAAAAAAAGAATTTTGGGGGTATGCCAGAAGCAAAAGAAAAGTCAAAGATATTATAGGATATTTACAGGATAAAAATGGTGAATTTGTCAAAAATGATGCTGAGATGGTTGAATTCTTATTCTTATTTTGTATCTGTTTTCTCTCAGAAAGTAAATGCAAAATCAACTGATCTTCCCTGTGCTATTAAAGGAATAAAGGAATCCAGGCTATCTATAAATAGAGAGATGGTGAGGGAACACTTAGCTAACTTAAATGAATTCAAGTCTCAAACTCCAGATGATTTACATCCTAGGATACTAAAGGAAGCAGCAGAGGTAATTACTGAACCACTCACCATAATGTTTGAAAATTCCTAGAGAATAGGAGAATTCCCAAAAGATTGGAGAAGGGCAAATATTGCCCCTATCTTTCAAAAAGAGAATAAGGTGGATTCAGAAATCTACAGGCCTGTGAGCTTGATTCTATAGTGGGAAAGATCGTTGAACAAATTAGTAAACAGCATATATACTTGGGTGAGAATGCAGAAATTAACCAGAGCCAGCATGGGTTTGTAACAAACAAGTCATGCCAGACTAATTTCATTGCCTTCTATAACATAATCACTGACTGGGTTGATTAGGGAAATACAGTAGATATAGTATATCTATTATGTTCATGTGGGCAAGTGAGCACCAGGCCCACACGACTGTGACCCAGAGATTATAGAGAACACCAGGTGAACTACCACAGATTAATACCTCTCCATATCTTCTACTAGGGTAAGTGACACTGACCTACCTGAGCGGGGACATCGCCCCAATAAAGGGTGGCCCAAAGATCTTCAGATCTGGGCCCTTGTTGCTCATAGAAATGCATGCACCCTGGATAGCATACATACACAAGTCACCACTGACAGGGACAAACTAGACAGAGTAAGAAGACACACAGAGCCATAAATACAACTTACAGCAGCAAACACTCAACCATTAGTAGCAGAGGTGAATGCTATAAATGCCAGGTATTAGTTGACATTTTGATCAAAATATGGAAGCTAGCGGGCCACGTCACGGCTCCTGGCTATACCGCTAGTCCCTATACTAACCAGGAGCCCAGTAACTTAACCAAACAACACAAACCTTACTTGCAGCAACCACACATAGAACCTGTGGATAGAATGAGAACAAAGAAAGCTGACCACACCCATACCAGGGAAGACAGCTTTTATGTGTACTGACCTAAAGTGATTGGCTGACTGGAGACACACACCCAGCCAGCAACAATCCCCCACACCTGAGCAGAACTCCACAGCACCTGGAGAGCCACAGGTCTCAAGATACAGACATACCACTACCCCCCTCCCTTTAAAAAGGGGGCCTCTTGACCCATAAGGCATAAAAAAAAGTAATTATGCAACTCCTCCAAAATATGCACGTGTACAGGATTTATCTAAAAAGGCCCTGACACCAAGGCAAAGATGGCAAATAGGAAGGAGTCACAAATTGTGCACCTCAAACTAGAACCTCTGCGCCTTACACAACCGGCCTCAGTCACAGAAGTCTGCGAAAAGAGTGCACAGCCCAGAGTGGAAAAGATGGAAACCACTGCTACTGACACAATGTCAGATAAGTCTTATCTATACAGGCCTAGTACAGGACATACAGCAGAAGAGAGCCTAAAACACAAGTACCTACACACAGGGAACTGAATCAAAAGGTAAACTGCAAACAGGACTTGCGGACTGACATAACTAAAGGTTGAACAAACACAAGACACTCACCTGATTTAATAAGTGACAGAACAGGACCATACAGTGAATAGCACCAGGAGGCTAGATACAGAAACAGAACAGACAAAACAAAGCCCTAACATCCACCTACAAATGGACAAAGGGGACTGAATATGGATCGGGCGTCCAACAACTAGTGGAAGGGTGGATCAGACATAGGACAGAATACAGACATAAACCAAGACTGACAGTAACACAGAAGTGTAACTAACATAACATAAAAATCATGCAACATAGTGCAACATAATGCCCCCCAGTTTTAAGAGAGCGTCATTATGTTACATTCATGTGGGCAAGTGAACACCGGGGTCACATGAACGTGACTCAGATTGATAGGGAACACCAAGTGAACTACCACAGATCAACACCTCCCCCTATCTTCTACTAGGGTAAGTGACACTGACCTACCTGAGTGGGGACATCGCCCCAATAAAGGGCGGCGCAGCGATCTTTGGATTTGGGCACTTGCTGCTTCTAGTAACCCATTCACCCTGGATAGGATACATACACATGTCACCACTGACAGGGACAAACTAGACAGAGTAAGAAGACACACAGATCTATAATCACACCTTACAGCAGCAAACACACAACCATAAGTAACAGAGGTAAATGCTATAAATGCCAGGTATTAGTTGACATTTTGATCAAAATATGGAAGCTAGCGGGCCACGTCATGGCTCCTGGCTATACCGCTAGTCCCTACACTAACGAGGAGTCCAGCGACATAACCAAACAACACAAACCTTACTTGCAGCAACCACACATAGAACCTGCTCACACCAGACAGAGAAAGAATGAGAACAGAGAAAGCTGACCACGCCCACACCTGGGAAGACAGCTTATATGTGTGCTGACCTAGAGTGATTGGCTGACTGGAGACACAGACACCAACAGTCCCCCACACCTGAGCAGGAGAACGTCAGAGCACCCGAAGAACCACAGGTCTAAGGAGACAGACGTGACAATATCTTGACTTTGGTAAAGCATTTGACAAAGCATCTCATACCATTCTTATTGAAAAAATGACCAAATAGAGAATCAACAAGGCAACTGTTGGGTGGATTCACAACTGGCTGTGTGATCGTACTCAAAGAGTGGTCATAAATGGCTGCACATTCAAGGGGAAGAATATGTCAAGTGGGGTACCACAAGGCTCTGCCCAGTGTTCAACACTTTTATAAATAATCTAGATGAGAGAATTGAGGGGAAACTGATCAAATTTGTAGATGACACAAAGCTAGAATAGACAGCTAACACTAGTGAAGAGAGAGAGGATTCCAAAAGATCTGGAAAAATTTCAACAGTGGGCTACGACTAACAAAATGGTATTTAACAGGCATTTATGCCAAGTCCTACATCTGGGCAAGACAAATAAAAAAAACACATATAGAATGGGAGGAATTGCACTAAGCAGCAGCACATGTGAAAAATCCTCGGGTATATTAAAGTTCACAGACTGAACATAAGTCAATAGTGTGATGCAGCAGTAAAAAAAGGCAAACACAAATCAGGGATGTATTACTTTGCCTTGGTCAGACCTCATCTGGAATGTGCCCAGATGTCCAGTTCTGGGCACCCCAATTTAAAAAAAAGACATCCAAAAACTGGAGCAAGTTCAGAGAAGAGTTACCAAGATGGTGAGCGGTCTACAAATCATTTCCTATAATGAACTGGGAATGTTTAGCTTGCAAAAATGAAGGCTGAGAGGAGACTTAATAGCTGTCTACAAATATCTGTAGGGCTGTCACACTGTAGAGGGATCATCCCTATTCTCATTTGCACAAGGAAAGACTAGAAGCAATGGGATGAAACTGAAAGGGAGGAGACATAGATTAGATATTAGAAATATGACAGTGAGGGTGATCAGTGGGTGGAACATGATGCCAATGGAAGTCTTCAAACAGAAGCTGGACAGACACTTGTCTGGAATGATTCAGCGAATCATGCATTTAGCATGGGGTTGCACCAGACGATCCTGGAGGTCCCCTGCAATTCTGAGTATGTGGAGTAGCAGCCTGATTTTCAAAAAATAAATCATGACAACCCAATCCCCATTAAAATCAATGAGAGTACAAATCGGGTTCACTAATGTGGCCTCCAGAAGATCACTAATGCAGACAAATTGCAAACTCCAGGGCTGCAAGGCAGCAGTGCAAACAACTGAGCGACCACACTTGTTCTTTCTTCTCCGTAGGAGAAGAAGGAAAAGAATACAATACAAAGAAAACACAAAAACTCCATACAAATGCTGCCCTGAACATACTTGAAACTAGAATACCAACTGTGCAAGGCAGCAGTGCTAACAACTGAGCCAACACACTTCGTATTCCTTTTATAAGGAGGAGATGAAAAAGAAGAATAAACACAAAGAAATATACAAACTCTATCCAGATATTGACCATAGTCAGATGTGAACCTAGAACTCCAGGTAACACTGCTAACCACTGAGCCACAAAGCTTATTCTTCCTTCTCTGGAGGAAGAGAAGAACTTCTTATTCTCTTTCTTCTCCCTCTCGTCCTTCACTTTCTTATTCTCTTTCTCTCATAAGCAGAAGGAGAAGAAAGAAAGAAGAACCAGCACGGTGGCTCAGTTATTAGCCCTGTTGCCTTACAGTGTTGGGGTCAAATCTGACCAATGACATCAGCTGTATGGACTTTGTATGTTCTCTAAGTGTTTCTCCTCCTCCAGAGAGAAGAACAATCATGGTAGCTCAATCCTTAGCACTACTGCCCTGCAGCACTTGAGTTCTTAGGTTCTAATATTACCAAGGACCATTTCTGGACAGAGTTTTTATGCTTTCTCCAGAGTAGAAAGAACAAGTGTGATGGCTCAGTTGTTATCATTGCTGTCTTGCAGTGCTGGAGTTCTAGCCTAATTAAGGGCAACATAAGTTTATACAAATGTTGCCCCTGATGAGATTGAACCCACGATCCCAGCACTGTAAGGTAATGGTGCTAACTATTCATACACATTCATTGAAGGGGCGCCACCACCACAATTTTTGAGAAAAATCAGGTGGGCTCATTCTATCCAATTTTACAGAAATCGGCCCAATTTCTATTGCCTGGCTGATCTTGACAAGCAGCATTATTTTTGACTGTGTCTTTTGTTACTAGCTCCCTCTTTTACTTCTTCCTGATTTTCATTAGGATGGTTTCCCACTTCATGGTTTTTGGGAAAAAGACACCACCATTTTGGAAAGTTTTTCCCATGCTTAATTTGCCAAAAGATGTTGTGGCCAGAGATTAGTAGAATATCTACAGTAAAATATAGTGCAAACAATGGTTTGCACTATAGGTATAGCATGCTCTAGGTATGATATTTTTTTTAGCATTTCTCCCATATACAATTTTTCCTACATCTTTATTCCCCCCCCCCCCCCCCCCCAAAAAAAAACCCGCTTCACACTCACATTTCTTTGTTGGACCTTTTTCTTCCTGTAGATGTGTATGGAAAATCATCTAACTCTGACATCTAGACATAGTGTTTTTTTAGATTTAAAAAAATAGCAAAATAACACAAGGAAAAATTCTGCTAAAATGTGGCATTTTTCCTAAAAACACTACATGTGAAAAGGCATTTGTTCTAGTCTTATAATGTCCCACTATTTTTATCCTTTCCAGCACAACAGATCTTTTCAGAAGTGGCATTCATGAAATTTCTGTGCTTGTTCTTAAGTATTCCCAGAGCAATTTTTGTTGAAAGCAAGAGTTATATGTTTTTCTTCAACAAGGAAACAGAAGTGCAAAACCGTCACTATTATTCTTTGGAAAATACATTAATATAGAGAATATAAATAGAAAACAATGTTTAGTTTAGGTACAGTTGTAGCAAGCCAGGGCAGTGAGAAGCTTGGTTGATAGTGGCTATTACTTTGACTCCCACTGGCTACAGTACAGTGAAGAATGATGGTGGGGGAACTTGGTGTTGGGTGCTGTTGGGGGAACTTGGTGTTGGGTGTTGGTATCTGGTCCTGGAGATCGGTGTAGCGATGTTGCGTGGTGCAAGTTCCACCTAGTGGGAAGGAGCTCCAGAAGTCAGGGAAAGGGTTAAACAGCAAAAACTCACTTTTATTGCAGTTCCAGGCAACCAAAGAGGAATCCCATACAGTCCATGTCCATACATCTGGATTTCAGAGATTGGTGACTGAAGATACTTCTTTACTACCAATAATTCCCATACTGCTTATCCAGGTGTCTCACTGGGACCCTGGAAAACAATACCCGTCACATTTGACACCTTTCCCCCTCTTCCTAAGGGCCCATTTACACGCAAAGATAATTGTTTAAAAGATAGGTTTTGAATGATTGTTTTGCATAAACTGCTAATAGACACTATTGTCTATTAGCAGCTTATCACCTTCATTTGCATGTAAAAAGGCTCTGGGACCTGTATGCAGAGAACAGCAGGTGGTCTGTTCTCTGCACTCAGCACCTTTGTTCTGCCATGGTGCAGCAAGCTGAATACAATGTAATCAGTGCTACTATGAAGAATACAGCACCATGGACAGCAAACACAGCATGTTGTCTGTGTTATCTTCTCTCTGGATGAACAATGGATTTTATGCTCACCTAAAAATCATCGTTTAGCCAAAGAGTGAAAGATGGGAGCATATACACATAACGATTATTGTTCAAATGATGGTTTTTGAGCGAATTATGAACAATAATCGTTGCATGTAAATTGGCTTTTAGACTCAGGGATGGAGCTGTAGTTAGCTGCCTCTTAACCAGTATCTCTTCCTCTGGCTACACCTTATGTGCTTCCTTCACCAACTGCTTCTCTACACCTACTTAACATACTCTCTAGAACTAACAAGTTATATTTAAAAACTTTTGGGTCCTCCTAGCAGCATAAAGCTGAGAGGCTAGATAGATGCTGAAGAATGCTGAATCACTGGGCTACTCTGTTCTTCTAATTCAAACTCCTTGGTTCTCCAATCACCAACTCAATTTTAGAAGTTTTCAATATATTAAATGGAATCGGCACAGTAATAAACATTTTTAACACAAACATAATAATTTTCCCCAAAATTTTTCCTACTCTTTTCTAGTGACAAGTCGGGGTCACTGTACAATCAGCACTCTTTAGCAATAACAGGTACAAAAGCTATACATAGGCAAAGAAAAGCATATTTTGAATTTAAAAAATCATCAAACTAGTCATTTTTACAGGTCTTCAAAAACATGCTCCTCTTTAAGTGGTTTTCTGCTTTGGACAATTCATTTTATTAGAAGAACAATCTAGCAGCAAGTGTTTTAATTCCCACAAGGGAAATCATGAATTACACAGTTTCAATTTGAGTTGAATGGGCTGTCTGTGTAATGCACGGATGTGTCAGGTCCTTCAAAACAAGAGGTGCTCTACATACAGTAGATGCTCTCCGCACTCACTAATTGCTGGAGGTTATGAATCAAGGACTCTCCTTTATTAATTCAGAATGGCCTAATTAGATATTTGATAGTGGGTTTTCCAATATGCATAAAAAGTTCCAGGGCCGAACTAGCAGCTGAGACAAAGCTCTCCAGTTAGTGTTATAGTTGCTGGCATGCTTATAAAAATAAAAGGCATGGTTTTCCAAATAGGGACTTTGTAAGTGTCATGTATGCATTCCCCCAACATGTGACTTAGGTGCGACTGCAAGGAGTTCATCTATCTCATTTGATCTTCCTCTCAGGTTGCAAAGGGAACATGAATCACACCCCATCACAGTCCATATACCCTCAAAACACTTGTTGTCACCACACCTGGTAAAGGCAAAGGGACCTGCATACACAGACACTTACACTGCTGTCCAGCAGTCAAAGGGTTAATGCCACTGGTTAGAGTCACAGCTTATCAAAGTTTTAGACGTTAATACAAAATACAAAAAAAATGCAGTGCTTACAAAAAAAAGATTAAAGAAGACAAAATGACATACAAATAAATGCAAAGCAGTTATGAAAATAAAATGAAGAAATATACAGAAACCTAAACTTATATAAAGTCCTTAATGTCTCTACGTCCTGAGGCTAGGGTGAAAGATATGGGCATATTTCAGCTTGGCTGACCTCACAAATCTGAAGATATTTCTATTGTGCCACACTTCTTTTTGGCTGCCTGTTCACGGTCGTTGCAGTATCCTGCGGCGGACCTCCACCGCTCGGGAGCAGGAGCTTGCTGACAGATCACCGCGGTCAGGCTATCTAAGAGATAGGCTGACCGCGGAGAATCGCGGCAATTCGCAGCATGCTGCGATTTGCCATCCGCAAGCGGAGTATCGCTATGAATCTCCGCTCGTGGACAGGGGGGCTGTGCTTTCCATAGCAACAGATCATCGCCGTGGGGAACACAATGCAAAAATGCCCGTGGACAGGCAGCCTTAAAGGGGTTGTCCCGCGGCAGCAAGTGGGTCTATACACTTCTGTATGGCCATATTAATGCACTTTGTAATATACATTGTGCATTAATTATGAGCCATACAGAAGTTATAAGAAGTTTTTCACTTACCTGCTCCGTTGCTGGCGTCCTCGTTCCCATGGAGCCGACTAATTTTCGCCGTCTAATGGCCAAATTAGCCGCGCTTGCGCAGTCCCAGTCTTCTTCTTTTTTCAATGGGGCTGCTCGTGCTGGATGCCGGCTCCGTGTAGCTCCGCCCCGTCACGTGCCGATTCCAGCCAATCAGGAGGCTGGAATCGGCAATGGACCGCACAGAAGCCCTGCGGTCCACCGAGTGAGAAGATCCCCGCGGCCATCTTCATCAGGTAAGTAAGAAGTCACCGGAGCGCGGGGATTCAGGTAAGCACTCTCCGGTGATCTTTTTTAACCCCTGCATCGGGGTTGTCTCGCGCCGAACGGGGGGGGGGGGTTGAAAAAAAAAAAAACCCGTTTTGGAGTGGGACAACCCCTTTAAGGTTTCCAGTCCCTGACTCAGGCTGCCGAACTGCCCATTAGCTCATTAAACAAATTCCTAGGTTGGGACTGGACAGTGAAGTAATAAGGGCTAATCACAATGAATATTAAACAGTCCACCTTTCTGTACTTCCCCTCCCTATCGGGTGATGGGGATGCTGGAATTGGATTGCACAATATTCATCTGCCTTTCCCTTTGAAACTAGCCCAATTTGCATCTGGCTTCCTTTCAAAACCAGTTTGACCAGAATGTAGGTGACAAATATGGCAGACCTCTCCAATAATGAGAGCAATTCCCCAGAGCACCTTCCTCTAACAAAAGACTTGTCCATATCAATAAGCAAGGTAAATTGAATCTAGATACGCCAGTATATACACATATATACAATCATGATACATTTTCATCACAGTAATGCATGATGCCATCATATAGCGGCCATATAGTGGTAGATACCAGTTCTACACAGAAGCTCTGCAGATCGTATATATGTTAAGACAGTACACTGAATCCTGTAAATCATACATTACATCTTCTTTGAAGGTAGTTGTTTTCATCCCTTTTCTCCTCTATACAGACTTAAACCACTGTGATGACTGCAGAATTTGCTTCCAAGATATCTTTGGTTCTTCTCTTCTGTAGCCATTTCCAGCTAAGATGTACCAACACTACAGTGAACTTTAGTGCTGTATAAGGATCAAATAAAAATAGAATGACACAATCATATAAAACCATAGGCACACATACAGGGAAGCACAGCTCTGGGGTAGCTGAAAGCTGCAGAGAGGGGCGAGACATAAATCAGATCCTCCTGTCTCTCAATTCAATTGTGGAGAGGAACCCAAGGAGATTGAGCTAACAAACTTTTTACCTGAGAAAATGAGTGAGAATATAAGCATTTGCCCATCTAGTCACCCACTCTTTGTCTAATTACGCTGCTTATTGACTACACAACACAGTGGTCACACAACCACTTACATGACCCACAAAAACATCAATAATATTTATATATTTTAAACTGCCCCTATCCTGTCTGTGCCTAATCCGTAGTGTAAATATGCTGACCATTTCTCTAGTGATATTGGGGACATGCTACAGTCATAGCAATGACAACTATCACTAGACAGGAATGTTTGATACATTTCTGACAGATGGAAAAGGCACAATAAAGAAGTGTCTAGGTGATATATACCGATTTCTGACGAAGACCCCTGAGAGAGTAGAAACACATTGTACTGCCGTATTTGCTCTAACAGTTCAATACATTTTTTTGTTGGACAGAATTTTCTGATATTGTGTCAACAGCTTCCAGTTCTTCACACAACATTGCCATTGTTGGTGTTCTTCAATTGTTTAAACCCCATTTCTGATTAGTTTTACATTTTTAGGTGTTTTTAAATTTTTTTTTACACGTAGAACTTATTTTTATTTGCTTCAGTAATTTTTTTATTATTTGGGGTATTCTGGTGTGTTTAGAAATACACCTTTTCTTGAAAACATATAATATCTGGTTTATCCTCCTTTCTATGTTTTCCGAAATAAAGTTGGACCACGGTAGTATACTGTCTCGAAAGGCTGAAGTGTCATCTTCTATATTATCACTGTTTGACAGGAGCCTATCATCATCAGTAACTGTAAAAGGAGTTATTGTCCCCACTATGAAGAGCCTGCATGGTAGAGTGCATGTAATTACATCATGCATGAAGTTCTGGTACTTGCATCAGTGATACATAGTGTAGATCACCATGGCCTCAAGTAGGAAACACGGCATGAAAACCGAATCCAGGCAGTTGTTACGCAACAGCCTCAGTAAAATATTTAGTGATCGAAGCAGCAAGAAACATGAAAAACATGGAAAATAAAAGACTGACAGATGGAATTCCTTATTGCAACACATAGGAAATGCTAGTTTTGGTTAGAGTTTCCCTTCAAATTATTGTGACATTATTATTTTGAGCACATGTTTGGTAGGCGTCTTGTTCTATTTTTTTGCATTGGAACCTAGAAGATTCAAGCTACATCTAGATGCAAAAACATTCAAAGTGCTGCAGGTCTCTTGTGCCTTAGCTAAAGGCTACTTTCAGATGAGTGTACTATGGAGGCAGAGGGATCCCTATAATGTTGTGAGTTTGCATGCTCAGGACAGGACGTCTGTCCGTAATACAAGTGAAAAAGTCAGAGTTCAGTATATCATAAGAACAACAAATGTCCCTACATTGGCTTCATGAATGAAAAATAGTCCAGACCAAACTAGAGGTGTTGTGAATAGCAACCAATCTGGCCACTATTTTCATTTGCAGGCCTGCTTAAAATATAAGTCTTATGAGGGTTAAAATTCTAAGTGCAATACCAATCGGGCCCACCCCACTTGCCCCGCTGCCGGCGGTAAGAAGAGACACCACACAGGGATCTGGTATCATTCCTCACACGGGAGAAAAAACTGCGCACTTTATTACAGATTACATGAGATCTTATACCCTCTGCCCTCTCACCACCAAGGGGTGATGGGCTCATAACCATATATGGGCAGTCCGGATTTCCGCCTTAGACAGTGAGGCGCCTCTGGCTTATACAGAAAATCACGTATTCAATTAACTCCAGTGCAAAGAATTACCCACACAATTCTAAGAAGTCCGGCCTAACATCCATACATGGGAAGTCCGGATTTCTGGCCTAAGACAGTCAAAATTATGTACATTTGAACATCTTGATATCTTGTTCCAGCGCTTCTGGGAAATCGGCCAAGTACATGCGGCCTTGTGTCTGGTTCTTCTTCTCTGAATTTAAGATACATCTCTTGCAAAACCTTGGCATATCTGATGTAAGGCGAAGTATTAAAGTTTTTTCTCATTTGGAATTGAATAAAACTTGCATATAGGTATAAAAGTATAAAGAACATATGGCAATATATATATATACCCTCACAAACCCCCCTAAAAAACTTAATATGGAGATCAAGCATCAGACCTTGCACTCTTCCTCGGTCGTCTCTCCCTTGCGTCAGGGTTTCTCCACTGCCCGTAAGTCCCTACTCCTAAAAGGGAGGGATCCCTACCTCACCTCAGAAGGAGGCCATGGATTCCCTGGGCTTATTTCCGGGCCTCCATACCCTCTATCTGTACAAGTTAACACCCCACAGGGTGTGCCCTCGCCGGAACCTAAGGTCTTCTGCACTTTCCCTAGGCAAATGGGAAGTCCACTGACAGTCCATCTTATGAGACTGAGGCTGACACAGTACTAGTCCATCTCTCCATTCTTCTGGTAACATACGTGGTTGGCATTATTGGAACTGGCTCTTCATCTTTTTCAAACAAGGGAAATTTTGGTCATATTAAAGGGATAATACACATACAGAAAATTACATACCCAACCTCTTTCTGCTAAAATCATATCCAGGGCCACTCTATTTTGGAACGCCATGGATGCAGTAGGCCCTAACTGGTCAGCTAACCCTTGCAAAAGCATCTCTGGTGTAGTTTACAAACCTCTGCTGATTGTAAAAGATATAATTCATCTAATCTACATTATTATTAACAGTGACAATAGCAAATAAGGACTCAAAAACCTGCTTTAACCTGATCTCTAGAATTAAATTCATCTGGCACCCCCCTTGGCACTCCTATTGCATCTACGTATACATGTGGATCAAAGTTACCACCTGGAGCGTCAATGTCTCTCTTAGCACGATGCGGTGTTAGATTCTCACCCTCAGTGTAGGCTTCATATTGCACATTTCATTGTATTAATTTTTTCTGAAACACGGGGCTAGTGTACAGTAGTCAAAGGTGTGTGTTAGAGGAATTGTACCACATTATAGCATGTAAAGGATATGCAGGATCATTAGTTTTTTCAGTGCGAAGTGTGGATCCCAGTGGGCTTTCCTTCGAGCTTGACTGCAGTTGGGATGGTGAACAACATCTGGTAGGGACATTCAAACAGGGTTTCTCTCTCAAACTTTTCCACATAGACCCTGTCACCTGGTTTTAGATTGTGACACTCATCTGTAAGACCTGGGAGAAAAGCAGAGACTGCAGAATGCATTATTGACAATTCCTTGGAGAGGCTCATGACAAAATTAACAAGAAAATCATTCCCCAAACTCTGCTACTGTGGCATGTATCCTCCTGGAAAAAAGAAAAACTAATAGAAGACACTCAATTCAAGATTTTACCCATTTCCTTCATTGCCTTTTGTATCTACTTTCCCCTACTCGGCGGATGGTAGGGTGTGTGAAAAGCCTGGAATATACCCAAAACAGACATGATGTGTTGCATTATTTCACCTGTGAAGTGTGTACCTTTGTTTGACTCAATCACTTCCCGTACCCCATATCTGCAGATTACCTCATTCATGAGCTCCTGTGCAATTACCTGCTTATTTACTTTGGTAACAGGGTAGGTCTCCAACCTGAAAAGAAATCAACAACAAGCACATTTTCATGCTTCCCAACAAGTGGGAACTGAGTGTAGCCAATTTGCAATCCCTGAAATGGGTAGAGTGGTCTAGGCAAGTGTGGTGTGGCAAATTTACTTCTGCCCTGTTGCTTTACGGCAAAGATCATGCAAAACTGGACAAATGATGCAGCAGCTACAGAAAACCAAGGAGCCACCCGTCCTTGTTCAAGCGTTGACATCATTACTGCTTTGAGAGGTGCGTCTTTCCGTGCGTCAGCTGGGCCATCATGGGGCACAGGGACTATGGTAAGCAAGTTCTGTTGACTGTTCACCATACGCCGTCCCTTTTTAATCCATTTGTAGTTTTAGTCAAAGTTCAAAGTTATAATCAAAGTCCAAGATTTTTATCAAAGTCCAAGATTTTTATCAAAGTCCAAGATTTTTATCAAAGTCCAAGATTTTTATCAAAGTCCAAGATTTTTATCAAAGTCCAAGTTTAGTCAAATTCTTCTTTTCTTCTGTCTTCCACGGCTTGAGGGCCGCTGCTTTTGCTGTGTGGTCTGTGATGGCGTTGCCTTTCGCTTCTCCGGTGTAGGAATTGGTGTGAGCTTTCCACTTTGTCAGGTAGAAATAGGGCCTCCATGAGACTCTGCACCGCTGCATCATTCTTAATTGGCTGTCCTGCTGTGGTAAAAAACTGTCTGGCCTTCCATGTTGGGCCGTAATCATGAGCTATGCCAAACGCATACCGGGAGTCAGTGTAAATGTTTGCCGTCTTATCTTCCTCCACTCTACACGCCTCCGTGAGTGCTTTCAGTTCCGCTTCTTGTACTGCGACATGCGGAGACATTCTGCTTTTTAGGACATCTTGTTGTGTAACCACCGTATATCCAGTGTGGAGTCGTCAATCACCCTGGGTACCATCTATAAAAAACAACTCAAAATATGCATTATTAACAAGGGCTTTCAGTAACTTTTTAAAACTTAAATTTTCTTGTTGCATCACTGCTAGACAATCAGGCTGATATTCTATTTCAAAAAGATTAGAACCTTGTTGCAAAAAATTTAAAAATTTAAAAATGGCTTGCAAAAAATTTAAAAATGGCTGATTTGCAATACCTAGATCACCTATGCCTTCTCCTCCCCCCCTTTAAACCAGGGTACGCAATTGGAACAATAGTAGCCGGGTTTAAGTTAGTACCACATTGTAAAAAGATTTGATGGATGCAGATAAGGCCTGTAAGATGTTAGCACCAATAACAGACATGAGTTACATCGGGACAGAAAAATCTACAAAACATCTACTAATATTTGAAATGTGATATCCCTTTAAGTGAATTCATTATTAGTCTGTTCCTGCCTGCAATATCTTTATCAAATTTCAGACAGGAGAAAAAAAAAAACAAAACAAAAAAACTAGCTGCTCAAAATTCTCCCCCCTCCCTTGTGCAGGAGGGATGAAACATTACGTACTATTACATCATCTAGCTCCACCCCTTCGATATTGGCACATTGCGTCCGTCTTCTCAACTTAATTTCAGCTTAACCGTCCACACGTCCACATCTCAACCAAGCAAAGTCCCATGCATGGGGAGGACTTTTACCCCCAGTCAATTATCCACATCACACATTCCACCACAGCTTGAACACGGGTCACTAACTCACATCCATCCATGCGCTCAAGTCTGCTCCGTCGCCCCCCTTTAAAGGTGTACCAGTCCATACAGATGCACGGACAAAAAAAGTTTGGCAAACATACATACATCAGTTGAAAAACATTGAGGTGAGTGCTATAATTTTTATAAAGAACATATTTCTATTGAGATGAGATTGTGAATGAGCGCTATCTTTGACAAATTATGTGAAAAAGTTTGCTGAGTGACTGAAATATTCCATATTTCTTATCTACTGAAGCTATTATATGCTGTATTAAACACTGAAGTATTTCGTTTCTGTGACCCTGAATTTGGAGTGAGTTCTGAAAGCCCCCACCTTTTCAAAACAAATCTCTTATCTCTCCGCGACTATGAAACACAGACTGAAATAAGTTTTAGCTTAAACTATTGAAAAAACATTTTGAAATCATAATTAACACATATCCTGGGACCTTGCAACATTCATTTTCAACCCCTGTATAAGTAAGAATATACCTTAGAAATTACTATATTTCCCTGCCTACTAAGACAGTATAACTAATTAAATTCATTTCAATTCATTGCAAGCAAGCCAAGATATTAACCAAGGATGTTATTGTATTTTCTCTCTCGCTGTTATCTTCCTGACCTTGGAGACTAAACACAAGTTAGCAGCTACTTGTCAACAACCTCTTCTCCCCTAAGAGCAAGCTGTTAACTATTTGCACATACAGTATATATATATACACACACATATACCCACCTAGTATGGATTATACATATTATCTATTATCTATCTTGTATTATACACTTTTTCTTCCTTTCTTTACCAACCAATCACGTGCATTGTAACTTACTTATCGACTTGCTTGTTACTTCATCACTTTTCTCCCCTACCTAACTGCCAATATAACCTTCAATAGACACTCTCCTGACGCCTTCTTGATCACTTACTGTACTTTTCAACATTTCACTTACGGATACTTTCTTAAACAAATAATGTGTATATACCTAACTTACTCTGACTGTCTCTCTCTCTCCTTCTAGCAAACCTTGGTCTTCCAAGGCACCTCTCGGTCCTAAAGACCTCCTCCCAGACACCATTTTGTAATCTACCATGCGGGTCGGTGTCACACATTTTCATTAGATTTTTCTTACATTCTACAAATTCATCCACACGGCGGCAGCCCTTGAGGGGCTCTATCTTCTTTAATAAGATCTTACGCATATTACAACAAAAACAACAAAAAATAACACGCTCCATAGAATGCATCCCTCTTAATTTTCAAATTGTCAGCCCCTTATATACCGGCAGAACAACCGAGGGTCCCTTCTCCTTATGGAACCAGCCCCATAAAAATGCATCTCTCTGAAATCAAATCGCTAGCCCCATATATAAGGCAAACCGACCGAGAGTCCCTTCTTTCTATGAGACATCTCACAAAATGCATCCCTCTCTGCTAAACCATTAACAACTAACTAAACTAACCTGAGGGTCCCTTCTCTTGTGAGATCAAATGAAAAGTAAGAGAAAAAAAATTCTGCAGATACAACAAACAATCTCCACTATCGCTAAAACGCTACGGACTTCAACAACAAATAGACTACAGACTAGTTTCTGGGTGAGCCATTGGTGCGCATATCACGGTCAGTGGTCCATGACGGCAAACCCGGAGCCCACACGAGTTACCGTGTAGAACTCTTAACCCAACCCGTCCGGTCACAAACCACAGATAGTCAGTCCTGCTGCAAGACTTCGCAGTGTAAAACACAACATAAATATATGTTTGTCTTACCTGGAGTTCTAAGTGAGTTGATCAGGCTCGGTTTGCAGTAGGACGGTTTCTCAGTAGCGTGGATCCGGGTGAATTGCGCTGTAAGCTCCGATTTTACCGCCCCACGTTGGGCGCCATTTATGAGGGTTAAAATTCTAAGTGCAACACCAATCGGGCCCACCCCACTTGCCCCGCTGCCGGCGGTAAGAAGAGACACCACACAGGGATCTGGTATCATTCCTCACACGGGAGAAAAAACTGCGCACTTTATTACAGATTACATGAGATCTTATACCCTCTGCCCTCTCACCACCAAGGGGTGATGGGCTCATAACCATATATGGGCAGTCCGGATTTCCGCCTTAGACAGTGAGGCGCCTCTGGCTTATACAGAAAATCACGTATTCAATTAACTCCAGTGCAAAGAATTACCCACACAATTCTAAGAAGTCCGGCCTAACATCCATACATGGGAAGTCCGGATTTCTGGCCTAAGACAGTCAAAATTATGTACATTTGAACATCTTGATATCTTGTTCCAGCGCTTCTGGGAAATCGGCCAAGTACATGCGGCCTTGTGTCTGGTTCTTCTTCTCTGAATTTAAGATACATCTCTTGCAAAACCTTGGCATATCTGATGTAAGGCGAAGTATTAAAGTTTTTTCTCATTTGGAATTGAATAAAACTTGCATATAGGTATAAAAGTATAAAGAACATATGGCAATATATATATATACCCTCACAGTCTGATCTCGTTGGTTGCTGTTGATATTAACCCAGTTCTGTTCTGCACTTGTAACACCCCAATGAACTCACTGTAGATATGGCCGGTGGCCTAGACTTTGTCACGGTGACGCCACACTCTATTTTGACATGCCAGATGATGATGCAGAGATAACAGAGACAAGTCCAGTTTAGTGTAGTAATCTGAGAGTGAGCAGATTTACTAACTTCGGTATTTTGCAACAGCGGATTAACTTTACAATTCTCTGAAGACATATTTAGAGTAGGTATTCAAGAATACAGTAATAAACAAGCAAGATACACTAATGCAGAACTGATGATACTCTAACTTCAACACTCTCTCTTATTTTCCTGACGATTGATTTATTAGACAATTTCCCCACTAGTGAATTTGGATGAAACATGGCTGTATGGCTAATCCTGGCTTTAATCTTCACTGGATAGCTATAACTCACTGTTAGATGAAGATGGACTTCTGAAAGGATCTTTTGTGTTCTCTGCTGTAAGATGCCAAGGGAGCAGGTTGATCACCACACTCTACCTTGGGAAAACGATAACTGCTGAACACCTCCTCCTTGCCGACTACGGAAGGGCAACCTCTCCTCACTCGCTCCTGGCTGAGTCTGCCTAACTGCTCTGTGCCACTTCCTTTTATAATCTCTCTCTCCAGCACTCTTGTATAGGGACCTCTATCTTTGCTTCCTGCCCTTAGGCTCTGCACCAGTAAGATTAAACCTGACTGTCAGCCAATTAGAGACAAGCTGACATCAGGGTTGAGCTCTATTGCTCAGAGCAGTAGACACAGGGTATCTCCCACAGACGGAACCTTTTGGATCCAGGGACAGCATCCAGACAGGTGAGACAGGACAAGTGTACCGTGAGCATTCTGTAGGACCCACTGGGCCACTACACACTAGTTATCATACAAGAGGTCCACTCCCTCCAATTGTCTTCTCTTGCAAGTCTTTATCTCTCTCCTCTTCTTTTTATGGGCCACGACTTTGTTCTAAAATTTTAATCTGAACCACCTTATGAAATATAACATGGTAACCAGTGATGAGTACTTATTGTTGGATTGTACTGAATGTTAAAAAACTAAGTTAAAGCTGCAGAATACTCTCTTATTCCTGATAACTTCTTATCAAGTCACACATCCAATGTTATATCCTTCTGCACTATACAGCCATGTTTTCTTTTGGACATTTTTCAACAATTAAACCCTGAAGCATTTACTGCAGATGACATTTTGAAAATCATTCATTTGGCATTTCAGCACTTTTTTTTTACGCAGCATTTGCATTAAAGGACAAAAATGTCAGTAGATATCACAATATGCTTGATAATGACATGTTTCGTTTTATATAGAATTCATGAAATTGACCTTTCTGTACTTTTCCTCTTTTTCTTGTACAAATTAACAGTTTGAAAAAATCTAAAAGTATTTTTGTTCCAGTTTGACACAGTTAATGATCCACTCATGGTACTCTATACAGTTTAGACAAAATAGAATATTAATATACTTCCAGTTGCAACAATAGGCCTTCCTTTATTTAAGGATAAAATTTAACCAGAGGTCATCCTGAGAACAGTTTCAGATGTGTCTTATTGTAAACGCGTTTTAGTGTACATGTAACAATGGCAGCACTCAAATTCTCATTATTCTACTGAAGCAAACTTACATCACCATTGAACCCTAATGTGACCAAAGCACACCTCAGTAGAACTAGAGAGTCCGGACTTTGTGACAGTAGTGCAGATGGTAATATGTACCCATATAATGACCATGTGAAACTTTGCTTTATATTCATAACTTATCATCTGTAGCAATTGCCGGTTATCAGAAACTTCATATTAAAGGAAACTTGTAAACAAAACAGGTTTTCACTTGATTAGTAATTCCCAAAGTTTTTACCATGAGGAATGTACGGAAAACTGTTCCTTTCCTAGTGAACACCTATGAATATTCCATGCCTACAGTTAAATCAACCCTTCAGTTTCAGATTGGGACAGGAAGGGAACGGGGGTACATTACTTGCAGTTGTTCTTCTCTGCTGTCTCTTCAATCTGCCAGTTCTGGGCCCAATTTCAGCCCTCCAAGATAGCTGCAGCAATTTTCTACCAACCTAATGCACACTATGCATTGTTCTCTGATTGGGCCAGTGCTGATCACGTGAGCAGCCCTACCCAATCAGAGAGCAGATGTAGTGTATTGGTAGTCTAACACTATCAATGCACTGTAGGGATTAGGTAGTTTGAAGATGGCATCGACCATCGTGGATGGACAAAAATTAGACTCAAAACTAGTAGATCAGAGGGACAACAGAGAAGAACAACTGCAGGTAACCTACCCCATCCCACTCCTGGTCCAGGATAAAACTTTTTCACAAAACTAGAGAGTTGCTTTAAATTACAGCAACTGTTTTGTGACTCTTTAACTTGGTGAAGAGAGGAAGATGCATGTTTTAAGGATAGAATGGCCAGGGGGCCCTCTTGGTACTTTTGAATGTTTATTGTAAATTACTTCGCATCAGGTAGCAACTTCTTTTAGTTTTACTAGAGTTCTATTATATTATACACTGAACAATTACAGCAAAAGAACACATACTTAATAATATATTGATCACATTTTTGGGAGATTATGGCTTTCAGACACCGGAGAATAGATTCTACAAGGTGGCAAACATTTTCCATACTCAACTCGACCCATGTCTGCTGCAGCAGCTCTGTCAGTTGGTGTGCATTCTGCAGACAAGTGGGAGCAGATCTTATAGTCCTTTCTAGAATAAAAAGATATGGCAGCAGCACTCATACACATTGAACATCTGGAAAAATGCATAACACTTCTATATACTAAACACATAAAAATGCAAGGCTCCTAACACATATTTTGATCAAAGTAAGTTGGCCCATCCTTCAACATCCAGATGACTATGCATACGGATAGGTCCTAACACTAACAGATACCTCTCTTTTGGCCCTGAGCCTCAAAATTATTCAGGGTAGTAGGATACCAAGCTATATCATCTAGTTTAAAAGGCATTACCCATATGCGCCATGCCTTTTAATTAAACTATATAAAACCCTACTTCCAAAAAAGTTGGGACGCTGTGTAAAATGTAAATTAATGTTAAGAAAAAAAGAATGCAGTGATTTGAAAATCTCAAGTAACCATAGTTTATTCACAATAGAACATATCAGAAGTGAGAAAAGTGAGAAATATTTCCATTCCATTAAAAAATTAACTCATTTAGAAATCTCACAAATGCTGGGACTGGTGGGACAGGGGTAACAAAAGGCTAGAAAAGTAATGAAATGAAAAACAGCATGTTAGAGAGTCAGAGTCTCTCAGAAGCAAAGATGGTCAGAGGTTCACCAATCTGAAAATCTGTCTAAAAATTGTGGAAAATTTTCAGAAAAATGTTCCTTTATGTAAAATACAAAGACTATTGTATTAAATGTCATCAATACATTCAGAGAAACTGGAGAAATTGATGTGAACAAGGGACAAAGCTGACGGTCAATATTAGATAATTGAGGTCTACAAGAACTCAGACGGCACTGTTTTTAAAACATTCATGATTCTGTAAAGCAAATCACTGCATGGGCTCAGGAAAACTTCCAGAAATCACTGTCAGTGAACACAGTTCACCGTGAAATCTGCAAATGTAAGTTAAAGCTGTATCATGTAACGATGATGCCATATATCAACACAATCCAGAAACTAAGAAATTCAGAAACTAATTTGATAAAGTTAAATTTAAAAAAGTCTGCAAAAAAATTAACCTTTTATCCTTCTTTCTCAAATGTACCATATATTCCGGCATATAAGATGACCCCCAACATTTCCCCTTATATGCCGGGAATACAGTGTGAAAAAAAAAAAGAATACTCACCTCCGACGTCACTGCAGCAGGCTCTCGCTCCCCCGTGCACGCTGGCAGAGCATTGCTTCCTACAAGCAAGGCTTGAATGCCCCGTCTCCAGAAAGCTAATGCTCTGATTGGCTAACTCAGGCGGCGTCAGCCAATGAAAGCTGGTGCTGCGTTAGCCAATCACAGCCATTCAATGACAGGCGGCGTCAGCCAATGAAAGCTGGTGCTGCGTTAGCCAATCACAGCCATTCAATGACATCATTGAATGGCTGTGATTGGCTAACGCAGCGCCAGCTTTCATTGGCTGGCGCCGCCTGAGTTAGCCAATCACAGCCATTCAATGACAGGCGGCGTCAGCCAATGAAAGCTGGTGCTGCGTTAGCCAATCACAGCCATTCAATGACATCATTGAATGGCTGTGATTGGCTAACGCAGCGCCAGCTTTCATTGGCTGACGCCGCCTGAGTTAGCCAATCACAGCCATTCAATGATGTCATTGAATGGCTGTGATTGGCTAACGCAGTGCCAGCTTCAGAGCATTAGCTTTCTGGACGCGGGGATTTCAAGCCCTGCTTCCAGAAAGCAATGCTCTGCCGGCGTGCACGGGGGAGAGACAGCCTGCAGCAGCACCGCGGGAGAGTATTCTTTTTTTTTTCCCGACACTGTATACCCGGCATATAAGACGACCCCCGACTGCAGAGCAGATTTTTCGGGGTTTAAAGGTCATCTTATATGTCGGAATATACGGTATTTCTTTGAAATAGGCCACCATAAAAAATACTTATTTAGTACAACCGCAATCATAACAACCTGTAGAATAAGGTTGGCTTCTTTTTTTTTATTGCATGAAATACAACAACAGAAATGAATAAATATAAATATATATTGAAGTAATATCAGACTCGCTGTTTCCTTTCCCCGCCTCATATAAAAACAAGTCCTCTTACAGCTTTGTCAAAAGAAAAAGTAAAGAAGCTACGGATCTTGAAATGTGGAGATACAAAAATTCCTTACTTCATAAAACATTTATAAGATGTAAAGATACTAAGGCAAAAAACATACCTATTTGGTATCGCAGTATTGGAACTGACCTGTAAAATAAAGTTTGTAGCAAGAAAAAAAAAAGACAATGGCATGGTTGCTGTCTTTGATTTGCACCCCCTTCATAAAAAATTATAAAAGCTAAATAAACAAGCCCTCATACAACTACATCAGCATAAAAGCAAAAAAGTTATGAAATGCGTCAATGAAAAAAATTGCTTTGTACTTAACACCCAAAATTGGCCAGTTTCTGTCTTTTCTATCCTATACCTAAGGGTGCATGGACACAGGCGATTAAAAAGTTGCACCTGAGATTCTTAGGTGCAACTAGCATTGGACCGCACTCGGATATTCCATATGTGTGCCGTCCAATGTGCTGAACAGAGCACATAGGCATGTATTATAATCGGACGACAAACGGACAAGAATAGGACATGCTGCGAGAAAAAAAAAGAACATATGCAAACAGCATTTCAAATGAATGCGTGCTATATTGTCCAATTTTCAGGCTAGTTTTTGAGTTCGAAGAGCGGACAGAAATATTGTCCGTGTGCATGTGTCCTTAGACCCCTTCACACGAGCGTATACATATAGGCGCGCCTGAGCACAGTTTATTTGTGGAGTGAATGATTTTTTTTTGTGTGCGTGCATTGGCGTATTTTACTGTACTTTTGGCGCCTGCAAGGCATGTTTACTTGCGCACGGCAAACAAAGATGCACTGATTGAAATGGCTAATTAGTCTAATGAGTTCCAGATGTGTTCTTTTTCCTAATCACTTACGCAGTGTTTCATGCGGCTCCTTTTGGATTTTGCATACATTTGTGCACCCACATTAACTTCTATGGGGGCTTTTCATGTGCAAATGGGCAGGTAAACAGCATGTACTGCATTTTTTATTTTTGCGGGACTGAAATGCTTTGTAAATACGAGCTTGTGAATGATCCCATTGGAATCAATGGATTCTATTCTCCGCGTATTGCACATGCAAATTTTGCATCCGCATATACGTAAGTGTGAAGGAGGCCTTAGAGTGCATTCGTATGGGCAAATGCAATATTGGTCTGAGAAACTCAGACTATTATTGCACTCCTAAATGTATAATTTTCAATGCAAGTGCAATGTATTTTGTGAGAAAAATGCATTGCATAGCGATACTGGGATTTTCACATGCATTGCAATGCAAGGCTTTTTGGTGGGGCTGGGGGCAAATACGCAGAAAATCTTCTATATATTTTTATCAATATGCAAATATGCAGTGTATTTGCTTGCACAAAAACCTACATTACTGAAATGCACTTACACCTATGTGAATGAGCCCTTAGTCATATACCTACTGGCCAGATGTATATATCCTTGTCTAGCAGTAGGGAAGCCGCTAATATTTCATTGAGAGTGGAGCTAAAAACTCAGTATGTGTCTCCTCTTCTCTACCATTTGCTGATTTGCCCAAAATAATGCATTCACAGACAGCACATAAAGCTCCATTCCATATCATACTATTAATTCAGAAAGTGTTAATCTTCTTATTACTGTTGAGAGAGCATTGCAGATGACTGGAGGCTTTCCAGTGGTGCATCGCATTAGCAGAAATGAGTGCATCTGTGAGGGTGAGCAGCCTGATTCATTCGATGCATGGAAAATCATCTTCAGAAGTGACTGTGGAAGTAGAACACCTGCAGACAGCCAAAATCTGTTTTTCGTGCCTGCTTTAGATAACACTCACAAAGGAAGTGGCTTAAATTAAAAAGTAATTGGTACAATCAGCTCAGGGTGCAATAAGTAGTCTACTGTATGTGTGCAGTAACTCCTGGATGCAGCCACATCCAAATATCTGTTTACTGCTTGACTTTTATTGAAATATCACTTTCGAAAAAGTAATTCGACCATAAAGCCAAATACTTTATTTTAAATATCCTTCATAAGATATACTGTATTTACCAAAAAGTAGTATCCAAGATGCAGGGGGCCAAGTTTTATCTATATACTGTATGCATAAATATGGTTTAAAGGGGCTGTGTGAGATTAAACAAACATGTCTACTTTCCTTCCAGAAACAGCCCATGAAAGTGGAGCTAAGCTGCAATACCAAAGACAACCTGTGGACTACCGTGGCACAATTCCTACAAAAAAATGGAGCCATTTTTTACATATATACATCCCTTTAAAAGAGGGTCTGCCAGCTCTCCGGACATGTTTGCTTTAGTAAATAATGCTATTTCAATGAAATAAGGATTCTGGAGCTCTTGTCTTCTTATAACTCTGTGTTGTCCCATTCTTTTGTTATTCCTTCTAGAAATGGAGGAATACATTGACAGCTAGGTGTTACCTCTTGGGAATGGGGGACCTTGACCACTGTGCAAGTCTGATTCCGATTCCAATCATAAAATTTCACTTGTGCTGATGTCAGCGGCAGGGGGAGGCAGCTAACAAGTGGATGGGGCATACATAATAAGATGATGTCATGATTCAGAGCTTTAATGACCCAACTCCGTTACTCAAGCAAGTCAATTTGCATAAATGGCGCCACAATATAAATGTAAGTTTTCATGCTGATGATTCTTTCGTTTCATTCAAACATATACTGTATTAAATGGGATTGATGGCACTATGGTGGTAGTTTATGGTCAAAAATCCCAGTGACAGTTTCCCTTTAAACAAATTCTTATTCTAGATGAAAGTTCTGCTTTAGATGCTCAAAATAGTACATCCAAGGTACTTGAATGTCCAGCTAATCTGTATTATTACCCATCCACAGTCAATACAGTAAAACGTCCCTTTAGGAATTATGTCCAACCTTGAAATTCCTGATATCTGAACCTTCAAATATATGTATTTGGGGAAAAGTAATGTATTACTCATGGGCACATGAGCTGAGGACAAGAACCTAGCACTGAGGAAGTAGCTGTACTTTCCCCTTCAGCACTGTGATTGTATCACATCTCAACATAAGCCACATTGGTTTGACACTGGCTAGATTCTGGTGCTGAGTCTAAGGAATCGCCCTATCCATCACAAGGATATATGGACTTTCCTAATCAGATTCCCAGGTCGCAGTCCTCAGAATAGTCAGCAATTGGTTGCAGTAGCACTGATATAGCAAGAGCATGGTTAGGAGCCAAGCCAAGGGTCACCACCAAGAGAACAGTCAGTATGAGACAGGCCTAAGGACAAGATGGGAGTGTAGTCAGAAGGAAGCCAAGGGTCAGAGCCAGGAATAAAACAACACGTACCAAGTCAACAAACCCACAGGGGAGAGACAGGAGCTCTATTCAGCCTAGATCAAGATTGGGGTCAATCAAGAGTCTGGATCAAAACCAATAGAATAAGAGTCAGGTAAGGGAATGAACTACAATCATCAGGCAAGAAGTCAATAGCAGCTTTTCCTTTACATAGGCCCCCAGATCTGATGTCATCTTCAGGTGCTGGTTGCTTTGGCAATCGGACATCGCTGGACCACCAGAGCTTGAGAGCCTCGGCCCAACCCAGCAGGGCTCCAGCAGAAGATTGGAAAAGGAGCTGTAGAGCAAGAGCCACCTGACTGCCTAGAAACTGAATAATCTATGCTGATGGTAAAAAGAGCACTCTGGAACCATGCTAGTAGAACAAAATAATAACACAACTGGATACTTTTGGACAGACATCTGTCTGGGATTATTTAGTGAATCCTGTATTGAGCAGTGGATTGGACCTAATGACCCTGGAGGTCCCTTCCAACTCTACCATCCTTTGATTCTATAAATGCAGCTGTTTGCTGGAGCCACAGCAGCTCACCGGGACCCATTTCTGGAATCAGGCAAGGTGAGTAACAGACTGGAATATTCATTAAACTAAAAACTATTCCCAAATCCCGAAGTAGCTTTATATATAGAGTCATTTGCGTAACAACTGCTATCTTGGGAAGCCACTATTAAAATATTGAGAATGATTACTTATGATTTCACTTGCAAAAGAAAAATGTCCTCAAAATGGAAAAACACGTAATACACTTAATATAAAGTATTACTCATATGCTGGAAGTCAATTGCAGTAATTACCATTTCTAGACACAACTAGCTCCTGCTGAGCAGTATTGTGTTAAACCATGTGACTACTGTAAGAGAGTACACCCCTCCTCTACTATAGCTGTTCACTACTTTTTATATGCTATATTATTTTTAAATAAGCATGAATGACATTGCACAAAACTTTAGATAGTCCTAAATCTTAGCAAGTTAATATCTTTTTTAAGTTCTTAATTCTTGTAAGATTCTTAATGTCACTCTTACTGAAGTTCTTCACTTGTAAACAAACAAACCAGTTGAAAGTAGAGTAATCTGGTCTTAACTGCTATACCCTGTGGTTTTCTGTTGAAACCACTATGCTATATATTACATGGTAGGGATTTTTATGGCATGGTTCCAATAGGCTTTCATTTGCTGAATTTTTGGCAATATGGAGGCCACACTGACCACCCAGGGGTGGCATTGCCAGGAGATTTAGACTGAAGGTGACGGTCAAAATAGTCAAAAATTGAATTCTAATCTGCAATTGCCAACTAGAGTTCAAACTCTGAAATGGAAGTGTAGTCATTGGCAGGTAAATAATGACACATCACCTCCTTCAAGCCTGTTCACAGGGATTAACAATAACCTCAAATTTAATTAAAGGGAAATGTCAGTAAAAATCAGGAGTTCTCCTATATAGAAATATAGGGAGAATTACAGACCTTTTGGTACTACTGTATATGTATGTTATGCTGTGGTTTGATATGTAGGGTGTCTTCATGAGGCTTTAAGCACACACATCATGTACGGTAGTGCATTGAGTTCCTAGGGATCATTTTATGGACAGGCGGGCACTCCCTTTCTCGCCGTATTGCATCTTCATGATTCAAGAAAGAAAGCTGCTAAGGGAAAATATTGCTAAATTACAGCATGTATTAGACCATGGCATCAATTTTTCTTCTCAGACATGTCTGCAGTATTTAAAGGGGTATTCCAATGATTTAACTGAATGTTATATGCTTCATAAGGTAATAACATGTAATTTTGCAGTATAATTGTCATGCCATGCCTAGGACGAACGCCAATAGGAGGCTAGTCATGTTACGTCCATGCAGGCCGTGGGGACAAATGATATTTACAGAGCCACCCAAACAAGGATTGGAGGGAAAGGATCAGGACAGGGGAACATGCATACATGCTGAACACCATAACAAACTGAACTTCAAATGGGACTTGCGAGCAGACATCCAACAATGACTGACAAACACCAAAACACTTAACCTAAGATACCAACATGCATCAGCAGATGGAATAGTTAAAGTATGTACAAGGTATTGTTTCATATTTTGGCCAAGATTCTTGAGCTCACAAGCCCATAACAAGGGTCCTCAACTCACGAGTCCCTACTCTAACAAAACAACTTAACCATAGGAGTCCTGCGGACAATTGATAGGGATGGGTCTATGCTGGAACCTAGGGGTCTGGCTCACTCTAGATGGTAAAAGACAGGATACCATTCACACGCACCAACAGACAAGGGACATGCATCCTGAACAGGTAATTGCTCACACCTCATATCGGGTTACCTACACAGATATCGAACATGTAGCTGTTCACACCTACAAACAGACACAAACCCCACTCAGAAAACTTATGTATACAGATATTAAACAGAAGCTAGGGCAAGTGTCCCCACACTACGGGCAAAGAGCATCATACATCAAACTGACATACATGAAACCAAGTCAGGCATCACCCACCTGTCAACACACATGACATCAGATGTCTGAAGGCCACATCTGTCAAAGGGAAAGGAGAAGGGAATACAGGTGTCCAGACCATCCTCAAGGAAGGTGGGAGAAACACTTCAAACTAACATCTTGCATAACACCAAGCTCTGAGTGGGAATAAGAAAGTAGTAAGAGGGACTGCTATTTATATGCAGCAGACTTGTGGTGCCTGGCTGGCTGGAGAACTCCACACTATCAGCCAGCCAAATCAATCACACCTGTGGAAGTTTGTTCCTTGAAACCCACAAAACCACAGGAGCACAAACGTGACAATAATGTAATAACTTGTTTTACAAAGCTAAAAATATTACTTAACCTGTGATCTCCCCCCTCGCTTAGTTCTCCATTGGTATCCAATGGTTATAACCTGCATACTCCACTGTTTTAGCTGGTCAGGCATGCTCAGTGCCTTCAATTTCTGTAATGATGACACCATTTGTACAGTCATGAATGCGCACTCATCAGTAACTGACACTGGGGTATTGTGGGAGATGTAGTTTTGGCACTCCCCAAGGACCATTTTAAATAATATTGTGGAAATCTGAAGTTGGCTGTAACGTAGGTTGTACAGGTCAGCAAAAAAAGAAACTGAGGTTCAATTTAATGATTTTGATGGACTTTGGAACAATAATACTACATGAAACTTTAGGGAATTGTTAGTAATTTTGCCCAGTCTCTGGAATACCCCTTTAATCCATGAGAAAAAGCCTATGTATATAATCGGTGATACTCTGGGGAGCAGTTTGGACCTCTAGTGAGCTATAGGCACTATATTATAAAATTTAACATGGATCTATAATATGGCAGTCTGTGCCTTATAACTGATCAGCTGCTCACAGTACGTTCCTGTTAGAATAGAACAGCGTCATCGGAATATGGAAGGTAAGTGGTAAAGTGGCTACAGTCTAGATGATGCCACAGTATTCCCAGGGCTGGAAGCATTGAATAAATTGGTCAAGAATACAATAAAGATATAAGCATACAAAAAGATTCTAGCAAATAGTTAGAGACTACAATTGATAGTTATCAATTATAATTGATAATATAAATATGCAATTAATTTGATATAATGAAAATCAGATAATATCCGAGCAGTATTTTAGATAATATATATACTACAGCAAAAGCATTTGTGTTTCATACATTGCCCACTTTTGTGATGTAGTTCCGTTCTTTTCTTGTCAACTGCTCAGATTACATACTGGAATGAATAAGAAATCCTCCAAGACAACGTTACAAGGGAATCTGCAGATAGTTGAAAGTAATACTATCCTGATATTAATATATTAATGATATATTCTTGAGAAACTACACAGATGGAGGGCATTGTTTTAGTTTACTATGGGAATCTAGCAAGACCCAAAGCAAGGTAGAAGTGCCAGATGGTTTACATTCCCCACCATCCCCATTTCCCTATGTATTTCACAGGCAGCAGATTGGCTCAGGGCATAAAGTATTCCCAGAATTTCAGCAAGACTGATGGCATCACTTGCATAAATCAGCTGCTTCAACTTTTTTTTGACGAGCTGCCTACGGATGGGTGTTCCTAGTTCTGCTGTTAATTTCCTAGACTTAGATGGTAGTCACCTAAAGTTTTCTTCTTTCCGGAGGATAGCTATTTAGCATGATTTATTCCAACATTTCCCCAAAGACTCCCTACTTGCTGGATTGCCATAATGAGAATCAGCATTGCAGATACCATGAAATGAATATTTGAAAAAGACAATAGAGACAGAACAAATCCTCCTTCTCACACAAAATGGGAAACATTTTTAAGTAGATAATAGATACAAGGCTTCATGTAGCAAAATATTTTAGGTAAAAAAGGGACCATAATGTCATAAGCACAGTCCAGTGTACAACATATGTGCTAAACTGCATCAGTATTCGTGAAATATGGACTTTAACTAGTTGCTATAAGCAGTATGAGCACAACAAGTACTGTTAAATGGCTTGATTATAGAGATGAGGAAACTGGAATTCCTCTTTAACCCCTTCCCAATAGGTACCATACATGTATAGTGCAGCAGAACAGTAGCTCGCTCATGCATCCCACAGTACATTTACAGAGTTCATTAAAAGGAGGTCAGAAGCTGACACTCCACCTCCCATAACCAGACTGAGATCATGGCTGCAAGAAATAGACAAAATCCCTCTGCAGCCGCCAGTATCGGCATTAACTCTGATCCCGGCCATTTAATCCTGTGAATACTGCTCACGGTAACAGCACCTTGGGCCCATGATTGAGGGGTGATAATGATTGGCATGGCAGCTGGAAGCTAAATAAAGTCCTTTACGTCTTCCAGAGGCAGGACCTATTAGGCCTTACTGTCAATAAATTAAAGGACAGTGTGAGATAATAAGTAGTGCAGTGTGTTATCTAAATGATCAAACGATCGC
The DNA here is from genome assembly GCF_035609145.1 of Eleutherodactylus coqui. NCBI lineage: Eukaryota > Metazoa > Chordata > Amphibia > Anura > Eleutherodactylidae > Eleutherodactylus > Eleutherodactylus coqui. The sequence goes on from NC_089840.1 coordinate 95,137,026, forward strand.
ATCATCAATCCCCCTTGTGGGGTGAAGAAATGTGGTAAAAAATAAAATAAAAATATTATGATGTAAAAATAAAATCACACAAAAATTGCAATTTTTCCAATGTAATACAACTTTACTATGGAATAACACAACATTGGCATTGCAGTGTTTGTGTATATCCACATTTCCGTACTCTGGGGAAACTGGGTAGCAAATTTTGTAGTGTTGTTTCTCATATGACCGCTCGTGAGAATAAAAAACTTGTGACTAAACCTATGTGTCAAAACACTCATTACACAACTTGATGACTTTCTAGAGGGGTCTAGTTTCCAAAACACTGAAGGTATCGCTTTTGAGGTGGCCCACTTTTTTCTTTTGGGTGGTCCACTTTTTTAGGTACTCCAGAGGTTCTACAAAGCAAAATCAGCACTCCAGAAGCCAAATTGTGCTTCTTCTTTCCTGAGCCCTCCCATGTGCTAAAACAGGATTTTACATCCAATATGGGTATTTCAATACTCAGGAGTAATTTGGATGCAAATTGTGGGTTGCTTTTTCTCCTATTGTTCCTTGTGAAAATGTGAAATTTGAGACTAAAGTTATGTATTATTGGAAAAATTGAAATTTTTCATTTTCATGGCCCAGTGTTAACAACTACCACCAAACCTCTATTCGGTCAAAATGGTCAATACACCCTTTGATGAATTCTTTGAGGATTCGTTTCCAAAATTGTGGTGGCTCAATGTTTTGAGTACTTTAGAGGCTTTGCAAATACCTGTGGGGTATGAACTCTTACTATATGTCTTCAGGGGTGAAGTTTGCAAAATGACGTCTTTTGAGGGGTGTTTCTTAAAGTGGTAATACCAAAATTACAAGTTACTGCACCCCAAGCCAAAGTGATTAGGGGACTGAATGGAGTGCTAGTGAAACAAAAGCACTAGTGCTCCATTCCCTTTCAATGGGACTAGGGGAATACCGGAGTGGCACCCACTCGGGTATTTCCTTCAGTCCCATTGAATGAATGGGTCTAAACGGCAGCAGGAATCTGGTGCATCAGTTATACAAAAACCTTTATTCTTCCATCTGCAATAAAAATGACAGCAACGTTACAACCGTCAAGCGGTCTTTTTCAAGCAAAAGATGCTTGATTGGATGACTGCTTTATTGGAGGATTACAGTCCATTATCCCTGTAATGGCTATGCACTTATCCTGCCTCCCCTGAAAAGGGTATTATATTGGAGGTACTGTTGGTGAAATACTTTTGGACTCCATTGAATGGATGGAGCGTTGACCACGCATACTTGGCCAGCACTCCATTCATTGTGATGTCATTGTGGGGGGAAGAAGTGGCAATTAAATACCAAATGGGCTCTCACAATGCACTTGGGGGGTACTGTTGGTTTGTGCTGGAAGTCTGGGTCCTTTTGAAGTCTGCCATGAATGGTTGCCTATCAAGGCATGTCTGTGAAACATCTTGACTGCCTGTCAGAACACAGTGTAATGCAATACTATGGTGAGTGAGTGATTAAATGATCAGAAGTTCAAGTCCCCTATGGAGACTCAGAAGAAAATGTAAAAATAAGTAAAGAATAGAGATGAGCGAACATGTCCGTTACGGACACATCCGCACCCGGACACCGGCTTTGCCGAACACTGCAGTGTTCGCGCGTAAAGGTCCGGGTGCCGCCGGGGGGCGGGGAGATGCGCGGCGGCGCGGGCGGCAGTAGCGGGGAACAGGGGGGAGCCCTCTCTCTCTCCCTCTCCCCCCCACTCCCCGCCGCACCCCCCCGCGCTGCCACGGCGGCCCCCGAACTTTTTTCGCCCGAACACTGAAGTGTTCGCAAAGTTCGGTGTTCGGGCGAAAAAGGGGCGGGGCCGAACGTGTTCGCTCATCTCTAGTAAAGAACAAAATGTTATTAATTAGTAACAGGGAGATTGCATCTTTATGGATCTTACTTCATTGCACAACTTTCCATCATTTACTTCAACTAGAGTATAACTGAAGCAGCGAGCCTTTAAGAGGGTTGCCTAGTTCCATGAATTTTGTTTACAAATTCAGGGACATAAAAAGTCACAGACTATATTGTTGCTTTTCTCCAACTCTATTTATGATGATAAACCTCAATATTTCAATATGAACTCTAATCAGATAATCTCGTGATTTCCGACATAACACACACAACTAAAGCTTCTTTTCTAACACGAGTCTGACAACACTGAAACATAAAAAAGATTAAATTGCTAAATCTATAAAAAATATTAGATTTTTAAATTATCTAATGGTCACTCCAAAGTTCGTTTGAGAATGATGTTTCTGGAGATTATATAGTAATATACAGATCAACAGAATAATCCTGTGTTTCTGAATTTATGTTGCTGCATTTTCAAAATAGAGGTATGTTATTAAGAATTGCTGTGACTCTTTAGTCTCTACAAAACTACAGTAAGTGGCATTAACCCTTTCCAATCCATTGTCTGACGTCTGAAGACATTATGATTTAAGGCTGTGCAGCTCCGATGTTGGAAGACGTCCGTCAGGGTTCTCTTACTGTATATTGCCAGCCTCACTGCTGTCGGAGCCTATCCACTGTGTCACCTCATGCAGTACTGGCTTTATCCAGCAGAGAGCGTCGTTGTATAACGTCAGAAAAAGAGTAAGCCCCCCTAGGAAAACCAGGATACAAATTGGATTGGAAAGGGTTAAAAAAGATGACCTGTCACCTGTCCAGACATCCTGTTTTAGTAAATACTTATATTTCCCTTAAAATGACATTTTTTTCTTATAACTGTGTTTGTGCCGTTCCTCTTAGATATATATGAAAAAATTGACAACTTAGTGTCACCATTCCCCTTGACACAAAACAGGTATCCAACTGACAATTTACTTTATCATAGTTAATTTATAGGAAGCATAGCAGAGGAACAGCACAACGCAGAGTTCTTAAGAAAAGAATTGTTCAAGGGAATTTGTGCATTTACTAAAAACAGACATATCCGGACCGGTTACAGGTCCTCTTTAACTACAATTATTCAATACATAAATAAATGCATAACTATTTGCTCCTTTCAAGCTGACATTTAGTAAAATAATCAATAATGGCCTTGCATCTGGTTGGGTGGGTAGGTGTGTATCACCTTTACACATGTGAATAATGCAGTTTTTGCTCATTCTTTTTTTATATAAATTTTCAATTACATTACAATACTGACAGGCACGGCCACTTCAGGACATTAGCATTGTTGTTTTTTCATCCATTCTTACATGGTTTTGGCTTTATATTTGGGGTAATAGTATTGCTTTAGAACTAGGCCCTTTAACCCTTTGCAATCCAATTTTGGATTCAGGGTTTCCTAGTGGGCTTTCTCTTTCTGCCATTATACAATGGCGCCATCTGCCGGCTAGAGCCAGTACTGCAGTATGGGACATGCTGGAGAGGCCCCCGACAACAGAGCGGAAAGTAATCTACAGTAAGAATACCATGCCGGACATCTTCCGACATCGGAGCTGTACAGCCTTCAATTGAATGTCTTTAGACGTCAGACAGTGGATTGGAAAGGGTTAAGTCCCAGTTCTCTTGCAGACTGTAGCTCATTTTTTGCTCTTTTTGGTGCATTCATTTTACTCTCTACCCTAAAGCTTCCTTGCTTGGCCAATTTGCCAAATGGTTTACAATTTGCAGGCAATTAGGATTCAGTAAGAGAATTGATTTGCCATGTTCAAGATTCTTGGTAAATTTAAGAAAATACCAAAAAAATCTTTTATTTCCCTTTCAGTTCTATGCTTGGTGAATTGACGAAACACGACTGAAGTAAAACAATTTTCTCACTTTGCAATGGACATATTCAGTCTTCAGTCTAGTTTGTAAGTACTATCTTAACATTTTCATGTTTTCTTCTAATGAACATATCACACAGCTGATTCCTACTTGGACACATGCACCTCATTTATGGCTACTGGAATTCAACTTTGTGGAAAGTCTACTTATTAATGTATATATATCAATAGTCAGGAAAAACACTAATATTTTGCTAATTTGAAACATATTATCCATAAGTAATATTTCTGAGAATCTACTTGGAGTAATTTCTAAAGATTTAAGTTACAGTTTTTTCTCTTTTAACAATTCCTTATACTTTCTTGTAAAGGCTCCACATTCTAAAGACATTGCAGTAATAAGATTAAATTCTCCTCATGTGAAATTGTTCATAGCTAAATGGAACAACATTAACACTTTAAAAGGATGTGTTATAGGTCACTGATAAATATGCAAACTAATATAGAAAAAGTCTACACACCCCTCTTTTTCCTTACATTTAATATTCATTACATAATGAAAGCACACTCTGCCTCACTTGTTCTAAATTATATCAAATGTTAATGGAATTATTCATTACAAGAAAATCTTAAGTTTCAAGGGCTTTCTGAAAAGATTGCAGCTTAGTAGACAGAATACCCAAGTTTCAGCAGATGTTTTCAGATGATGTTTAGTCCATCACTTAAAAATAATTCCAATATCAGTGAAAGTTTATATAAGTGCATCCAGGTATGATCAATACAATGTAGATAGAAAGCTCTTTAAATGTAACTATTTAAACTCTGGAATATGTTATTTAATTGACATCTGTAGTAAATCTGGTTAAGAAAAATGCTTAGTGGGACTTGACAGAACAGCTAGCTATTGAGAAAATACTCATGCGACCCACAGCTATTTCTCATGGGTCCCCCATACACAAGAACACTTGGTTCATGTCTTACACATCTAGTAGTGGTTTATCTCCAGGAAAAACAAACGAATCGGCCACTGAAACTCAACATGCACGATCCTTCCTTCCTTTGACATCACGTGTCAAGAAGAGTCAGGAGGCCCCCACACACATGCAATAGATTTCCAATCCCACAGAAATTGGTAGGTTCAGGCAACCTTCCCTAATGTGCATGGGAGCTAAACAAAACATTTATTGCGTGACAGTGCTTGTGTGGCTATACACTGAGAATGGGAAATATTAAGGGGTAACTATCAAACTAAAATGTCTTCCATGGCTTAAAGGGGATATCTGCTTTTGAAACAGATTTTCAAATACTCTATAAGGGAATGCTGAGTTAATTGAGGGGTCTTCCCTATTCTGGACCCTCATCTATTAGCTAGAGCAGAGAGAATCTCTGAAGGACCAGTATGTCTCTGTAGTACACTAACGGCTTATTGCTTTCTATTGGCACTATTTAGGGGTTCCGTTTTCCAATGGTGACACTGCGGGGTGGACACTGGGTGCAGGATTACAGTTTATTGTCAAGGGATTTTTCTAAAAAAAAATGATTGGACAACCTCTTTACTGACTGTAAAACACCAAACCTACAAGGGTTTTCACTATGGCGAACTGCTGCAAGGACAGTCATGGATTTGAAGAGCTAAATAGATCATAGTTGAAAAAAACCAGCAAAATTCTAATGAGGTGGCTTTTCATGTCCTGGAATTCTATGCAAATAATCAACCTGGAATTAGTTCACTGGGATGCTCACAGTTGCAGCAGGTTATTGTGTGGAAGGCAATACTGAGGTGGATAAAATGCATTAGGTAAGTCAATGATGTAGAACAAGGTTAGGCAGCTTTGATTAGACATGCATCTACTGTAATAATACAGAAATTACTTCATGTCTTATCACAGAACTAATTCATTGGAGCAAAGGATGCAAGGATGGTTCAAGTCTCTATGCTCAAACTGAGTCCCCTCCCACCGTGCACAATGGGAATAACAATTTTTCATGCTTTACTCCATGATCCAATGTGATGTCTTATTAAATTGAAGACTGTAGACAGTGGTCCCCAACTAGTAGCTCGCTACCCCCTGCTGTGTGTTTTGTCATAGAAATTCTGAGTTATAATGACATAGTCCATCAGCCTATAATCCTATAGTGTTGATCATGAGAAAGACAAAAGCTAATATAATGCTTGAATAAATTGCTCCATTTTTGCGGAAAATTCCTTCCTGACTGCAAATGGCAATCAGAATAAATCCCTGGATCAACATCCCACGTCCAGAAATCTAGTTCCCATAACTCGTAATATTAAATATTATACTTGTAAAGGCATCCAAGCCCTTCTTTCACTGTTCAGTAAATCTACATCTTGTAGTGTTAAGGACCGCTAGGTCACATTAACCTTTCAAGCCTTGAGTTCCAAATCAATTCGTATCCGGTGCACCACAGAGGCCAAGAACCACACAAAGAGTCGGTTTCTAGTTCTCCTCAGATACGTAGAGAGAGCCCCGGCAAGTATATAGCTCACTCTGCTTAAGGCGTACGTACTCTGAATCTTTATTAACTTTTCATAGCGTTTCTCAATACAGGAAAGGAATACGTCATTAGTCACGGCTTTAATCTCATTGGGTTAAAAAATAAAACATTACAGCATAGTGTGAGAATATATATGAAATGTCCTTCTAATGTTATCTCGTCCTCCCTTGTGAGTTTGGATGGTCGCAGCATCTTATTAGCACGATTCGTTCTTTTCCCAGAGCTCAGGGCGTGGGAGGGTTTCTTCTGATAACGATTTTTTCAGGCTTGGTTCTCGGAAGAATAAAAACAAATCATTAGACATTGCACCAAATCTCATGCTCTAAAGTTATTTCTGCTTGAATTATTGTTTCACTATGCACAAGCTTATTTACATTTTATAATGCTCCATTTTGTATCTAGCAGCCATTTTGAGACAGATTCTTCCATTTTATGGACCTGTACCTTCTCAAACCCCCCTAGAAACTGTCTCAAAATAAACAATACCTTATAACTTCTACTGGGCGGGGTAAGGTTTGCTTTCCCTATCTCTAGTTTATGATCTATGCCCTACCTATCATTGTTGGTCAGCTGTCCAAGGGCTAATCGCTTCCCCGACAACTAATCCTAACTAACTAAACACGAAGACCTAATAGACACAGAAGGGATCTACAACACACATGCTACTCTATTCTAATGGCTGGGAAACTAGAGTGGTCACCCCTGCTTCTGCTGAGACAGATCCATAAGGGGACAAATCGCTCTGTTGTATCATAGGCATATAGCCATTGCCTGGGGTCTCTACATCTACGTATATGGGGGCGACAGGTACCATCTGATCTGTAAGCTTAGCACAGGAGCGTTTTATGCAGGGCACAATACAGACAGAAAGTAGCAGGAGTATGATAAGAGTAACCAGAATCCCTATTCCTATCTGCATTAAGAATTGTTTCCATTGTCCGGTCCATGCAAACCACTCATCCCAGGGGTTAGTTATCCCAGAATTACGCTTCAGCTCTTCTGACAATGTGGTCAATTTCTTTATTGCGATAGTCACTTTACCTGTGGGGCCTGTATTATCTGGAATATTCGTACAGCAAGTTTCACCAATCATTTTACAAACACCACCTTTCTCGGCTAGCATCATATCCAGAGCCACTTGGTTCCGGAAAGCCATGGTGGCCGTGGGGCCCAACTGATCAGCAAGCCCCTAAAGTGCATCTCTTGTATAGCTCACGAACCCCTGCTGGTTGTAATATATATACAAACATTCTTATTGATGGTTACTATTCCAAACAGGGACTCAAATTCGTCCCCAACCGGATCCCTGGCCTCAAACCCATCCGGCACCCCCCTTGGCACTCCGACCGCATCCATATATACACACATGTGGATCAAACCTGCCACCTGGTTTCAGATTGTGACGCTCGTCTGTAGGACCTGAGAGAGAAGCAGAAACCGCAGAATGCATTATTGACAATTCCTTGGAGAGACCTATGACAAAATGAACAAGAGAATCATTTCCCAAACTTGGCTACTGTGGCATGTATCCTCCGGAGAAAAAGAAAAACTAATGGAAGACACTCAATTTAAGATTTGCCCGTTTCCTTCATTGCCCATGGATCTACTTTCCCACTACTCCGTGGTTGGTAGGGTGTGTGAAAAGCCTGGAATATACCCAAAGCAGACATGATGTATTGCATTATTTCACCTGTGAAGTTTGTACCTTTGTTTGACTCAATCACTTCCGGTACCCCGTATCTGCGGATTACCTCATTCATGAGCTTCTGTGCGGTTACCTGCTTATTTACTTTGGTAACAGGGTAGGTCTCCAACCTGAAAAGAAATCAACAAGCACATATTCATACTTCCCAACAAGTGGGAGCTGAATGTAGCCAATTTGCAATGCCTGAAATGGGTAGAGTGGTCTAGGCAAGTGTTATGTGGCAAATTTACTTCTGCCCTGTTGCTTAAGGCAAAGATCATGCAAAATTGGACAAATGATGCAGCAGCTACAGAAAACCAAGGAGCCACCCGTCCTCGTTCAAGCGCCGAAATCATTGCTGCTTTGAGAGGTGCGTCTTTCCGTGCGTCAGCTGGGCCATCACGGGGCACAGGGACTGTGGTAGGCAAGTTCTGTTGCCTGTTCGCCATACACCGTCCTGTTTCTGCTGCTCCCATATTTAGTCCATTTGTCTTTTTTTTCCTTGCTGGCTTGTAACTGTAAAGTATTTAGCATAAAGTCTTTAGCATATCAAAGTCCAAGTTTTTATCAATGTCCAAAGTTTAGTCAATGTCCAAGATTTTTGCCAAATTCTTCTTTTCTTCCACGGCTTGAGGGCCGCTGCCTTTGCTGTGTGGTCTGTGATGGCGTTGCCTCTTGCTTCTCTGGTGTAGGAATTGGTGTGAGCTTTCCACTTTGTCAGGTAGAAGTAGGGCCTCCATGAGACTCTGCACCGCTGCACCATTCTTAATTGGCTGTCCTGCTGAGGTAAAAAACTGTGTGGCCTTCCATATTGGGCCGTAATCATGAGCTATGCCAAATGCATACCGGGAGTCAGTGTAAATGTTTGCCGTCTTACCTTCTACCACTCTACACGCCTCAGTGAGGGCCTTCAGTTCCGCTTCTTGTCCTGAAACATGCGGAGGCATTCTGCTTTTAGGACATCTTGTTGTGTATATCCGATGTGGAGTCGTCCATCCTCACCCTGGGACCATCTATAAAAAACAACTCAAAATATGCATTGTTAACAGGGGCTTCAGTAACCTCTTAAAACTTACATTTTCTTGTTGCATCACTGCTAGACAATCATGCTGATATTCTATTTCAAATAGATCAGAACCTTGTTGCAAACAATTTAAAAATAGCTGATCTGCAATACCTAGATCACCTATGCCTTCTCCTCCCCCTGTGAACCAGGATACTCAATTAAAAGAAGAGTAGCCAGGTTCAAAAGAGCACATTGTAGCCGGATCTGACAGGCCAGAGATAAGTGCTTGGGTTGCACTTGCGTGAGTATGCTCCGAATGACATGAGGGGTGAGGACCACTAAGGAATGGGGGGGGGGGGTGTAGTCCAATACCAACTCAGAAGATTTGTCAACCATTGCCTGTACTGCTGCCACCTCACAAACACATGAGGGAGCTCCTCAAGCCACTGGATCCAGCCTCATGGAGTAGTATCCAAGTGGCCGTGGTTGTCCTCCATGCTTTTGTGTCAACACTGCCGTTACATGGCTAGAAAGTTCAGTACAGAGAAGAGTAAAGGGTAAAGAGTAGTTGGGAATACCCAAGACTAGAGAGCTGCTTCAGAGGTGAGAGAGAAAAGAATAATTGAAAGACGAGTCATAGAGTGGTTGCATAAGAGAGGAAACCGAGTAGGACCATGGGTGGCAATATGAAACAAGGCCCAGAAAGGTGCGGAGTTTGGCAACAGATGTAGATACAGGTATGGCCTGGACAGCAGCCTTTTGTTCCTCTGTCAGATGTCCAGTTCCTTGGCCTAAACAATGACCCAGGAGAACAACCTTTATTTTGCAGGACTGGAGTTTGTCTTTAGAGGCTTTACAGACATTTTCTGCAAGAAAAATTAACAGTGAAATTGTGGCCTGTTGGCAGGCTTCCAAATTATCAGCACACAACACCTACATGCGGTAGGTGTCTGACTGACACCTCATCAGCACACAGTGCCTACATCACACAGCGCCGACAGCACAAAGCGCCTACATGCGGTAGGTATCTGGCTGACCCTTTAGTGTCTTTTCTGGACTGGAAAAAAGAGGGGTGTGTGTTGGAGCAGTTAGTTTACAAAACTCTTCTGAAACGGCACCTGAGGTCTCAACCCGTACCGATCCATCCGGTGAGAATTTGATGGATGCAGATAAGGCCTGTAAGATATCAGTATCAATAACAGAGACATGAATATTCTACAAACATCCACATTGAAAATTTACAGTCTGCATATGCAGAAGGGGGGGAGAAAAACTTGTATCCCCAGTCAATATCTGCATCACACATCTTACATTTATCATAGTCTGAACACGGGTCATTAACTCTCATCCATCCATGCGGTCAAGTCTGTCTCTCTCATTCAAATGTTAGTAAGAGTTCACACAGGACGTAACGCGTATGATGCAACTGTCCTCATCTTGCAAACAAATGCATTCAATCACTACCACCTCTCCCTGGAATCAGTCAAACTTTAACTGTCTGTAATACTAGAGATGTACAACAGATTCCACAACACTAATATTTCCCATAAAAGGAACACACATTTAGCAATTATGCACACGTCCAACCAATCACAGAACTGACATTTACACAAAGAACAGCAAAAACAGTAAGATTCACTGGATTCATTACGGGTTCTATTCTATTCAAGCAAACTTAATTATTGTCCAGTGTTCTCCGCTCTAATCTTTGGCCTTGAGAATTAGATGAAGAGAAAAACAAAGGGAAGGGGGGAGATTGGAGACAAGGGGGAGGACCTGCTCCCGACTAGCTGCGGCTTCTCATAGATCAAGCATTAACCCTCTATCTATTCCTATATCTATATTATCACGTATTAACCCTCTCCTTCGTTCTGTAAGCTTTTCTACTGCCGTCTGCGATCCTAGCGACCTTTCTTCTCAGCAGTATCTGACTTATGAGGAATGGACAACACGTACAGCAATGACACAATGTTAGGACATTAAGACATACAGGACAGACAGCACGGTGGTTAATTGTCACATAATTGTCTGCAGACTCTGCATGAACTTGCTTCATGTCATAGGGGGACACAGACTAGAGGATTCTCTTTCTCCTCCATTTTTCCCCCTTGCAAAGTGGAAAAGTAGGGGCAGGGCAAAGGGAGAAAAACATCGTCCATGACACTGCCGGGGCGGTGCCCTCAGATGGTGAAGAAGGGCTGCCTTCCTTTGTCTTCAACTCAAAGCATATGAATAATCGCCATCTTGAATTTGCAACTTTCTTACTTCAACTTTACGTCACTTACTGAAACATCTTCCTCTGCAAACTTGAGCAATCGTCTATTAACTTAAATTCCTTCATTATCAGCTAACACACTTTTCAAGCCTTCTCCGACAGCCCCCACCTTTGCAAAACAACTGTCAGCTCTCTGTGAATATGAACTATTCCCTGCATTTAGACTCATAAATAACACATATGCTGTGACCTTCTAATGACGCCACATGTTCTGCATTTTCAACTCCTCTCTACATACTACCAACTGTCTTCTTCTTAACAATTTAAACATCGTATATTACGACGGCCTAATTATAAGTATATATAACTGCCTGAGACCCTGGTATGCCTGTAGCCTTATGCTCAATCATGTAATGTAAGAACTCTAACGTCTGACGCCCTTTCACATAACTTCTTAACTTTTTGCCTGCTCTACATGACACCAAGTGGACAGGATCCAGGAGACCCTGATCAGTAGTCTTCTTCTTAAAGAACTTCAACATGTTATTACGTACGATACAACAAGACGTAGTGTTCAAAGACTTCCACGCCAAATGCTCTGTCCTCGATGACGTAGTGTTCACAGACTTCTACGTTCGATACAGTTAAACAGCCAAAATGCCCGATACAGTTAAACAGCCAAAACGCCCTGTACCATTAAACAGCTAGTCCTAATGGACCCACAAAATGCCATGTACAGTTAAACAGCCAAAACGCCCTGTACATTTAAACAGCCAGTCCTACTGGACCCACAATGAAAACACATATATATGCATATAGTCAAATTACAGATTCTGTCCCTCGGTGTCACTTAAGATTACCCAAGACCTGAGGTAACAATGTCTATTGATGACAGCTTAACAATTGTACATTGAAATAACGACTGACCGCAGGACAGACTACAATCAAACGTGCCAAAACAGACCAACGGTAGGCATCATATATATGTATATATGTGACTTACCGCGCTGTATGGGGTTGATCAGTCCCCGGCCTTTGGCACGGCTGATATCATCAGTCCAGGTCTGTGTCGTAGTCCAATGGTTATCATCAGCGTCAATCAATAAATCCTGCCGACTACGCCAGTTGTTAAGGACCGCTAGGTCACATTAACCTTTCAAGCCTTGGGTTCCAAATCAATTCGTATCCGGTGCACCACGGAGGCCAAGAACCACACAAAGAGTCGGTTTCTAGTTCTCCTCAGATACGTAGAGAGAGCCCCGGCAAGTATATAGCTCACTCTGCTTAAGGCGTACGTACTCTGAATCTTTATTAACTTTTCATAGCGTTTCTCAATACAGGAAAGGAATACGTCATTAGTCACGGCTTTAATCTCATTGGGTTAAAAAATAAAACATTACAGCATAGTGTGAGAATATATATGAAATGTCCTTCAAATGTTAATGTTATCTCGTCCTCCCTTGTGAGTTTGGATGGTCGCAGCATCTTATTAGCACGATTCGTTCTTTTCCCAGAGCTCAGGGCGTGGGAGGGTTTCTTCTGATAACGATTTTTTCAGGCTTGGTTCTCGGAAGAATAAAAACAAATCATTAGACATTGCACCGAATCTCATGCTCTAAAGTTATTTCTGCTTGAATTATTGTTTCACTGCGCACAAGCTTATTTACATTTTATAATGCTCCATTTTGTATCTAGCAGCCATTTTGAGACAGATTCTTCCATTTTATGGACTTGTACCTTCTCAGTAGCATAGAGTTAATAGTCTCACTGCTCTTTCAGTAAAGAATCCTTATATGGTGGAGAAACCTTCTTTCATCTAGATACAGAGGATGCCCCAGCTTCCTGCTTACAGGTATAGGTGTAAAAAATAATTATTGAACTGTCCATCAAGATATTTGTATATTGGAATTAGATTGCCCCTTACCTATATTTTTTCTACACCAAATAACTGCAAGTTTGTTAACTAGTCGTAATAATGAAATCCGCCCTTTTCTCTAATTACTCTGGTTGCCTTCCTCTTCACCCACCTTAGTTCAGCTATGTTCTTCTATACAGTGTAGTAGGGCAGTGTCATACTGGCCTGCAGAGGGTGCTAGATAGGCAGTCTTGTACCGAGAGAAAAAAAAAGTAATAGTTAACACCTGATGGATGTAGCAGGAAGTGGCTACAAAAGAGCCAGTTCCTGCCAGAAACAGAGACACGTTGGCTGAGAGAGCCAGAGAGACGTTGGCTGAGAGAGCCATAGAGGCAGTGAAGGGAGCAGCATCAGGGACTTAGAGCCTGAGGTTTGGTGCGGACCACTTGGGTCTGTCACCCTGTCTGACAGAGGAAGACGCCCTCCAGACACCCCAGGAGGGGTTAGTGACAGGACTCTGTGGGTTGTGAACCCTAAAGCTATTTTCAACTGTGGATGACTTGTTATGTGTTGTGAATAAAGGCTGGCAGGAGCCAAATTTGAAGAAACCTTCAGACTGCTGGAGCATATTGTCGTGCAAGCTGTGCCACTTCCTAACCATGTGGATGGCGATCCAGAGGCGAGTGAACCTCGACTTGTCACAACAGGTACCCATATGACAACATGATGTAGCAATTTACATTATTGGTTTTGTGGCTATCCTAACCATGAAACAGGGACAATTTAGATAATATAATACTAGTGTCAAATTTAGATTGACAAATGTTTTAAAAGTTCAGATTTCATGCTTCTTCTCTGCTTTACTAGTTCCCGTTAATCAAAAAGTTATATGTGACTCTCAAGGTACAATAAGTTTGGGATCTCTGCTGTAGACTGAAGCATTGTTGATTTAAGGCATTAATAACCTACCCAGGACATATTATAAATGTAAAAGTATAGTTTAATCTATTGGCTGCTTACCGAATGTGATAGATGAAGCATTAATTCTAACAATCCTGGACATGAGACTATTCCAAAAAAAGTTATATAACTTTAGTTAAATTATCCAAAAAACAAAAATCCCGGTATAAAAGATATGCTTTATTGATTCCTGTAGACAGAGTGCAGGTCACATATCCATATAATACAACAAAACGTTTAAAAAGAGAAAATAAAGAGTCAAGATTTGAACAATCATATATTAATACCGGTATATGAAGTCATGACATTGATTTAAAGGTTTTGGATGACGAATGTCTAACAAATATCCGGTATGATTTACAGTTAAGGATATTTGTCCTATGGCTAATTGGCTTTTGCTCTTGGGGTTTTTTGCCTTCCTCTGGATCAACAAGACAGGAGGATAAACAGGCTGAACTAGATGGACACTGTCTTCATTTGGCCTTACAAACTATGTTACTATGTTAAAATGATAGGACAAAATAGATATGCCTACTGTTGCAGAATTAACACTACCTGATAGATGTCACCTAATTTGTGCCTTCAAGATATTGATGGTACATCCCACATATTTGAAACTACAGGCTTTGCAGGTAGCCAAATATATAATATACATAGTATTACAATTAATATAACTTGTAACTTGAAACAGATTCCTTGTTGCTATTCATAAATGGACACATTTTACGCTTTCTATGCCCACAACAACAAGCGCTTTGCTAAGAAAGCCAAGTTTTGGGTTTTTCATTTTTATTCATAAAAAAGTAAGTGATAAAAGAGATCTCAGAGTGGGGGCTCTTTTGGGAACTATCCTAATTCGAAAAGCAATAATTTCTCACAAGGCATCCTAGTATAGCAATGGAATATATTTATGAACAATTTGCCTGATTTCATGAAATTGTTGACTATAAGTTGTAACAAAGGTGCCTTGATTACTATCACTATTTGTTCCCTTAGTCTCCTGCAGTGCAAAATGAAATGTTCCTGATCCAACTTCACGGCTCATTCCAAAAACCTTTCTGAGGGCAAAATCAGAATAACCTTGCATTACAAGTCTATTATGGATTATTTGTGATTCAATCTGGTACATATCAATGGCAGATAAATTTATTTGTTATTTAATGAACTCCCTGTGAGGGATTATAAGAACCAAAGTACCTCCATCTTGTTTTTTCATATACACAGTTAATGGACAATACTAACCTGATTTTAACTAACATTCACATGATGATTCAGCATAGAAGCTAAAAAAAATGTTTAGTCTGTGATTACAAGCAATGTACATCTTTGAAATGGTATATAAGACAGAAGCCTTTGCAATAAATCAGGAAAAATTTCTAGCATACAGCCTGTTACTGTGTGTGATTTTTTTCTCCAAGACGGCTTGATACCCTAATTTGGCAATCGGTAACATATTAGAAGAAAACCCTTAGCTTTTTCGCCGACACTCCCCATACTTAATATTGTTAGTTACAGGTTAGGAATAACATGAGGAAGACAAAAGTATATCAGTACCAGGACATTCCTTTCTAAATTAAAATGCATTAACTACTATCAGTTTGCCTGATAATTTAATGTTTAAAAGTGAAATTTAATTCCTTTCATAGTGAGCTGTAAATTTCTAGTTCATGGATATTTCATTGTCATAATCAATAAAATTTAACCATTCCAATCCAATTTGTATTCTGGTTTTCCTAGGGGGCTTACTCTTTTTCTGCCGTTATACAACGGCGCTATATGCTGGCTAAAGCCAGTACTGCATGAGGTGAAATGTTGGATAGGCTCCGACAGCAGAGAGGCTGGCAATATGCAGTAAGAGAACTCCAACGGATGTCTTCCAACATCGGAGCGGTACAGCCTTAAATCATTTTTTTAGACGTCAGACAGTGGATTGGAAAGGGTTACGAATTCCTCTTCCGTTGATCCCCATACAAATAATATCTTGTCAATAAAACTTATATGTTAAATAGTGCTTGAAATAATGGGATTATCATAGGAAAGAAGACACAATTCCTTCCAATAAACAATAAAAATATTGGCAAATGAGGGGGAAAATTTAGCTCCCATTAAGGATTGACTCATTTGCAAATAAAAAACATAATTGAAAACCAAAAAATTATGCGCCAATAAGAACACCACAGCCATAATGAGAAGCTCTTCGAATTGAGCACTGTAAGTACTATAGAGCAGTTTGCTTTGTGAGGCTGTGTGTTTCCAAATGTATACCTTTGAAAATATAGTCTTATTCACTACTTTGAGAAGTCAATGTTATTATGTTCATTTGCCAGATATCTCTTAACATTTCTCTCTTGAGTGAAGTTTACTCTTGATGGTAGTTATATGCTTCTTTTACAGAAAGCAACTAAAGTTGTAAACTGCAGAGATTCCATAATTAAAAAGTTGGCTTAATA
Organism: Eleutherodactylus coqui; assembly: GCF_035609145.1. Lineage (NCBI taxonomy): Eukaryota > Metazoa > Chordata > Amphibia > Anura > Eleutherodactylidae > Eleutherodactylus > Eleutherodactylus coqui. The sequence goes on from NC_089840.1 coordinate 95,153,465, forward strand.
AAAGATCAAAATCACGGGAAATATGCAGCTTGTTAGAAACTTGAGTAGGCAACACTACAAAGTGAGACAAGTGTATTGAATCCGATCACACTGAGTGGTGGATAAAACTACCGAGTTAGTCATATACGGTAAACATCTTATAACACTTGTACATTACATTCGCTGCCTTTAGTAGTCATAAATTATACATTCAAGGCATTTCAATTTAGCCTTGTGACCTTTGAAAATTGTTTTCTGCTTTTATGTATTCCTAGTGAAAAAGGCTTTTTATATTAGAATTCATCACAGTTGATAAATTAGCATGTACCTGAGGTTGTGTTATACATTAAAAATGTGAAGCAACTATTAACTCTTTCCAACCATGTGATGTATGCCTATAGAATGCAGGAAACTAAAACGGCATAAATCTACATCAAGAAAGCATCTGCATTCATTCTTTTTAATGATTGGATAACAAAGATTATGTAAATTGCTAAAATAATTATTAGAGGTATTGGTAACCAGTCCATAGATATGCAATAGAAACACAGAACCATGAAAGCAAGAAAGACCAAGAGATTAATCCATTCCTTTTCTCAATTTGTGTTTTTTAGTGCATCTATTTATTTTCGCATTCATATCATCATATACTGTTTTTCACTAAATAAGTATAATTGCTCTCAGGTAAATCTGCTCTCTCAGAACAGATCTTACCATTACTTACCTGGTATTTACCCTTTCTGGATTTAGGTTATCTGTTATCCATTCTTTGCAAAGTGGCCATCTGAATCTTAGAGCGACTTTCGCAAAAGGGTATTTTGGTCAATATTTTGGATCAGTATTGATACAATAAGACAAAATCAGGAGTGAAACCTACACAAAGAAAGCATAATAGAAATATTTGTAACTTCTCGATGTTGACACGGTGTGCCACTGCTGCCCATTTCCCTCACCTGTTGCTGAGGATGCGGTTGGTCATTGCCATCATCCACTCATTGCGCACTTCTCTGCTGGCTCTATGATGTCTGCCTGCAGGGCTTGTATGTGCTCCTGGTCCCTCTCTTAAATAGCCAGTGCATGCTACCTAAACCTGTTCCCCTACAATTCTGCCATAGTACCTGCTATACTAGGCATCCACACTCTAAGGTGGTTGACTAAGAAATGGATTAATGTCCATTAGTGTTGTTCTCTGGTTCTGACCTCTGCCTGTGTACTTGACTATCTTGACTTCTGATCTCAGATATGTAATTGAACTTTGCTATTTGCCTGCTTCCCGTCCGGACCTTTGCTTGAATATCATAACTGAAGTTGTACTACTAACCCATAAAGAGTAGACTGTGTTCACATTATCAGGTACAGCATCTTAGTCCTGTTCAGCATCAGTAGCCACACAACTGAGACTATATCTGAGAGTAATGGCTTGGGAGCTCCACAGAGAAATCAAATTCTGCTTGCAGGGGTCAAAGATGAAAACAGGGGTTCTATAGGTGCTGCCTCCATTGATATCTCAAAGTCAATTATATATATATATGAAATGCATACCCCCCCCCCCCCACCTTGTTCATTTTTGCTCGAATTAGATTTCTCTTTCTTTTAGATGCTTTGTGGCCAAGTCTGTGCACGGTTTTGTAGCTTGCCATTGAACTGCTGATTTTTATCTGCAGACTTGTAGGCAATTCTTCTAGAATTACTCTAAATTACACCAGGTTTCACGTGACATGTAGAAATGTATTGGTCAATCTATGTGGAGTGTAACTGTGAAGCCCTTTTTCTGACAAAAGATATGAATACATTTTGCAACTTAATTACAAGACTTACAAAAAAGAAGCAGGTTGGCAATAAAGGCATACACGTTTTCATTTTTTTGTTTTACGTTAAATGAAACAAAAATAGTCTTCAATTACGCATGGTTATTGTTGAAGGCAGGGTGTCATCAGAAAATGAGCCATTAGATAAATCACATTTTTGTGTGAAAAATTTTTAAGAATTTTGGGTGATTTTTAAAAAAATTTCACAATCTATATTTTTTAAAAATCCAATTTTTTCCCCCACATTGACCACAGAGCCTAATAATAGGCTGATAATTCTTGATCTCCAGTGAAGACTTTGCAGCAGTCATCTTACTAGCATCACAGGCAGAATTACACTGAAATGTAAACACATATGGAGATGTCACAGGATTCACAATTCACAAAAGATTTATAAGCTGTGACTATCTACTCCCCCTCCCTGAAAAATGACCTCTGCACAGGTCATAGAGTATACCTAGAACAGTCTCCCATATGTCATAAGTTAATGGGTCAGCTCCTGTCCTTTGTCTGCATGGCCCATGAAGCTGCTGTAAAGCATATCTCTAAATGCTGTTGATTGCAGTTCAGGCAAGATGGCAGCTTCAATACCTATATATAGACAACAGAATAAAAAAAAAACTCTACAATCAGAAAACAAAATAGGTTAGAAAAATGGAATATATTTCTTCTATCTGGTTTTAATTAATAAGAACAATTGTAATATAGTTCCTTTAAGAAAAAGACAAGTAAAGTTATTATTTTTTCACTGAAGCCAAAGAAAATCTACATTACTGTATAATATACTCATTTAGAAGATATTTTGATATATATGTGCAATAGCACTGGTAAAGAAATCACTAGGTCAGGTAGATTGAGCTAATAGTATTCTGGGTTGGCCGCGCCTTTGCCCAAAGAAAATAGACAACAAAAATTTCTGCTTTCAGTAAGGAAATGATCACAAAAAACCTCCCCTCAAAACCCTTGTAGATGCAATATACAGAGTAATAAATCAAAATTCGATATAATATACAAAAAGAGTAATAGATTAAAACTTGAACAAAACCTTGAAATGTGCATTTCTTGTGTATATTTTTATAGCATTACGGACTTGGCACATTATAACACCATCTGCCTAACACTGTCTATTGTATTTGTTCGGTGACACTCACTCCTCCACTTTACTTCCCGTATGCTTGGGAGATGATAACTAAAAAATATTAAATTCCTCACATTTCACAGCATTCCATAATTATAGCATCAACCCTCAGCCACGTCTGTTCTTGACCAACAAATCAGAGGGGAAAGTTAATTTCATGAACTGAAGTCACGGAGTCTTAAAGACATCCATACCCATAAAGATGACTAAATTTCTTTATCATCACCAAGAATCTGAAATGTAATTTAATAAATAAACAAAATACGTAATCCTTTGGACTCAAGACAAAGGACTCATCATCGTAAAGGCCAAAAGATAAAATAGAAATGTATCCATCATTCTTATATTAACTTACTGTAAACTTTTTTTGAGAAATTATTAACTAAAAGCTACATTTTACTAAAAATAATTCGTTTTTTACTTTACGCTTTGGTAGATATTTAAAAAAGATATGGATGTAAATTTCTGCACAAAAGACTTTGGCATTTTCATATTTGTGTTTATTAAGTAGAGAAGAGACTGCACAGTGGTGAACTGTATCCAAGATAGAACTAACCAAAATCTTTGACTGAATAATGTCCCTGGTGGCCGGCCAATTACTGTAGATGGAATAATAAGACAGTAAGAATACATTTCCTGTTCTATAAAATATTACCAAATGTTCTCAGACGGCATGACTTCCCATATAAAACCATATGAAACATATATTTTTACAGTACTGTAATATTTCCTTATAATATCTCTGTAAAGTTTTCATTATTATAGTTAGAATTTCAATAATAAGAAACTCTCAAATCTCTTATGATTACAACTTAAGCTTTCCGAAATTGCTTATTACATCCAAGTGAATATCTAATGAACTCATCATAATGATTAAGGCCACAATGTGCGTCAAAGGAATAATTTTACTCTTCATATGAAACATATTAGTATACCCAAAGCAAGCTGTACATCATCATAAATTCATAGAGGATTCTTCTGAACCAACATGAACACAACTTGCCTGATCAGTTCACGGTTATCGTTTAATATTCATGGCACAGAATTAAAGGACAGAATCCTTCAGGCAAGAGCGCTATATAATCATGTTGATGACTGAAATTGTATCTCGTATATTACACACAGTTTGAATATTATGATTACAAAATTCTTAAGTTGAGCATTTTTTTAAACAGTAATTTTAATAACTAAACAATTGACTCCCAAGAGATAAATGTCACAAATTAGTAAGTTAATAGATGAAATCCTAATGGTCACATCTGGAAGGCTTGAGTTTATGGATGTGAAATGTTAAGATAACATCAGATAGGTTTAAAGCTTTATGATGAAACAGGAAGGACGGCCATCTTGCAACTTTCAGTCCATAGTTTCTTCTGAAGTTCTATATTATAGGACACATCAGCAGATTTGATCCTTTCACCATTGTATAAATAACAGCCTCCAATTCCTTCAAGGTCTGGTGAGACAGAGCTATAAATGGAGGTGGAAGCTCCTTCTTCTGCACTCTGTATTGTGATGAAATACAAAAAGTATGGTTTCAGTTAGGGTGAATTAACATCAATCAGGATTGATTTTATCAACATAATTCAATATTACATTTAAAAGACCAAGACAATAGCGTGTAAGCAAAATTCGGCATAAGTATGAGTTGTTATTATGTGGTCTCAATAGGAATCCTCTTTCCATTCTGCAACGCAAGACATTTAAAAAATTAAATAAAAAACAGTCATCGAAATACCTAAGTAAAATGCAAAGTTTAAAGGGAGGGTCTACATTTTAGCACCAAATAATTTTCAGGTCCAAGATTCTCTACAATTTATGTCCTAATATATCTTTACAGCAGTCTGGGGTCCATTTTGCTGACACTGAGCTCTAAATGCCCAGTTTTTTAGTCAGAGATAAATGATAAGATCTTGGCTGCTTGTAGCCAACACTAGTGAGAGATTAATAGCTATAATAACTGCATGCTATGCTACTGTTACGAGTTGATGCCACAGTCTTGCTTCACCTGTCCCTGCTGACAGCCGTGGTGTGTTCTTTTTTTCTTTGACAGACACCGTACTTTTGCCCCCTAATAGCCCTCCACAGCTGCCCCTGCACACACCCACACTCCTAAAGGGTCGTTTCGAGTAACTGATTACTCGTCTGAGCACCATGTGGGGTATGGGGGGGGGGGAGAGTGAGAGCGATCTCTCTCTCTCTCTCCCCCCCCGCATGGTGCTCAGACGAGTAATCAGTTACTCGAAAAGACCGATGCTCGCTCGAGCAACACCCTCAAACGAGCGTGCTCGCTCATCTCTAGTAACCACATAATTGGATCACTTCAAGTCTAACAGCATGGGGACCTTTGCAGCTAAACCCAGATACCCACTGTAATCACCTCTAATGAGATTACTAGAATTGGAACAATTAAGACAAGGAAAGTAACCATTCCTTAAAGGCCTAAAAAGTGTCTGAGACAAACTACTTAAATGGCTAATATCTGCCTTAACTAGTTTATCTCGTAGATTAAAACCTCATTTATATGCCATCAAAGGCAGTAGATGCAATTGAGCAACCTTTTGCAAGAAAACTCCAATCTTCTCTAATAATATTACCAATATCCTTGCTAAATTCTGAAAAAGTTGGCACAAAAGGAATCCTATACAGAGTATCAATGAGCCCGAAAGCAACATTAGACTAACAATTAACAATCTTTCGTTTGTGTCTCTTCAATAATCTAGAGGGGTAACCCCTTTGCTTTAACTTTTTACACATTTCATTGATTTTAACACCAACCTTATCTACATCTGAAACAATGTGATCAACTCTTATAAATTGGCTCCATGCAAGTGAATCAATCATATAGCTAGATGCTAATTGTCAAATCTCAAAATACTACTTTTATCAGTTGGTTTTACATACAGATCTGTTTTCAAACTAACCTTATCGATTTACAATATCTTATCCATAAATTGTATTGACTCTTTTGACATGGACATAGTGAATTGCATACAGCCACACATCCATTAAACATTTCATGGAACTGATATAATGAACAAATATCAGTTGGCAAATCAACTTGTTTTTAGTTTCTCAAGAAATTCAAAAATGTCATGTATATAGGAGGGTGTGGTGCTGATAAAATGACAGAGAAGCTTATCGAGGAACATAGGAATTGTCCTAAAGATTAAATTAATCCCCAATACAATAGGCCTCCCCAATGGGTTCGGCAGTTCCTTGTGAATCCTAGGGAGAATATATATGACAGGGGTAACTGGTGAAGAAAATTACAAAAAGTTAAAGTTGTCCTCTATAACCCCTACAATATGATTGCCTCACTAACAATCTCAAACTTTGGGTCCTTTCTAAGATTCTCATATACATTAGAAAAATAGTGGATGTGTATAGTATGACATCAACATATACATTCAATCAGAGATTGAAAATAATAAATTGTTAGGTCCGCTACCCTCTTGCTATTCCGGGCAGATGCGAGCATCGCTCTGCTCCTTCTGTATAAATGTACTTGTTTCTATTGTCTACCAGCAATGAATTAAAGGGGTATTCCAGTGAAATATTATTGATCGCCTATCATCAGGATAGGTCATCAATAGTTGATTGATTGGGTCCGTCACTGGGGACCTTGGCCATTTAGCTAAGCGGGCACATATTGTAAGTGCCGCTATAACACAGAGGTCGGCGTGGAAGCCTCTGTGTAGTGGCTGGAGCTTGTAACTTCAGGCACAGCTCTCATCAATTTCAATCGATTTCAAAACCCTTATCAGGATTTTGTTATTTTTCCCTTCCTGTATTTCTACCCACAGAGATTCCACGTGCTACTGGTGCTGCTGTTTGTTTCTTATAGCTATATGCATAGTTTGGAAGGTTGAAAAAAAATCATACGCCCATCCACTTCATCCTATTGTCCTGCAATGCTGATCCAGAGGAAGAGAAGAAATTGAGGTTGAAGCCAATTTTCTTCATTTTGGGTAGAAAAATTCCTTCCTGACTCCAATCTTGCAATCAGAATAATGTCTGAATCCCCGACCTTTCTGAAGTAATCAGCGACTATAACATGTAATTTTGTAACATTAAAGTAAAGCATCCAGGCCCCTCTTAAATTCTTTTATCAATGTTTTCAATCACCACGTCCTCAGGCAGAGAATTCCATAGTCTAACTGCCCTTACAGTAAAGAACCCTTTCTATGCTGGTGTAGAAACTTTCTTTCCTCTAGATGTTAAGGATGCTCCTCATTATCTGTGTCTATATATTAATGAGTCATCCATTAATTCACCTGTTCATTAGTGTTTCTTTCCTTGATAACAAATATTAACTAAATCTGTTAAACTGGCTATAGCTGTCTTAGCTAGAATAACCAATTCTGTAAAACCTGCTTACAATTGAACTATTAAATATTAATAACAACATCAAAATAGCTAAACCGTGCTTCAAATGTTTTCATTATCTTCTCATCTTCCGTTACCAAGATTTAGTCATGCAAAATGTAAAAGATGGTAAACAGAATCAGTGGGAAATTCCTATCAAGGGAGTTTTAAAAGCCAAAAATAAATGTTTCATGTGCTTTCCATGGCAGTGTGCACAGTCATTGCTTTAACACGATCCACACGGTCTTCTGAGAAAGACATGCAGAAAATTGTTTTAGGAAATATGTGACAGTAAGACAAGGCTTTCACAATGTGTCTTTGCATTTTGCAGATTATTTTTATCAAGGAAGTTTCAATTGAAGCTCCGCTGCTAGACAGGTTCAAGCCAGTCAATGGAGCAGCGCAGCTGAAGGAATTCTGCATTGTGTTTCTGTTTCAGACATGTCTTTATTATTGCTGTTAGTGCCTTTTAATCGTAATGGACCGAGGGCTCCCATACACTTGTGTTTTTTTAACGCTGTTTTTTTTACGCAAATGTCAATGGGACTTTCTATTGTTAAAAAGGCATCACACAAAAATCGCAAAGCACAAACTTGTGATGTGTTTTAACATTAGAAAGTCCCATTGACATCCGTGTTAAAAAAATGCAAGTGTGTGGGAGCCCTTAAGAATTCGAGTAAATTTATCTCAAAATCCAATTGGACATGAGGAAAGAGTTGTGAAAGGAAAATTAGTGTACAAAAGTTGCAAATTTTGGTGTAAGCCTCATTTATCGCAAAAACAATAGTGAATTTTTTGAATTTACTTGTGTACACCATTTTAAAGAAGATGTGGAGATGACTTGTCGGAAGAGGGCAGGCAGGGCTGGAGCCCAACAAGTATATTTCTCTAAAGCATTTGACACCGTGCCACATAATAGGCCGATATATAAAATGAGACAGCTCGGTCTGGGCGAAAACATATCTGGGTAAGGAACTGGCTCAGAGATAGAAAACAGAGGGTGGTAATAAATGGTTCATACTCTGATTGGGCCATCGTTGCTAGCAGGGTGCCACAGGGTTCAGTATTAGGTCCCATTCTGTTCAATATATTTATCAATGACCTGATAGAGGGGCTGCACAATAAAATATCGATATTTGCAGATGACGCAAAGTTATACAATATAATCAATGCAACAGAGGACAATGTGCGGCTACAAGTGGACCTAGATAAGCTGGGGGCTTGGGTAGAAAAATGGCAAATGAAGTTTAATGTGGATTAATGTAAGGTTATGCACATGGGCAGGAGAAACGGATGTCACTAATATACACTTAATGGGGTATTGCTAGGAAAAAGTAATATGGAAAAAGACCTGAGCGCGCTAGTTGTCTGTAGACTTAATTGTAGCAATCAATGCCAGTCAGCTGCTGCAAAAGCAAATAAAGTCTTGGGGTGCATTAAAAGAGGTATAGGGGCGAGAGAGGAGAAGATTATTCTTCCACTATATAAGGCATTTGTCAGGCCTTACATGGAATACTGTGTACAGTTCTGGTCACCGGTGCTCAGGAAAGATGTTGCAGTGCTTGAAGGGGTCCAAAGAAGGGCAACTAAGTTAATAAATGGAATGAGAGGACTAGAATACCCAGAGAGGCTATCAAAGTTGGGATTATTTACCTGGAAAAAAGACAGTTATGGGGAGACCAAATAACTATGTATAAATACATAAGGGGACAATACAAGGATCTCTCCCATGGTCTGTTTATACCCAGAACTGTAACGGTAACAAGAGAGCATCCTGTAAGTCTAGAAGAAAGCAGATTTCATCCCCAACACAGAAGAGGGTTCTTTACTGTAAGAGCAGTGAGACTGTGGAACTTAAAGAAGAGACTAGGTGTCTTTCTAGAGCGCTATGATATTACAGGATATAGACATTAAATAACCAGCTGGATTGCTGCTCTGGGTCTTAGAGTCAGGTAGGAACTTTCAAAACATTGATTCAGTGATTATTCTGACTACTATTATGGAGACGGGAAGGAATTTTCCCCCCTCAAAATTGGCTAAGTTGGCTTTTGCCTCATTGGGTTTTTTTTTTTGCCTTCCTCTGGATGAACAAGAAAGAGGGTGGTGGGGAAACAGACTGAACTGGATGGACATTGTCTTCTTTCAGCCTTACATACTATGTTACTATGTATATTACCATCATCACAACAAGGGAGATTATTTTGTTGCCAGGTAATTGGGTTTGTTTTCAGGGATGAAAATATAGCCCTACTTTAACATACAGTACCAACAAATATAGGGGGAGAATTATGAAACGGTCTATAAAAAAATGGTTTTAATTGCCCACAGCAACCAATCACAGTGCAGCTTTCATTTTGTGTTCTGCTCTCGTAAAAAGGAAGCTGAGCTCTGATTCATTGCTGTGGGCAACTAATACAGTTTTTTTTAGACAGTTTCATAAATCTGCCACATAGTTTTTCATTATTGCTGACATCATATAGGATAATGGAGACTAAGCTTTATATACAACTTTTACAGAGCGTAACTGCAACCTGGGAGAAGTTATACATAACAAGAAAAAGTTTTATCTATTGAAGAGATGGAGCACTGAACACTAATTAGAGATCCCCAGTGATCCACACAAAAATGTCTTAAGATATGCACCTCAGTGGGTAAATTTCAGTTTTTGACTTAAAATTAAGGAATGAGTCTTCTATGGTGTTTATTAGCTTAATTTACTTGCACGCTGCACATTAAATTAATTTCAGAATGGGATAGAGACTTCACTGTAGCAAATTTACAGATGTTTCCACCCCTATCTTAGCTCTAGGACTGCAATCTCTCTTGAACCCAATTAAATACAATATCATGACAAGCTAGCAAAACCTGTGACAGGCTGGAATTTACATCTCAATCCCTGAGTGCCATAAGACACATATAAGATAGACCTCTTGTGACAGAGTATCGTGTAATCATGTTGTTTTGAAAAGCTGGCCATCTTATGACATATATATCTACACAAATGCAGCCAAGTGGACAAGTAAGACCTCAGTCACACGGGGGCCGATCCGCCGGTGTTTCTGCACGATAAGATAGCCGCACTGCAGGTGCAAACGACTTTCCGCACCGCCGGAAGGAAGAACACATAGCCGGCAATGGAGCCAGTCATTCAGAGAGTCGTCCGCACGTAGTGCGGGCCTCTCAACGTGCAGGAACACAGGCGGATAGGTGACTGAGCCCTCAGGAAGGACATGACTCTCTCTATACTTTCTCTCAAGTGAGAGCAACATCAAGATGTAATTAACATAACTAGAATATTTAACTGAACCAGGGGATCACAAGCTGCCTGTGTGCCTGTAGAAGGAACTTATGAGCTAATTAAGTAATGTGATCACAGCAGCATCTGCACTGATTTATGCAGTCTCACTCTGACTTTGCAGTATAAGGACTTATGGGTGAGGAGCCATAAGTATGACATAAACTTGCAGGATTATAGAAACAGTGACCAGGAGTAACCTGCTGCTCTACCATAGCAGGAGTGGTGGTTTCACACGGGTGAGAAAATCGCATGATCTTCACCTGATGCGAGAGTCAGTAAAGAAGCAGATTATGAAACCAATGGTTTTCTTCCCATCTGCGATATTTTCGCTGATGCAATGTTGACAGAACAAAACATTGCGGCATGCTTTAGCTTTCTGCGATGTGCGATTTTTTTTTATCTCCCATGTTTCCTATGGAGCCTTCTTTTTATTGCATCGCAACGCAACAAACTTCTGCTGCAATGCAATTTTAACATTAGATAGTCTTATTGACTTTCGCGATAAAAAATTGTGCATTTTTTGCACGATTTTATCGTGGTTGGCAGCAATCCGATGCGAGATTATTCTTTTAAGAAAAAGCTATGCTGACGCCCAACAAAGACGTGTTTATCTTGTAGTAAAATTGCTAACGCCCGTGTGAAACTAGCCTTAGGGTCATTTCACTCCTGCACCTGAGGTTTCACTTTCCTGCTACATTCAAGGAGCGGGAAATGGGAATCCCTTGGCCAAATGGCTCTGCCTTAGGATGGAACCAACCAGCACCAAATGGACCCCATTGACTGTAATGGGGTCTGTTTAGTTTCAGTTCAGTTTCAGTTCAGCTGCTCAGCTTTTAGCTGGAAGAAAAAGCGCTGCATAGTACTCTGAGCAGGATCTGTGGTGGAACCTCCAACCGGAGGTTCCACGGCAGATGTGAAACCACCCTAACATAGCAAAAAATGAAACAGCCTGTAGCAGAAATGGCTAAGCTTAAATGTATTAGCTGCACAAAGGAATTGCTCATGAGCATCAAACAGCACTAAGAAGTTTTTTTATTTTCACTGAAGGCACACTTCAAGGCTAAGGGCAAATGCAGTGGACATCTCATATTTGCAGCAGATCAGCAGTGAATCTGTGTCAAAATGTTCATGTAAGGGAAGCCATGTTTCCTTTGTTATAATCTCCATGAAACAAGTCTGTCTGGGTATCTGTCTCTGGTGCTTCATCAGGCCAACGTCTTAGGGTGCATTCACATGGTCTATTAGAACCATTGGTTCCCTATGGTGTGTTCACATGTCCGTGTATTACGGGAGTGCAAATGCATGTACCTGCAAAACATAGGACATGCATGCACAGTAGGTCCGTGGTGCATGTCAATATTCCCCAGCCGGGAGTCCCTCATCACTGAACACTGTGACAATACTGTCACAGTGTTCAGTGACAAGCGGACTCCTCATGGAGAGTAAAGAATCCCCTGCCACAGCTGGCAGAGGATTGCAATGTTCTCCCATTGCTTCTTTTTTATGCACAAACCAGGGAAGATTTTCAGGGAAGAGCTTAAAATTTAAAGCGCTTCCTCCGAAAATCCCTGCAGGGCTTGCAAGCAGCCCAATGCTTTCAGTGGGGCTGCACAATCGCCGGTTCCATTAAAAGCAATAGTAGGACATCGCGATCCTTTGCTACAGCTGTGACAGGGGAATTCTTCAGTCCCGTGGGGAATCCCATTGTCATTGAACACAAACCAAGGATGATTTTCAGGGAAGGGCTTATATTGCAAGCCCTTCCCTGAAAATCACTGTAGGGATTGCCAGCATCCTATTGCTTTCAATGGGGCTGCCAGCAGCAGCTGCGGCCCCATTGAAAGCAATGCTGCATGGACCTGCATTCTCCTGTGTTTGTGCAGGTACACGGGTGTGCAGTTTTGTGCGCACCAATGTACGCACACGCTCGTGTGAATGCACCCTTAGTGTCATCAGCTGTCCTATTAGAGTTTGATGTGTATAACATATATGTAGAGCAAAGCAAGCACTATATGTTCTGAACAGTAGTTTATTGCACAAAAGCAAAACTATGTGAAAGCACAGAGGTTACTACATTAAATTCTACATCATCTGGAGAACTGATGTGGCAAGCTTTCGCTTAATAATTAAAAAGGAAGAATATGAGATATTTAGGAACATGTACCACCTGTTTTTTCTGTCTGTCAATTTTACATTTTAGCTGTTGCAAATCTGTTTTTCTTTATTTTATCCTGTCAATTCCCAGTGACACCTCATCTATGTCCCCTGTCCATAATGCGCAAAACTAAACATGATAAATAAATTATAATTTGGTCTATAAAAATGGTATGAAAAATACGTTCACTATTGTTCCATAGTCACAGCTTCTTGCATCTACGGTATAAACCGACTTTCTGGGCTTCCGTTCTAAAACAAGGTCATCACCAAGCTATTTTCTTTACTGGCGTAATGGAAAAACTTGAAGCTCATATGTTGGGCATCACACAGATGATGCCAGCGTGTGAACAGAATCGGCACGCAACAACTTTTTCTCACGCAGGTGGCCATGAGCTAAAACCACAAATAAGCAACAAGGCCCATTTAGACGCAACGATCATCGCTCAAAATTCGTTAAAAGTGTGGCAATAATCGTTATGTGTAAACGCGCTCCCATTGTTTACTTTTTGTTAGTCAATCATTCATCATTGTCTTTCAGTCCGCTTAAAATACATTGTTTGCTAGTTCGCTCATCGTTTGGTTTAAATGAAAGTCATTCAGTCGTTTAATGATTTTTACCTCATTTTTTTACCTTCACTGATGCACTTCCATTCAAAAAACTATCGTTCAATTATCATTTATTGTCCATTTTCCAACTATAATTGTTATATTTAAACGGTCGTCTTTAACAGCAAAACTATCGCTTACTTTCAACACTTTTAACGAATTTTGAGTGATGATCCTCGTGTCTAAATGGACCTATACTCCCCTCTCTTCTTCACCTAATCAGCAGCACAATGGCTCCCGCAGTTCTGTGTTTACAGCAGAAGTCGAGTGACTACTGTGGCCAATCCGAGGACACAGCATTTCAGTCTTAAACTCTTAGCATCATGACACCCAGGGAAGAAATTATGGCAGGAGAAAGAATGGTAATGCTGCAGCAGTCCACTGACTTCCAGTGTAAAAACAGACCGGGAGCGCCACGGGCATTGCATTGCTTACCATGAAAATATGAGTATTGCTTCCTTTTTTTGCTTTATGTCATGGCCAACTGTTTAGGGTACATTATTGGGCCACAGCTTTTATGGGAGCTCAAATTGGGACTCCTGTAATAAATATCAGTGTCTGACTGTCTGCATGAGCCCTTATGTACTCTAGGCTAAATCCTGTGCACACTATCTGGTACAAATGCATGCAGTTCCATAATCCTGCCAAAGCATGCCGTATTCATGGTATTGTTTTTTTCCTCCTTCACTAACTTAAAGTGAAGCTTTGGGCCTGAACAAACAAAGATGGCCGCACTAGCTTCTCTAACTTCCTGATATGCACTGTGAATTAGTATACATCATTAGTCTGACACTACATCTGTTTTAATTGACCATTGCTGCCCACATGAGTAGTGCTGGTCAGTCAGATAAGCATGTGGTGTCTTAGACTATCAATGTATACTAATGAATAGTGTACATCAGGTAGTCAGAGAAGTGGTGCAGCTATTTTTGTCCAAGCCCTGATTGTCGTTTTAAAGGGTCTTTCCATGGGAAACTACCGATGACCTATCTTCAGTAGCAGATCAACAAGGGTCCACTGATAAGAAGCTGATGAACAGTTGGAATGCCCAATACACCACCTATGATGCAGTGACTTGGTTTTGAATTAATAAGGATAGGTCATCAACAATTTTGCATGGAAATCCCCTTTAAATTTATGTAGTAAATGCCATGGCATCACATTTATTACGATGATCATGCAATTCCACCGCAGTACATGTCCAATATTATGCATGGGCCAAGCTAAACTAGTGTCAGATATCACACCATGTATACGAGTGATCATAATTACTGCCTAGCCTAAATGCTGGATACTTCACCACATAAGGATCTGTTCTCATTACCATGATGGCTTACATTTTTAAAGAACATATAGACATCATAGTGGGGGTTCTCTGCTGGGGCTCCCCATCTATGAACCAGAACAGAGAACCACTTTGTATGAAGTGCTCTTTTTCTGGTAGACCTGATTACTTGGATACTTTTTCATTCAAATGGCTGCCAAGCAATCCTACGTTAATATGAGATAGCAAAATAAGTTGACATACAATAGCGCCCTATATCATCAGTGTAAGGGATAAAGGGAATTTCACTCACCTGGTACGTGGTGGGACTCTCGGATTGGGACCCCACCAGTACCTAGTGTCCAAGTCTGTGTATCAATATATTTCTTGGTCTTTGATCCAGGTTCTCTGGAGAGACGTCTTGGAGGGTGGGAACCCTCTGGGTAACCAGAGGCTTACAATCAAGCCAAATGCAGGAAAAATGAGAAGCCATGCCCATGGCGATAAACTGGCTCCATTTATAATTTGAAGACAACCTCTGTGTCGCATCTTCTTTGTGCGTGGACTAACTGCAAACCAAAATATAAACTCTCTGGCAGTGTTCATGCCACATTGCCAGGAAGTCCCTGTACTACGAGGAAAAACTAAACAAAGAAACTTTCCCTAAGGGGAACTAGAGGGTGACAACCCCTGCCTACCAGTGGATGGCCTGCCCTGATAGGGACGCATCCACCCTCGTGGCTCTGCCACTCACTAACCCTGATAAATGACAAAGGAAAAACCACTATAAGAGTAAACCAAAACCTCATAGAATAAATCTCAGTAATAAATCTCTGAACTTATCAGAAAAGCCACTGAAAGAACTACGAACACCAGATTCTGAGATGTCCTCACTCCACAGCGGAAGGAGACTACACTGAAATTAACCAGCAGAGAACCCAGGCCAGGACAGAACTAAAAACCCTCCCTAATTGTCCCCAACTGTTCACCAACAGCTGACACACACATCAGAGTCAAAGAAGACCAAATGCACAAACTGACACAACACTCTGTAATAGAGCCAGAACCAGAATGACAAATGTTTTTTCAAAAGTCTCTATGATTAAAACTGATTTCCATCAAACTGGTATCACAGTTCTGGAATTTTTGATGCCAAGAGTTCTGTTGCCGCCTATACTAAACTTGCCACTAAGACATCAGAACCCTGAAGGAAAGGGAAACAACAAAATTGAGCCTTAGTACTTTTTCTTATTTCTGTAATAAAACAGTATAAGAATGCAGCCTAGTGCACCGCATCTCCGAAGTGAAAATCTTTCTGAGTGCTTAGATGTGAAGGCAAAGTGCTGAGAACAAGACGTAATAAGCTGTACCATAGAAATGAAAGAACACCAGACTGCTGAGTATTAACTGTTCCAGAAAAAAACACAACAACCATGAAGCAGCTTGCTATGCTCAAATGCCAAAATAATTTCATTTGTTACATGCATTCAGTTCTGCTGGGTATACAGAATGGCCAATCCTGACATCAATCCAAGAGACTAACTAACTGATAGGTTTCCAAAATATAACAAGATGTCCAATGTTCTATTCATTTATGGCAATTTTCTCAAACTCAAGAGATCATGGTAAAGACATACTGTGCTTAAAGGGATACTACCATCAAAAAAGACATGTTTTTAAATAAATAATTCTGCGTCTTTATAGTTTTTTCCTTTTGCAGTGTTTATTTTTAGTTTATTATGTCCAATAGTGTAAAAATAAATGATGAAATATTGAAATTTTCACATGCCCTGACATCTGGTTGCCGAAAGGCCTCTACTACTGACTAGTACAAAAGAGAAATCTAGTACTATAGCATACAGTGAAAGTGAACCTCTTTATTACTACCGTAGTAGGCTGAGGTGTAGGCTCCCATAGCTCACAGGGCAGATCAGTCGTGCAGATGCTGTGCTGACATCATCGCGGCCGTCTGCAACATGCTGCAGGTAAGCTCTGGTTGCAAATCAGAAGCAGCCTATGGCCTGCTGCTCACCACTGAAGGTGATATGGAATGTGAGTTAGGTGACTATTGCCTTTTTACTTTTTTTAAAAAATCTCTCCATGGTACATTTAAATTGGGGCACTATGTGGGAGTCCTATAAGTAACAGGAGCTCTCTAAGGGAGCATTACTACTATTGGGGACACTATGAGGGAGCACTACTAGTAATCGGGACACTTTACCAAACTATTATCAGTATGGTGGGGATACTATTACTGTTCAGGTCATTCTAGTTGCCGCATTTACTCTTGGGGGCACTGTAGGTGAGAACTATTACTGTTGGAGGCATTTTACTTGGCACAACTAATTTGGAGATATTGTGTGGGCACTACTATTAGAGGGACTTTGCCACAATTATTTTCGGGGGACATTAGATCTGCAGCACAACAGCTTTTCAGTGCAATATGGGTAGCAGTAACTACTCTGCGTTACTGTGGGGGCACTATCTCTGTGGTACTACAGTATTATCTTCAGGGTAACTATCTGTATCAAACTAATATTTCTACTGACTGAGGCCATATTTTTTGCTGGACGAGTCATATTTTTAGATGGTATTATTTAATGTACTGAAAAATGTTTTAAAAATTCTACGTGGAATGAAATGTAAGAAAAACACAACTCCACCATCTTAGAGAATGTCCCTACAGCAAAAATTACATAACGTTATTCCATGGGGCGGTACGGTTGCAACGATCCAAAATGTATATATATATTTTTTTGCTGTACTACTTTAAAATAAATATATCTTTGAAAAAAAAAAAGAAATGATTTTCTGCCATCATCTTCGGACAGCCATAAACTTTGTATTGGAGTACATATGAATTTTTGATGGCTTGTTTTTAAATTTTTTCTTAGACATGTGGTGCAATTCTGACTTTGTTTATTTTTTTTCTGACATTCACCGTGCGGGGTAAATATTGTGTTACTTTGATAGATTGGTCAGCACTATCAAATATGTTTTGGGTTTTTTTTTATTTAGATGTTTTTAATTATAAATATGGGAAAAGTTTTTTTTTTCATTTTAATTCCTTCTATTTTTTAAATAATTAATAAAACTTTTTTTCTCTTCCTTATATTTTTTTCATCCCCATAGCGGACTTGACCTGAACTTGCGATCATTTGATCGCTCAAGCAGTATAGTGTAATACCATAGTATTACATTATACCGCGATCTGACAGGCAGTCTATCAATCTGCAATGGCAGGCGCCTGGCTGCCACGGCAAAAGGACAGCACTCTGCAATCTCATTGCTGAGGGCCGTTCAGGACCCCTGAACTCTAATCAGGGTATTTAAATTCTAGTCGAATTGAAGGCAGCATTTGAAGGGTAAACAGCTGCTAACAGCATTAGCGCTGATTGCAGCCGTTGTGGGCGGATGACGGCTGTCAAAGATAGCTAACACCCGCATCATATGTGGCAGGATTGACTCCCATTCCATACAAACCCCGAACCTTCATGACATAACTCTACACCATGGAGTGTCTGGGAGACACCAGTAGTAGATGAACACGTGGATTATGTTCATGTATACAAACATTTGTAATTTTATCATACAAACTTAGACAGATGTTAAAAATTTTGGCTACATCAATAATACATTGGTTTCAATAAAACGCTGAAAGTGTCTGTTTCTTTAAGAGAACCCTGTATAATGCTTTGGGTGGAGCTACTTCCTACAGTGAATTACAAAATAAACTATTATAAATAGGTAACTAGTAATGTTATAGTAGTGATAGGCCATTTTCAGAAAATGCACATTATAGGCGCATTTCTGCATTTGTAATAAGGGCATGGTTTCCGGCCTGAACATAGGGTTTTCTGACTCAAATGTCACCTATGATGCTCCATGTTTAGGTCAGTAAACCCCAAATTAGGGCAGAAAACACATGTCTGTATTATGGGCGCAGAAAGACGCCTGAAATATGTTCATCTGAAACTACCCTTAGGACTCAGTCAGACGAGCGGTTTTTTTGCACACGAATAGGCATGTAAAAAGATCGTCCCTCGCATTTGGAAAAACGATTATTTGCCCGGGTGCATTCCAGCTATTTGAAGTAGCCCATTCACAGGATCGTAGGTGCATGGTGCGGGTTTTCCAGCTTGCATAGGAGTCTATAGAAAGCACGCTCCAAAAATAAGACAGGTCCTATCTTTGCGCGCACCACAGACCTTTAGATGCGAGTTGCACCCGTATGTCATATCTTTGGCAAGTGTGAATATTTTGCACCTCTAAAAAAATGTTCATGTGACCCCTTTCATAGGAAAGCATTGGTTCTAATGGACGCGATCTTTTTGCGCGCCTATTCGTGTGTGGAAAAAACGCTCGTCTGACCGAAGCCTTATACTGAAGATTAACAAGTTCTCTTTTTTTCTGTTTTGTTCAGCATTCCGGCGGGCTTATCGGAGCCATCTTATATAACCTGGTAACAATGCTGTACGCTTTGCTGTTTACATGATGGTGTTCTTGTTGAGACCAAAGCAATCTGCTGTTACCTAGAACGCTTAATGTCCATTTTGTGATTGGAAGGTCAGCGAGAAGAGTCTGCAGCGTCGTTTCTAAAATGAGATCAGAGCTGTGTGATTTTGTGTCACCTTGAAATATTTTTAGGCAGAAATAAGCTTCAAAGCAAGTGACAGAAATGCTAAGTATCCATCAAAGAGAATATGTTAACAAAGCTGCACTTAATTAATCAGATCTTTGAGAGTCAGGATTCATAGGAAAAAAGCCCAGCTGCGCGTGTACATCAGGTAAAATAGAGGAATCATCTGCATAATTTGCATAATTGGTCCTTGGACTTAGCGAACATTAATATTTTAATAGTATGAAATATAGAAATTTGCCTATAAATTGTAAGTCACTACTTCAGTATACTGGAGGGATTTTGGATATTCAAAAATTGCAATAATGGGAACTTAAAGGGGTTGTCTCGCGGCAGCAAGTGGGGCTATACACTTCTGTATGGCCATATTAATGCACTTTGTAATATACATCGTGCATTAAATATGAGCCATACAGAAGTTATTCACTTACCTGCTCCGTTGCTAGCGTCCCCGTCTCCATGGCTCCGTCTAATTTCGCTGTCTTCTGGCGTTTTTAGACGCGCTTGCGCTGTGCGGTCTTCTTCCTGGTGAATGGGGCCGCTCGTGCCGGAGAGCTGGTCACCGCGTCGTCATCGTAGCTCCGCCCCGTCACGTGTGCCGATTCCAGCCAATCAGGAGGCTGGAATCGGCAATGGACCGTACAGAGCCCCCGCTGCACCATGGGAAAGGACCCGCGGTGCATCGTGGGTGAAGGTCCCGGCGCCCATCTTGGTGAAGGAAGAAGTAGGAAGAAGGAAGACGTCGCAGACTGGGGATTCGGGTAAGTAATATGTATTTTTTTTTAACACATCCATTGGGGTTGTCCTGCGCCGAACGGGGGGCCTATG